>NW_020925414.1:704670-840706 GCF_003984885.1 Neopelma chrysocephalum | reverse complement strand
GGTAAGGTTTGGAGACTTGGCAGGGAGCCAGCTTCAAACCATATCACTGTGTTACCTCAGCCAAAAGAAGAAAGTTATTCTACAGAAGGAATAAACCATTTTTTTTAGGATGGAGATAGAAGAGGTACAGCACTGTCTTGCCAGCCCCAAGGCAGGCTGGAATTCCGGTACTCCCTTGGCTGCAGCAGTCACTCCAGATCTATGCTGTGTCTTCATGAGGTTAATGTGCTCTGACTTATGATGCACTGTCTGGCAGAGTGTGTATATGTTACTGAAGTCACTTTACAAGCAGTTGCTGGTGAGCTGCAAGAATCCTGCTCAAATAATTTGACCAGGAAATTAAAGGTCAAGAGCACGACAAAAGTGAGCCAAGCTATTTGAATTGTTCCGAGGGAGACTTTGACATGTAAAAACCCCTATGGTGGTAGGACAGTGGAAGTCTCAGTGTGAGGAAATCAGTTCCCTTCTGTGTTCCTGAAAGGGCACATGCATATCTGTAGTCTTAGGGAGTGAATCTTGATTAATAAAAGTGAAAAGAACAGAAAATTTTGTTTTCAAGTGAGTGGGAGTGTGGCTTGTACAGTAATTTTATAACATAAAATTGCTCAGGTCATATGTCAGGTCTTGCAGCTGCTCTATCTGCTCAGCCTCATGGCCTCCAGTGCTTCAGAAAGGACTCTGGATATTTTACTTCCTTTCTCTGTCAGTGATTTTCTTTCCTCTCTCATCTTGAACTGTTGCTAGAAATGTACTTCTTACTCTCATTTTCTTGCTCCCAGCCTTGTCCTGTGGTCTTTCCTTGTGTTCTGCTGTCATTCAGATTTTTATCCCTTTTCTCTGTCCCTTGTTGTCAGTCTTACAGTGTGCACTAGCTTCTTTGGGTCCTCTTGGGAAGTATCTGCTCTTCTACCCACTGTAGCCCTTCCAAGGAGAAGAGCATCATCCGCTTGGCTGAGACAGCTCTTCCATTCCCTGGCTACTCCTCATGGCACCACGCATCTTTTACGTCTGTACCTGACAGTGACTCTCCATTCTTAGTGTCTTTTGTACTGGAGTACTAAAGAAAGTACTACCATACTTTGCTTTTATGCTTTTAAGTTAGACCTCAGAGCTTTCCCTTCATCTTTACTCAGCCTCATGCGTTACGTTATGCTGCTAATTCTGTGCTGTGAGTTGCAAATCTCTCCTGTCTTTCTCATATTGTCACCTTGAATGTTTTATTTGTTTCTTCCATAATCCCTGATTGTTCTGTCACCAGCATAAAAGCAGAACCAGAATGTACCTTTCCTTTTCTTGTACTCCTCTTTCAGCATGAGAATTCCTTGTCTTTTCCACCCTTCCTTCACTCTAGAGTACTTCCCTCCCACTTTTTCAGTATGGGGTCTGCCCAGAAATCCTGCCATTATTTTTCTAAGGACAGTACTGAATTGAACTCTTGTTGGTTCTGAAGTCGTAATGTCTTTTCAGTGCAACTTTTTGATGTCTTTTTTATCGCTTCTGATCAGATGTGTCTTTAAAAATTAATTGATAAAATAATTGATAAAGTAATAAATGCTCCACCCAAGCAGAAGTTCGAGATGTAGTTCTGTTCCTGACTGCCGATGACAAAACATCTGTGTCAATCAAGCAGTTGACCTGCATTATCCAAAAAAGCAAATGAGGGTGTTTTTTTTCCAACCTAGTGCAAATACTAGACTCCCTGATGCCTTTTTAAAATAAGCAGCTTCTTCATTTATATCAGGAGAAAACATCAGAGAATAAAAACTGTTAAAATAAAAACTATATGACATGATCTTCCAGAACTGCTTCATTGTCTGGCTGGATATAAGAGCCAGGGGTGTTATTAATTTAGGGGTGTTGTTAACTATAATCTCAGAACCCACATTTGATTCTTCTGATATGTAAATTTGTAGTTAGGCAGGGTGTTCTGATCTTCACATGCAAGCACCCTCTGGCTTTCAGGATCTATATTCTTTTAGCAGTATCTTGTGGCTAAATTGGGCAAAGCAAGTAGAAGAGCGTGGTAACTCTTTGCAACAGCTAATGTTTCAATCTCTCTACCTAATTGAACAGTCTGGGAAGCCTCTGCTTGAAGCAGTCAGTCAGTACTGAGAGATGTATTTTTACAGGAATCCACTCAGACTCCTGGAGGTATTTTGCTATTGCTTGTGCCAAAGTATGCAGAGGTCCTAAGATTAAAGGCATAAATGTGCATTTATTATGAGTACACATAACCTCTGAAATATTTTAAGCTGTCACAACATACATACTTCAGCAAAGCTGAAGCGCAGCAAAGAGGCAAAGGAAACAACCCGAGGGTTGATACAGACCTTTAAACGTAAAACAAAAGGAAAGAACATTCTAGTTACTTTCCCCCTCAGTTCCTTCTTTGGCAAAATGTGACTGCTTAAGTGCTTTGGACCCTCCTAAGATATAAAAGAAGTTGGAAATCTAGAAGTCATTGTTTCCCAAAGTTTAACTTGGTTTCAGCTCCACTGGGTCAGTAAAGAAAGAGAAGGCGGCCCACTCTTCCTAATTTACATCTAAGGGATGTTGACCTTCACTGTAAACAGCAGCCAGTAGTTCTTCCTTGGGAAGGTCTTAACTGCATTATCAATTTATTTAATTCTAATTAAGATACAAAGGTTCTGATCAAAAGTTGCTGTCAGGATGACTTTGGATATATATTGTTAAGGAAACTTTCCAGTCTGCTCTGTTCAGGAGTCACTCAGGTGGTCACACTTATACCACAGGAGACCGAGGCCCTTTCACAGTGGGCAGTTGCAGTGACCCAACAGGTACTTTGCTTGACTCCCTACACACACTGCTCACCCTATACACACCACTCACACAGTCAGATTAGGTTTCCTTAACAGTTCAGTCCCAGGTTTCCCATAGCACCTATCTCAGGCACCTGTTCCTTAATATAATTTAATCATGATGCAACAACAGAATAACAGCTCAAGCTGGGAGCCTCTGAGGTGGGACCCTGAACAAGGACCCCTGGGCTTTTATACCCTCACAGTCTAAGCACAAGGAGGTCTGGAGTTCCTGGCTCTTCTTGTTTCTCTGTGTCCAGCTGGGCCACAGGTCCATGTGCCCTTTGTTATGCAAAGGGTGGGCAGTTCGTGGCCTCTTGCCTGGGACCCTCTTGCCTGGGACCCTCTTGCCTGGGGATCCTGCCACCCAGAGCTCAATCTGTAGCTGGCACTGCAGCTGCACATTGAGCTACCTGCACCAAATATATTCCTCAACAATATTTCACTGTAGCCAAGAGCAAAAGGTGTCCAAAAGTATGCTTGTGTTTTGTGTGACAGAGTAATACAAGAATAAATTTATGATTTCGTTTTCTACAGGAGCAATGTCTGGAGGCTTCAACTCTCAGGTGACAGATGGTTTGAACTTTGCACCTCGACAGATTTTTAGCATCACAGCACATACGCTGGTCATTAGCCTTGAAGAGAACAGAGGACTCAGAGTCTTTCTAGGTCTGTTTTTTAAGATTATTTTGATTTTATCCAGTTGAAAATATTGCATAATATAGAGTTATTTGTCAGATACCTAACTGACTAAACTATGGAAAACTGTACCTGGGAACATCTATCTGTATGATTTTGAAAAGAAGGATTATGTTTTCTCAAACAACATATTGCTTTTTTGCTTTGTAGTCTAACTTTTTGATATGCTTGGAGTCAATAGAAACTGACAGTGAAATATACAAGCACAGTGTGACAATAGCACTGTCTGCCTAAGCTCTGGATATTCCCCATTCAGATTTGTTAAAAAGCTCTATTATATTAAAATATTTAGAGGTGTCCTAGATGGTTGTGATATTGATTGGTAAAAGCAGAATGGAGCTTGCGTCTGTGAGATTCTGAATAGCACATGTAAACTCTGCAGATTGCTAATTCACTTTTTTATTGTTTAAGATGAGTTATGGAGAGACTGATGAATCAGAAGGACTGAAAACTTTGGTTCATATTGGGGCATTTGTAACTAGTTGGATCAGTAGCTAAGTATTTTTTAAATGAAGTCGTACTACTGCGGGAATTGATGTAAGAGGGTCTCACCAGAGCCATTTGCTCCTTGACATTGGCTAGAGTAGTCCCTGATTGAGGTAGTAATCTAACATTAATTGCAGGATTAAAGGAGTAATAGGTTAGTTTTCTCTGAGCAATGTCTTGCATCACACTTTTGCCTGTGCTACCTTTTTTTTTCTCTGAATACAGTCTGTAGAGTGAGAGAGAGATGGAGAATTGGCAAATTTCTAGAGGTGTTAACCTGTACCTTGATTTATTAATTGGATACAGAAGAGGAGCACTTTATCTTCTTAAACTTCCCAATTATAAGCTGCATAAACAAAGGTTTGCCATGAAAGCCACTTAAACACAGGCAACAAAAAGTGAGATTGTAGCAACGTGATCTTCTAATTCAGTCAATATAAATGGGATTCACATAAATCCACTTACAAAGCTTATTACCATGCAATATTGGTGTGTAAGAGATGATTTATAACTCTCTACTAGTGATAGGCAGAATGCTCATGCCAAAGCATTTTCCAAATCTTAAATGTAAAAATGTGTAACAAAATTATTATGTACCAACCTTATGCTGTTGCACTCTAATTGTATGGATTAGTTTGGCCCTACTCGGCATCATGTGTCCTTATTGTGTGTCTTCCTCCTCTCTGTTCCTTTGGGTTGGGTTGTCTTTGTGACCTCTCTGCTTCTGTATTTGAGAACACACGGACAGTGTTCTCACTTCACTTTCCTTCACCCAGTCTGTTGGGTGGGTGAAGACTAGAGGAGAACTACTGGGTGTAGTGGGTGCACTGTGGGTGCTGGAGAAGGTTCTGAACTCTCAGGACAGGAGTGGTGAAGGAGAAGGTTATGTTTGGGGGAGGATCCTATATTACAGGAGAGCATGATAGACTCTGTTGTCTGTGGCCCTAGGCTATATTTCAGCCTGTGCTGAGCAGTGAAGTGAGGTCAGGTCTATGAGGAAGGAACAGGGTTCTGTGACAGACATCCTTGGCCCTACACTGTGGTGGTGGTGGTGTGATAACCTGGTATGATTATGAAAAAATGGAGCAGTAACTTTCATCACTACAGTATGACCATGTTTTAGAGTTACTCTGTCCTACTCTGTTAAGGCAATGAGGCCTGATTTACATAAGTAGCAGGTTATTGATAAACAACTGCATTTTCAGATTTATGTGGTTTGATTAACTGGTGCTCTAAGTTGTAAATTTCTGACCACATCTGCTGTATACACAAGGTCATGCTTCCCTCCCTGACTGTCATACGAAAAAGGGAAAAGAAGAGAGAGGAAGAGAAGGAAGCTTTCTTGAATTAGATACAGTGTGGGAGAATTTTTCTAGACCTGAGGGACAGCTTCACTTTTCAAAACAGTATGGACACAGAGAGATATGGGAAGGTAAAAATGGGAAAACAGACAGAGCCAGAAGATCTTATTTTGTTATAACAACTCTCCTTCAAAGTAGTTGTGATTTGAACCATGGCACAGCTGCAGGTAAACCTGATGTTACTAATGGCTTGCAAAGCATCCCCTTTCCTCTGAATATTGTAGCATATATATGTTATTTTGTGTTATTCCTGTATAAACATTATGGTTTATTGAAGGTGGATTGATAATTCAGACTTCAAGGATATATACTGCTAGTATATATCTGAAATTATGTATTGAAACCTACAAAAGCTTGGTGCTTAAGAAAAAAGAAAATGTGAAAACTGAGGCAGAAGTGGAGATATAGGGAGAATAGGGTTATCGGAATCTATTGCTCCTCCGAAATTATTACTGAACGTGAATTTTAGTGTGCTGACTGTATACCTTGAAAGTGCTTCAAAAAAAGCCAAATAAAACTTATTTTTTTCTTTCAGGAAATTACTAAGTGTGGTTTCATCACACCTATGTGTGTCAAAAATTGTGTGTTTAACTAAATGCCAGAAAGCTTGTAATAATCTTTTTCATCTTTAAGCCAGAATTTAGTAACTTTAGTTAGGTTAGTGCGGTGCTATGTATCAAAAGGATTTTTTTACCTCTTAATAAATAATACATTATTTCAGTTCAGGCAGTCATTTCTGTTATAGGATGTTCTTCCTAATTTGTTTAATTCAGTATTGATGTTTTAATTTCATTTAATGAAAATAATATTTCATATTGATAAAGCATGCTTCATGTTTCTGTTAATAAGTGGCTTTGGTTTATGTGTTCACTGAAAACTTTACTGTGTTGAGGCTTCTCCCTGCCAAATCATCCTATCTTCTGTGGCAACTAGGAATACCCAAAACATTGGAGTATGAATTCAGTTCTAGATATGTCATGTAGGAGCAGAGCTTCTTATACATGCTCTATTCCTTGCTTTGGGTTGTTTTTGCAGAAGCTAGTGTTTAGCGATTCCATGTGCTGAAGAGTACTGCATTTTTTACATTTGTAAAACAAAGATACATCCTACTAATGGCCATTTTGATTGAAAAAAGAGTTGCAACTAGAAGGTAACTAGAAAAAGAGTAAGCCTGCTGATCTTATAAAACATTATTAAAAGGCTAAGTAGAATACTTGGGTGAGAGTGTGAGTTGTGCATACAAAACTTAACCTTTTGTAAAATTGCTCTTGTAAATATGTGTTTCCTGTAATTGACTTTTTTTTAGGTTCCAGGAAACCTATTTCACAACATGATCTTAAAGCTGTAACCAGTGATGTGATCAGTGCAGGAAACAGAAGTATAACTTTTATGATTGTAACTTTCCCAAAACTTGGAAGGCTGATCAGAGTAAATTCCGATGATACCACTCAGGAAATTCTCAGTTTTACACAGTCTATGGTAAGCATTTACTGTATAATAACTAGTTAAGGGGTACATTGTTGCTTCAAAGGGCATCTCAGTTGCTTGTTCTTTGTCTGATTCCATTTATATCTGTTAAGTAATCAGGCATATGTGATCCATCAGTGCAACCATCCAGATTTGCTATGTCATTAAATATCTGGCATCTAGTAGTGAATGTTCCTCTCTGCTTGGATACCAGCAGGGTCTTGGCAATTCCCACTGTTTTGCTTCTATTAGTATTTGTCAAGAAAAGCTGTTCTGGTGCCATTAACCAGCAGGCAGAGGTTGGAAGCCTTTAGTTTCTGGCAGAAGAGGCAACCTTTTGCTCTATGAAAAGTCTATACTCTGAAAGTATCATATTCATTTTAGCTGTACACAGTCATGGGTGTCCCCAAGAGGACTTTTATTGACTTGATTGGCTGTGATACTAAGTGTTTAAAGTATCTTACCTGTGATATAGGTTCTCATACTGAATGACTAAAATGTGGCAGCTTATGTAACTTGATGGAAACGTTCTTCTGCAACAGAAATTACTTATGTCTGTGTGCAGAATCTGAATATGACCATGTCCTCTGCATTAAGGTATTCTCAGAAAATCAAAGTGAGGGAGACAAAAGGAGGTCAATCTTCTGACTTTGCTCATGGAAAAACCTATGTTTACAGATTTTAAATGTGACTGTTTGATTCAGTGTATGAAGAAATGAGAAAATCTGTTGGCCAGAAATTGAAACTTGATAAGTAAAACCTGGAAAAAAGGTTGACATTTTTATTAGTTATCATCAAACTTTCAAACAACCTGACCGAGGACTGTGGTGGAATGAATCTCCACTTGGACTTTATAAAGCAAAATGAACACAGAATGGTTCTCATAAAACTATGTACTAATCCCATGATGTTATTGGTCTTGCTACAATAGATGCTAAATTTTGTCTTAAGTTCTGAAAGAGATGAACTATATGATAATGCTGCTCCCTTCTGATCCCAAAGTGTGTGATTTTTATGAGCATTAAATGAAACAGTTAAGCATGTTAGACAGAAAATCTTTCAGTTAAGGTTTTGGAGTTTCACTCTTTTTGCCTATGGATATGATCTTTATGGATGTTTATTAGACAGTGCCATGTCAGAACATGCCAGTTTTTTCTCTATAGCTTTAGTTTTTACTGATGTATAGCTAAATTTCCTTTGAACTCTGTAAATTGTGTAAGGATTTAAGCTATAATAATATGTATGCTTTTCTTGTCTCTAGGAGATATTTCTATTGGCCATTTTAATTTCAAACAACTAAGTAACTGCTTACCGGTAGAATTAAGGTATCCATACTAGCTTGCTCTTTATGCTGGTAGAGAATGAGGTATGAGGGAGAGAAAAGGTATCTAAATAAATTTTCAGTTTAGTGTGTTGTAGCACATGGAGTTAAATATCAGTTAGAAAATCACATTGATGTTACAAACATTGTACATTTTCCATGTAATGGAGACTAAGACATTCAGTTTCTGTTTAGTAATAAGAAGCTTGTAAATCTGATTTGAACTGAAAATATTTTGCATTAGATTAGTATTTTGTATTTTCATACTCTTCATTCTGTGTTGAGGAACTTCAAATTTCACTTCATAAAAGTACTATGTTGCTGGCTTATAAAAGTAGTTATCTCTTTTGCTGTGGTGCTGAACTCTTCCCTGTGCCCTGTGGTTTATTGCTTTGTTGCTGGAGGGAAAAAAAAAGGACTGAAATCACTATTGCATTTCAAGGCATTTTTTCTTGAACAGTTGTTGTTTGGGAATATAAGAAAATCATTTGTGCATTAAACACTCTTGAATAACACAGTAGTTTTTCAACATGATATTTGCTTGTTTTTTCTCTCCCAACTTGAAGTCCTAGAGGTTTTGGAAAGTTACCCTGAATCAACATATCCTTTTGATATTTTTTTTTTCCTATAATAGCCATTTAGAATAAAATTAGTATAGGAAAGGTACAAACCTGAAGATGTGCACATAGGATTTTATCACATCAGTCTGACTTTTTTAGAGAAAAAGCAGGATGGTTTTGAGGCTGCTGAGAACCCCAACCTTGAAAGCCCAGTTTCCCTAGTGATCTCAAAGGGGGCTGTTGCAGTAATTTCAGTATTAGAACTCTGTATTCACACCTCAGACTCTAAACTGCTAAAATGTTTCATCTGTGATAGCAGCAGGGAGCTTTTAGTTTTCTTTTTTCACACCTTTCAAACCTGTGTGATAGAAACGTGTGCTAATGAGTCCCGTCAGACTGTTTGCAGGCTCTAAGGAGTATGTTACAATAGTAAACTCAGAACCCGCGCCATCTGAGACAGGGATCTCTCTGGCAATTACAAACTAACACATGCAGGCAAGGTCAGCAGTTGCCTGGAATTTGCCAAGGATTTAATAGGTATGACTGTCTTCCCTCCAGGCTAGTGAATAAATTAGCAAGCAGACCAGATGCTGAATCTACTGGATGAGATTGAGTAAGTGTTCTAATCTTGCTGTTATTAGGAATTCTGTTGCAGTTCCAGTATATTATGGTATTGATCTTAAAATTTGTGTATAATTCCTGTTGATGAGAAATAGTCTGAAAATACTGCCTTTCACTTTGAGTTTTAGAGAGATAAATGGTTTTATGTTGTGTGTGCATTTGTTTTTCTGAAGATTTACTGCTGTGTCTTGATTAGACACAATGGACTGATAGGATTCTCTTGAGTATGATGATCTGCAAGGTCAATGCAGGCACATGTAGGACAAACCAGGTTTCTTCCTGTTTCTTAGGGATCCCCTTCTTGCTGTGATGTATAAATTTCCCACTAAGTAATTTCGTCAGCTCTTTGCTTATGCTTAAGAGTATATTTCAATTGTCGTTACACTCTCTTCTGACCCATGTTTGCCGGCAGTCCTCCCTGCACTCCCGGGGTGAGCGGCGGGACCCGGGCTCGCCGGGCGTCCCCTCACTCTCTGGGCACGTGGGGCGGGACCCGGATTTGCCGGCAGTCTTCCCTGCGCCGCGTGCGCAGAGCGCACACATTTTGGTCCCCACGCACAGCCACAGTGTGAGAGGGGAGAGAGATGGGCAGCCTTGCCGGCAGTTGCTGCACGCCCGTGGAGGAGGAGAGGGCAGCTTCAGAGCACACAGAGGTTTGCCATTCCAGGTTTGAGGGGGGAAGGGGGGGGTACAGGGGAAGGGAGGGGGGAATAGAGGAGAGGGGTATCGAGCAGACCGTGGGGGTCCTCGGACTGACAGGAGGGAGAGCGGGGCAATCCTGTATGAAGTGTCAGAGGTGAGCAGTGTTCGTGAAGATACGTGTTAACACAGTGGGGGAAGGATATGGTCAGGGTGGGTAGTGGGGTCCCTTTTAGAGTGATGGGGTTCCCAGCCAGGCTGGGGCCTTGAAAGGCACCCCAGCCTTGGATGGGTACGGGGGCCAGAATGGTTGGTTGGTTGGTTTGTTTGTTTGTTTGTCTTTTTGTTTTTGGCTTACCTGCGGCTACTGCCCAGGTTCGGCATGTTCTGGATATATTTGCTTTGCTCTGTTACATCCTGAAAGGGTGGGTAGGACAAAGGGCTGTTCCTGGGCATCTCCTTATGATTATATATAAATAGGTGATAGTAAAGTAGGAAATTAAAGACTTGCCCAAATCGCTCTAACAGGTACATAGCCTGTCCACCCCTATGTGGTTGCGAGCTATGCTGGCAATGGTACGTGCCTTCGGTAGGGTTGCCCGTGCCAGATAGGTCAAAACCGTAGGACCAGTTACACTACATTCTTGGGCAGGATGAGCTCGTTAGCCTTCTGGCAGTCATCCTAGGAGAAGGACAACTCTAATCCCAAACCCGGGCAGATGGAGCTCGCTTAGCCCTGTAAGGCCATCCATCTAAGAGAAGGTCACTCTAATCAAACCTACGTCCTGAGGACCTCGCTGCCACCGTCCAAGCTTGCTGGGCCCTGGCAGATGAACCTTAAGATTAAAGGGTGGGTTCAGTTCCGTGCATACTGCATCTCACCTAAAAAACCCATTGCGCAGGCTTGAAGGCTTTACCCACATGCAAAAAGTCCTGCAGCAACAGGCGAGGGTCGAAATGGCAGGTGAAGGGTGCACTGGGAGCTGCAGACTCAACCCTGCATGCAGGCGGTTCAGGATATTGGTCATTTGAGACTGACTGGAGATGACAGTCTCTTGGGGCAGCACCCTGAATGACCAAGCAGCCTTTTCAAGGACAGCACTGCTTGCTCCACTCGGAGAGGGGCCTAGAAAAGGTGGCCTAAACAAAGCTCATCTCCACCTTCACCCGGTTGGTTAACCACAGGCCAACGGGCATCTTCTTCTAATGCGGTCGCACAAAGATCAAAAGACAAAGGCATGAACCTGCCTCCAAGGTGTACCTAAATTAACTCTAGCATGTTGGAACATCAGAACCATGCTCGATTCTGCCAATAGCGGACGTCCTGAGTGATGTTCTGCCCTAATTGCTCATGAGCTGGCTCATCTCAACATCGACATTGCTGCTCTCAGCGAAGTTCACCTTCATGAGGAAGGCAGCCTCAGAGCACATGGTGCCAATTACACACTCTTTTGGTCAGGTAAGCCCAGAACCGAAAAACATCTCTCAGGTGTCAGCTTCATGATCAAAAACTCTATTGTCCCTAAACTCGAAAATCTGCCGACAGGTCATTCTGACCGCATTATCTCCCTATGCCTTCCACTAAATAACAAGCAACACGTTGTCATCTTTAGTATATATGCCCCAACTCTCCAAGCCGACCCTGCTGAAAAAGATAAATTTTACACTGATCTGCGCTGCCTTACCCAGAAGGTGCCCGCAGATGATAAGATCATTATCCTGGGTGATTTCAACGCCAGAGTAGGTAAGAATTTTGAAGCATGGAAAGGAATATTAGGCAAGCATGGTGTTGGAAACTGCAATGATAATGGTCGACTTCTGCTAGAATTCTGTGCAGAGCAACAGTTTACCATCACTAATACTATCTTTCAGCAGAAAAATAGTCTGAAGACAACCTGGATGCACCCCAGGTCTAAGCATTGGCACCTCATTGATTATGTCTTGGTGCGACGGAGAGATGTCCGCGATGTCCACCATACCCGTGTGATGCCCAGCGCAGAATGACAAACAGACCATCGGCTTGTGCGCTGTAAACTCAATTTCAATCTCAAATTCAAACCCAAAAGGGGCAACATCCCAGGGAGAAGACTCCAAGTTAGCAATCTCCAATCAGCCACAGTAAGAGAAAGATTCCAGGCAAACCTTCAAACTAGGCTCAAAAACCATTCCACAGATTCTGCAGATTCCTCTCCTGAAACAATTTGGCATCATATTAAAAGCAGCATCCTGCAATCCTCTGAAGAATCCTTAGGGTTCTCCCTCAAGAAGAACAAGGACTGGTTTGATGAAAACAATCAAGAAATTCAGGACTTGTTGAGGAAGAAGAGAACTGCCCACCAAGCACACCTTGCACTGCCATCCTGTCATGCAAGAAAAACAGCCTTTCGTCTTGCAAGCAGCAAGCTCCAACAGAAACTCCGTGACATCCGGAACAAGTGGTGGACCGATCTAGCTGCAAAAACTCAACTATGTGCAGATACAGGGGATCACAAAGGATTCTATGAGGCCCTGAAAACAGCGTATGGGCCTACATACCAAGTCCAAAGCCCACTACTCAGTGCAGATGGTCAAACACTTCTGACAGATAAAGGCTCCATTCTGAATCGATGGTCTGAACATTTTCAGACTCTTTTCAGTACCAACCGTGTAGTCCAAGACTCAGCAATTCAGTCCATCACAAAACAACCGGTGAAATACGAATTGGATACTGCCCCCACTTTAGGAGAAACCCTCAAGGGCATACAGCAGGTGAAAATTGGCAAGGCAGCTGGGGTTGATGGAATTCCACCCTAAGTCTGGAAACATGGGGGCCTTGCACTCCATGCTAAATTTCATGACTTTGTGGTGCGCTGTTGGGAACTAGGCGAACTACCTTCAGACCTTCATGATGCAGTCATCATCACTTTGTATAAGAAGAAAGGTACTGAATCAGACTGTTCAAATTACCATGGTATTACTCTGCTCTCCATTGCTGGCAAAATCCTGGCAAGAATACTCTTGAACAGACTAATACCCGCTATAGCAGAAGGAATTCTACCTGAAAGTCAGTGTGGTTTCAGAGGCAACAGGAGTACCACAGACATGATATTTGTTCTCAGACAACTGCAAGAGAAGTGTAGGGAACAGAACAAAGGTCTCTATGTAACCTTTGTTGACCTCACCAAGGCTTTCGATACTGTGAGCAGAAAAGGTCTATGGCAGATTTTGGAACGTTTAGGTTGTCCCCCCAAGTTCCTTAAATGATCATCTCTCTTTATGAGGATCAGCACGGCCAAGTCAGATATGGCAACACACTTTCTGAGCCCTTTCTAATAAAGAATGGTGTGGAACAGGGCTGCGTTCTCGCTCCTACCCTATTCACAGTCTTTTTCAGTATGATGCTTCAAAGGGCCACGGCAGACCTCGATGATCAGGACGGTATCTACATCCGATACTGTACTGATGGAAGCCTACTCAACCTAAGGCGACTGAAGGCCCACACCAAGACCTTAAACCATCTTGTCCGGGAGCTGCTTTATGCTGATGATGCCGCCCTTGTTGCCCACACAGAAGCAGCCCTGCAGCGTTTAACATCCTGCTTTGCAGATGCTGCTGAGCTCTTTGGGCTGGAAGTCAGCTTAAAGAAGACAGAAGTTCTCCATCAACCTGCACCTCAGGAAGTCCTCCATCATCCCCACATCACCATTGGCCAGTCAGAACTTAAATCAGTCCAGCAGTTTAATTACCTAGGCAACCTCATCTCCTCGGATGGTAAGATTGACGGGGAGATAGACAACAGGTTAGCGAAGGCATATAGTGCTTTTGGAAAACTCCATAAAAGAGTATGGCATAATAAACACTTGAAGAAAAGTACCAAGATCAGTGTTTACAGAGCCATAGTGCTGTCTGCTCTCTTATATGGTTCCGAATCATGGGTCATCTACCGCCACCACCTGCATCTCCTAGAACTCTTCCATCAACGCTGCCTCCGCACAATCCTAAACATCCACTGGTCAGATTATGTGACCAATACATCTGTTCTAGAACAAGCAGCAATCACAAGTATTGAGGCCATGCTACTGAGAACGCAGCTGCACTGGGCAGGGCACGTCTCCAGGATGAAGGACCACCGCCTCCCTAAGATCCTGCTTTATGGTGAACTTGCCACTGGCTGCCGCAAGAGAGGAGCCCCGAAGAAAAGATACAAGGACTCCCTGAAGCAACAACTCAGCCTCGGGCATATTGATCACCATAACTGGTCTACTCTGGCCTCCAATTGGGAGGCCTGGAGACACACCATCTATAACGCTGCTGATGCTTTTGAGAAAGCACGCAGGATCACCCTTGAGGAGAAAAGACAATGCAGAAAGAATCGAGCCTTGCAGAATATACCACTTACGGAGTCTTTCTGCTGTGCCTTTTGCAACTGGACTTGCCTTTCTTGTATTGGCCTTTTTAGCCACCAATGCGCTTGCAAGAAACGTGGGTAGAGCCCTTCCCAAATCTTCGTTCGCGAAGCCTAGCCATGATGATGACACTCCCTTCTGGTTTTCTTAGTCTCTTACCAAGTATCTTTGGCTGTTCCCAGGAAATACCTGCATCAAAGTCCTTTTCAGTCCTTCAGCCTTTCATATGCTTTTTCAGGACAGTTAATTCAGCCCTGATAGTGTCCTTGTGTGGCAGTTTGGGCCACATTAGAAATCCAAAATCCAATTTCCAGGCTTCTCCCCACCCCTTCCCACAATTTATCCCAATGCCAGAGAGAAACTTTCAGGCCAGAGGCTTCTATAGGGGAAGTATATACATTTATTTACACAAATAAATATACTGTACAAGCGAAAGGCAGCTATATATATATGTATATATATAGTATTACATTTCTGTCAGTCCTTTAAGCTCCTCCCTTTAACTTTAGTCCAGGAGAAGCCTTTCAAGGCTGCTGGGTAACATAGTCTCTCTCTCATGGAAGTGTTCTGGGCCTCTGAACACTCCCTAACCAACCTTCAGCTGTTTGTTGCAGTTTTTTTCTCCTCATGAAGTCCAAGAAGATAACTTTGAGTCTGTCCTCTCATACCTCGGTTCGTGGCTGCTGTAGTGTAGTCCGGCATATCAAGCGTCTGCGTCCTGGAATGTTGATTCCTCCTCCGGGTTTTCGGCTGTCCTGCATTTAGATCACGGCAAAGACATCCTCTGGGCCTGTCTTCGGTCCGTCTCCAATTTCGCCTGGGATTCCTTTCCCTGGCTCCGAGCTGTCTCGTTATCAGCCCATCCACTTGGCTCTTCTTAAATGCTGAGCCTTGCATCCACTCCCACTAAACAGCGAGAGGGCAAAACAGCCCCCTTCTGCAGCCTGGCTGCAAAGGGGGGGGAGAAGAGGGCCTAGCCGCAAGGCCTGCCTCTCTCTGTCTCTCTCTCTCTCTCTCTCTCTGTCTCTCTCTCTCTCTCTCTCTCTCTCTGTCTCTGTCTCTCTCTCTCTTTTTCTCTCTCCCACTTACCAGTTGTTTGTGAGTCACATCCCTCACAAACACTCACTTCAATGCTGCCTCCAACTCTGGCCTAGGCAGAGTTGGTGGGGCCGCAGGGCTCCCCTCTTCCCCCCCCAGAGGGGGGAAGAAGGAGCCCAGCCACCCCCTGGCCTTCTCCACCTACACGCAGCAGACACCAACAGCAGAACTGCCAACAGCTTCCGGCAGCTGTGTATATATGATTTTTCAGCAGAAGCGAACAACATGAGTGGTGATTGGCTTTTCAGGAAACACTGTCCTGGCACCCAATCACCTCTGAGCCCCCGAACTCTCAGGGGGGGCCAGTTTCAAACTATAACACCTTGTAAAGAAAAGCCTGAGACATATAATACTCTGATTCACTAAAGATATAGTCCAGCTGAGCTTATGATCACTGTTACCATTGCTGGTTTGAAATAGGTTTCTCAGTGTTATATATCTCTGCTCTCCACATAAGGCTCTTACTAAGCATTCTTGCCCAGTAGCATTTTGCCTGCTTTCAGGTAAGGTTATCTGGCAACACAGAGTCCATTTTAAGAAAAAGAGAAATGCAAGATAATCTCAGTGTAAGTTATGTACAGGCTGGATCAGTGGGACAAGGCCAATGGTATGAGGTTCAGCAAGGCCAAGTGCCAAGTTGAGACGTGGGGTCACAACAACCTCAGGCAGCACAACCTCAGGTTGGGGCAGAGTGGCTGGAAAGCTGCCCTGTGGAAAAGGACCTGGGGATGCTGGTCAACAGCAGCTGAGCATGAGCCAGCAGTGTGCCCAGGTGGCCAAGAAGGCCAATGCATCCTGGCTTGGATCAACAATAGTGTGGCCAGCAGGACCAGGGCAGTGACAGTCCCTCTGTACTGGGCACTGGTGAGGCCACACCTCAAATCCTGTGTCCAGTTCTGAGCCAGTCACTACAAGAAAGACATTGAGGTGCTGGAACATGTCCAAAGAAGGGCAACAGAGCTGGGGAAGAGTCTGGAGCACAAGTCCTACTAGGAGTGCCTGAGGGAACTGAGGGTGTTTATCTGAAGAAAAGGAGGCTCAGGGGGCACCTGAAAAGGAGGGTCAGGGGGAATCTTATTGCTCTCTACAACTTCCTGAAAGGAGGTTGTAGTCAGGTGAGGATCGGCTTCTTTGCCTAAGTAACAGGCTATAGGATGAGAGGAAATGCACTCAGGTTGTGCTAGGACACATTTAGCTGGAATATTAGGAAATCTTTCTTCATGTGAAGGGTGGTCTAACATTGAACCAGGTCAGGGAAGTGATTGAATCACCAACCTGGAGATTTTAAAAGATGTGTAGATCTGGCACTTGGGAACATGGTTTAGTAGTGGACTTGTCAGTGCTGGGTTAATGGTTGGACTTGATCTTAAAGGTCTTTTCCAACCTAAACAATTCTATAGTTCCATATATGCTGTGCATGGACTACGGTACAAAGGCCTCTTTGAACAATGTTCTCAAGATATTTTTTTTCTGTCCTTAACAGTCCTCTGGTTAAAGTAATTTTCCTCTTACACCTGTGACTTTCCTTTACCCAAAATAGGCTGATGAAGGTGTGATCATGTACGAACACTTACATGCTGAGTTAGCTGGCTGGAGTGCAGAAGATTTCTTTACATTTACTGTCTGCTCTCCACCATCAGCTCTGGATCTCCAGGTGTTCCATATTGTCATTTCATATGAAATTACCAGAGATGATGGGAATAGTCGTCTTCTAGCAAATACAGGTAAAAATGCTGTACTGTTTGGGCTCCAAATTGTTTTGAGTCTGTCAGGGTTCCATTGAAGAACTGAGGAAAAACAAAGGCTCCTTTCTTTTCAGTAAGCAATGAACAGAATACTGTTGACACAGAGTGTAATGTAGATAGTAGCTTGGGAAGCCACATCACTACATCTTTAGAAATGAGATTAACTACCTATGTTTGATGATTCGTACTGCTGTAGAGAATATTCTTTTTTTTCTATAATGGTAGGTGAAAACACTCAGAAGTTTTGACACTTTGATATTTCTTTAATTTTAGTATATGCATCAGTAGAAAATCTTGTTTCTTATATGTGACTATTTTAAAAGTAGTGGTAATACATTTTTAGTTATGACATATAGAAATCAAGAATACTATGAAGGAGAAAATTTTCTGAGCATCATCAGTGTTTGATATCTAATTTCTGAAGTATTGCAACTATAAAATTGCCAATTACTAAGATTCTCTTTTCCTTTCTGCCAGGTGCCACAGTCCAGGAAGGAGGCAGAGTATTGATCAATAAAACAAATTTAGATGCTTCAAATCTATTGATTAAACTACCTGACATACAGCGCTCCATGTATGAAGTCTGGTATCAGTTTGTTTCTTTACCCCAGCATGGCATGATTGTTGTTGGAGAAAAAAACATTCCAAAAGAAAAACCTAATTTCTCCCAATACATACTGAACAAATTTGGAATTGTGTATGTACATGATAATTCTGAATCGCTTAATGACAGTTTCGCTTTTGCTGTTTGGTTAAACCTAAAGCCCCATAGTGAAGTTTTAGAGGAGATGTTTAATATCACTGTTTTTCCAATGAATGACCGATCTCCAGAACTCAAGACTAAAAGGCTGCACTTGAAAGTCCTGCAAGGAGATGTGTCAATGCTGGGGTCAGAGAACCTGAAAGTTGAAGACCTAGATAATTCCCCAGCTGAGCTCAAATACACCATTGTTAGCAACCCCAATAATGGTTATTTAGCAATGAAAAGCAATCTCAGTGTCTCTATAAAAGATTTCACACAAGCTGATGTTGACAGTGGTAACATTTGGTTTGTACAGGATGGAAGTTCATCTTCTGGGGTGTTTTGTTTCAGTGTGACTGACGGTAAACATCGCCCTTTATACAAACTGTTCAGTCTTGAAGTCATACCAATTGTTCTTGTCCTAGTCAACCTTACCAGTGTTGTACTTCCACAGAGCCAGACATCTGTCACTATTACTAGTGTTCAGCTTTCAGCTGTCACAAATGGAAAAAGCAGTAACATTATGTATGAAATAACTCAGCCACTCAAATATGGGCACCTGATGATTGGAAATAAGCAGATTACTAAATTTGAGCAGGCAGATTTGTACTCAGGAAGGCTCTCCTACCACCTGTCAAATCTCACTGCATCCAAAGAAGTACTGAAGTTCATGCTTTTCACTGCAGAAGGCAATCTAACAGGACAAGTGCTGAACATCACAGAGAAGCCTTTAGTACAAGTTGTAGCTGACCTGCAGATTTCAAATGGAGTGGCTTATAAATTTGGAAGCAGTGACCTGGATGCATCTGAGCTAGCTAATTTGACACATAGTAATCCTAGATTTGAAGTGATAGTGCCCCCCTCACATGAAAAGATTGTAAAGAAAAGGTTTGTGAGTGATGCAGTGTTTGAAGACCTTCAGACATTCACCCAGGCTGACATTGATGGTGGTGTTTTGCTTCTAGACATAGATACAAATATGACGGGCATTGATCTGTTAAATGACTCATTTACATTTATACTCAGGGCAGATGCTGTGCAGCCTGCTGTTGGCTGTTTTCAGTATTCCATTGTGCCACACAGTCCTCCACTTGTGCAGGGTTTTACGACAGAAGTGCTTTTTGTAACCGGCATGACCACTTCAAAGGTTCACACTACCTCAAAGTATGAGGCACCAGCTTCCTCACAGGAGGAAGAGCCTGCAGTAGCACCACAGAAGCCTGAATCAACTAAGTGGCCAGGGCAGAATCACTGGGGATATCTACATGAGAAAGGCCCCTTGCTAAATCTGGCAATGGGAACAAGTGTATCTGAGGAAATAAAGACTACAAGCCAGGTTAATGCCAAGAGTCCCAGAGAGCAAGTGGGTGAAAGCAGCAATGCTTGGTACATCATTATCCGTCTGGTCCTGGTGTCTGTGCTACTTATTGTTGCTGTTACTTTTGTGTGCATTTTGTTAATGTGCCAGAAGAAAGAGAAGACAAAATCACTTGTCAAAAGTCAAACAGATGCAATCCTCAATAGTCCAGATCGGTGTCTGGAATGGAGCTTGACTGTACCCACTGTTACAGTGACTCCTCTTCTGAAGGGCGCTGAGAGAAGTACAGCCTCAACATTCATGGCAGTAAGACATGAGCAGCTGCTTCCTGCAGTGGTTTCTCCAACTATAGAAAGGCCTCTGCAAAACAGCATTTTAAATCTTGATCCTGAAGTCATCCAGTATTGTCGGAAAACAAACACAACTTTGAAGCGCAATCAGTACTGGGTGTAGTTACTCCAGTTTTGGTCATGCTAATTGATGTAGTATGGAACAGAGAATATACATTGTTGACATATAATTTGTTCTTTATACGCTCATTTATTGTAGGTCAAATGATGCACTAGATGAAATCTAAATACCTGTGAAATAATAATAATAATAATAAAAATCTTAGTGTTTACAGTGGCCATAAAAGAAGATTTCCAGCTAGTACATCAGCAAAGTTCTCACTTAATTCAGTGCAGAATTTGGCCTCATGTATTTTGAGTGCATTCTATGTATGCACTATTTTTTATTTTCCATGACAGGTAAAATAGAATGTTCTGTCATGGATTATATATTTTTAATAGAATTACTTTTTTTTGAAGAATTAATTTTTTTATAAACATCTTGTATTCCTTCCTGAACCATGACTTGTATTTGAAGAACTTTAAACTGTTCCAATAGGTAATTACCGTGGCGCTAATCTCAATAATATAATTTTGACCTGAAGGCTGTTCAGAGGCCAATACTGAAGAAACAAAGCTGTGATTATTTTGACAAGTGTTCATCCGGGTCAATGAACTGGAAATCTGGAATTCAACTCAGCAGCAATAGTCAGTACTGAATAAGGATTCTGGTAAAATGCTGTGAGATGTTGTTTGTTCTTTTGATTTCTTTTTCCTTATTTGATACTGAGCTCTAGCCTTTAGTGTCTGCAGGCTGGCAAAATACATCTGTGACCTGTAATCCACATGCCAAAAACTGTGTATCTGCCAGCCAGCCTGTCTGCTGAATTATCTTTAGGCTTAGGTTATGTCTGGATGTGCATATCAAAATTTCCTACTCCTGACAAAGGGGTTAATTCTGCTTTCAGTGAAGCAAATGTAACTTTCTCTGGAGTCTGTGTATTCAAGCAGATGACAGTAGAATTAAGTCCTGTGCTGCATATTGTCATGTGTCATGGAGCTACTGATAGAAACAATCCTGTGAGGTAGCATGTACCCTATTTTGAAGTTTCACAATTTACCCTTCATCTCCCAGAACACTGAACACATATGCCTTACATGCTATGAACAGAGTATTACCTACTTACTAACTTTGCTCTGGTGATAAAATGTGCAATAGATTCTGTTCAAAGGGAATATTCTAGCATTTTTGGAAATCCAAGCTCAACAATGATGTGCAGCCTCCAGTTAAGGTCCAGTTTTTCTTCCGCAGAGGACAAATGACAAAATTCCTGTTGACTTCAAAGAATGAACTGAATAAACTCAAGGGAATGGTGGTGTGATCATAACCAGTTTCTTACTACCACTCAACTTCTCATCTATTTTCTACCTCTATATTGTTACAGCTTCCAGATAGCTGCTTTGTAAAAACACTGTTCTCAGCACTCTTAGCACTGCACTCACTCAATTAACACTGGAATACCTTTTTTATTTAGGCCTAGGTACTGTCATTTTCACTTTTATACAATGGATTTATGGATCTCAAGAGCCTTGGTGCTATTCATTTCATACTGCTTTGTTTTGGATGATTTTTTATTATTGAAGATTAGGTATTCTGTAATTTATATATTTCAATTATGAGAAATTTTTACCTACAAGGAGGGCCAGACTTAAACTCCATACTGCTGTGTTCTGGGAACTAAACACAGGAGCACTGGGGATAGTCCCTCTCATTTTTACCACCTCTACCATGGTCAGCCATGATTGTGGTGCATTTTTAAGCAATACATTTTTCAGAGGCCACTTCAAGAGGAGTAGCTCATGTCACCAGAAAATATGCAAGCCATCTCTTCAGCTGGTCATGTTGTTAGGGCACCAGAGACTAAAGATATGGACACTTTATATGCTCAAACTAAAATGTATTTGAACATCAATATTTTTTGTCTGTCATTACCATATTTTCCCTGATGGCAGCATGTGAATTCAAGTAACTGATCAGTGTAAAAGGCTCGGGATGCTCACATGTCTCTTATGGACCACTGTAGATCTGCATTGTGGACTTTTCTGCTTTTCCAAGAAAATCTCTGGCACTGTTTTGAGGTGGTGTTGCCAGCCATCACAGAGGCAACCTAGCATCCTTTGTGGAGGTACAGCTGTATGTCTTTTGCCATTTCCTGAGACCTCTTCTACTAATACCAAGCAGACAGCAGTTTCCTCCAGATCCCAGCTGTCAGCTGCAGCCTGCCTCCAGTGCCTTCTGGACAGTGGCAGCAACCTGATCCCTTTACACCTTCTCCAAGGCCACACTCCAAGGAGGAGTGAAGAATTGTAATCCCGACACTTTCCTGACACCTAACGAAGCCTGCCTCACATTGCTCTACCACTGAGACTGTCCTGTTAACAGCAAGAGATCTCATGCTCCAGTTCTGACCAGGAGATCAAGCGATGTGCCTACAGTTTGGTACAGTCTGGACAATGCTGAAAGCTCCTGGAGTCTGGTGACAAAATGCACACTGCTGACTTGTGACAGGCTGAACAAAAATATGGAAGTGAAATGCGTGCTTCATGAGATTTTAATAAAGATATTGATGTAAGGACGGGCATGCCCAAATCTGTGGTGCTCAGAATGTGTAGTAGAGATGGAGCATAGGGCTGCTGCATTGCTGGCAATGTGAAAATGAGACCAGGACATAATAGTGACAAAGTCAAAGAACCTGCAATGCAATTCAAACTCCACAACTGGGCATTCCTGAGTTTGAGCATTTGCATGCTCTGAGCAAGGAATCCTACATGAAAACCTCAGAAAAGGTGATAGAATTTGTGCAGGCTCTTTTGGCTTTAGCATAAGGGGCTGAAGTCGTACTCTCTGTTTCCAAAATGGTTTTAGCTGACAATAGATGTTCATTTCAAGTAGATCAGGCATTATGGGTTTGAATCTTGAGCATTTGGCTCAATTTTTAAAGCATTGAGGGTTTTTTCCAATTTTTTTTGTTTGTTTGTTTTTAATTGTTAAAATCAGCCTAAACACCTAATTCGTCAGAGAAGTGTGCCAGCATTCAGTTTTCTCCCTCAGCTGTTGCTACTGTGAGGCAGCTGTGCCAAAATGGCTACCATATTATGCAATGTTTTAATGAAAACTGTGTATGGATGTGAGCTTATTGTGTCAGTGATTACTTGGTTTAATGCAAAATGCAGAGGTAATATTGTAGCTGATGCCTACATATGAATTTTGCTTTAATATCCCACCCTGAATCCCTACTTAAAAAAGTAAAAAATCTGATTACAATACTGTAAACTTTCCCTGTGGATGGTACAGAGTAATCTTTGGCAGAGGACAGTCTATGTTGTTCACACACAGATGTTTTATATAGATGAGAGAAGTCAGTCCTGGCTTAGCTAGAAGTCCAGCTTTGAGATGGTACAATCTAGCTACGATGAATCACATACTGGGTTTCCTAAATTACTGTCAATCTAGAAAACTCACACCCCCCCATTTTGTGCTTATGGATTCTTTTGTGATTCTAGGAACGTACATACTTAACGGTCAGGATCTGGTTTGAATATTTTGGTTGTTTCACTTGACCTTGAAGTTGTATGTTTTATTTAGTGAAGATGAGGTTTGTGAAGGATTCTGTTTTTTACCAAATGGAGTTCTAAACTGCAACATGGAAGGGCCTTGAAAACATAAATCAATAAACTGTTTTGTTTATAATCTACACAGTTAAGTTTTTGTGCTTTCTTTAAAGACCTGTGAAATGCTGTGTCACAACAGGGAAGAGACACAACAGGATCCCTGTGCCGGTAACAGAATTCCTCTGAGTTTTATGATGTTTATTTTTTAAATTGCACATATGCTGGGATGGCTGTTTTGCTGTGCCCAGTGCAACACACTGTGTATGGCTAGAAAAGGAGAGACCTCTCATTGTGCATCTAACCTGGCCATGTCCAGCGCTTGAATGAAAGTAACATGAGAATAAATGTATTGATTTGAACTTGCTCAAACAGGACTGCACTAGGTTAATTTCAGAAAGATTTTCTGTTATTTAACTACACATGATTAGAAGATTTTAAAATATCACATTCTTAACTGTTAATACATCAGTGATGTTTTGTCTTTGATTTTTCACTTGATCAAAAGTATGCACTCACTCCAGCCTCACAACAAATGCATTGTGAAACGGAGCTAGGGCCTAAAAGAGTTACCTCTGAATACTGATCTGGGGATTCTCCTGCTCAGAAGAATGTATTGCTTAGCTAGAATGTAGTGCTTAACTAGAGACAGAAACCAGAGCTTAGGGATTAAATGGTACCGTACACCAAAAGAATGCTCACACACCTAAATAAATGGAGATAGAGTAAGAACACGAATAGATAAGGGATGAAATAGGGACTTGAGTCCAAAGTCTTGCAAAATTCACCATGAAGTCAACGAAAATCAAGGAAGTTGAAGAGTTCAGCCAAGGAAGAAGAGTGAAAATACGACCCCATGAGACTGAAGAAACAGGAATGACCACCAAACATTACCCCAAAAAGACGACTCCACCCCAGACTCTGCCCAGACTCCACCTATTATGAATATTAAAACTAGATGTTGCAATTATATGAATATGTATGTAAAAATGTTGTAATCTCTCATAGAAATTGTATATAATCATATCTTTTCACTGAGAAGGCAGAGCAGTTTGTCCAGGGCGAGCTGGCTGCTCTCCAGCATTGCCTAAATAAATACCTTGCTTTTTAAAGGCTAAGTTCTGTCTCTAAACAATTCCACTGCGCCTTTTTGGGCATCAATTGTTCAACCTGATTTTTTTTTCTTAATCAGAACTCAGGTGCTTTGTAGTTGTTCCTGTAACTTGAGGTAAGGAACTTTCTCTTGATACATCAGAAATGTTTGTGGCCTGTGGGAGCAGCTTCCCCTGCACTGTGACTCAGCATCCTGAGCACAGAAACCTGTGTCAGCAGTAGCGAGTTGAGTTCCCCTCCTACAGCTCAGAAAATCTTGGTTTGGGAAGAAGAAAAAATAGGAGAGAAATGGTCATAAACCTTTTATGTTTTTCCTTTTATTAAAATATTAGTAAGGGCCAGCTACAACTTTCTCTGCAGTATCCTATTACTCCCTACTACAAGGCCAAATCCAGAGTGAATGTACTTACATGTCCTGAGCTACAGGCTTCCATCCTGCCTGCACTGTTTTTTTCAATCAGTCCTTGTGATGTTATGTTGAAGTACATTCTGTGAATATTTTTAAATGGGCTGAAAATAATTGTCCTGGCATATTCAATGGAAACTGTATTAATTTATCTTCACTCGTTTCAAGCTAAATAAGTCCTGCTAGAGCTTGCATATGTAATCCCAGAACAAAATGTTCTTTCATTGCAACTGGGGAAATCTGTATTTTCACATCTGTTTGTAGGGAGATTCTGTGTGGTGAAGTGCTAGCTTTATGTGATTGTTTCCTTGTTTCTAGTCTTGCTGCTTGGTTATATTTGTGGGAATGCTTTATACATGCTGGTAGGCACTGCCAGACATGGAGTTATTTATAGACTGAGATTTCAGCTGCAAAACATTTGCATAACATCACAGTGAGAGGGGCATTAGTTTGCATAAATTTGTTGAGTAAAAATGTAGGATGAGCAGACTGAGCATTGATGTGGGATGTTACCAGGTGTCAGAACTTCTTGGAAGAACACAAGCAATAGATCGGAATAACTTCATGCAATGTATAGCATGTGAATGATCACAGAGATTTGCTCCAGCTCATACACTGTACAACTTCATCTTGCACAGGTCCTTTTATATATGTTGCATGGAAGCACATTGATGAGGAAATTCTTGAGAGAATAAAAAATCAGAGTAATCAAGTTTGTATTTCGTATACAAGTACATATTCAAGCCCATATAAATGAAAGGCAGAAGCACATAGGAGGTTGGTTTGAGACATGCAAAGCCACCAGGGAAGCCGCTTTGCTTAGCAGTGGGTGCTGAGGAAGAGGTTGTTTAGAGAGGCAGGGGGAGGTAGTAGGATTACAGAGACAAGATTTCTTGCATTAGATGGAGTTTCTAAAAGCAGGGGAAGGTCATTTGGAAGCAGACCTATGGGCTTGTTTGAAAGGCAGAGGTGATGTGCTGGGTTCAACCTCAGACAAGCAGACTATGAGCCACTACTACTTGTAGAGCTCACCTCACCACGAGAGAATGGGAAGAGAAAGTATCAAGAGGAGTTTTGTTCCCACTAAAGGGGACAGTTGTATTGAGAGAGGGGTATGAAGACTTAGAAGTTCAGGTTGCCTTTTCTTCTTCTTCCCTCTGCAGCTAGCAAGAAGTCTAGTAGAAATAAATCTCCTATGGCATGAACATTTTGAATGTTGACTTAGGAAGGTGGCTGCCTTTCATGAAGTCCAATTGTGGGTTCATCAGATCAGATTACCAAAATTCTTATAAAACCATCTCCCAGTCTGCCTGAGCTAAGTTACCTAGGGTGTAACTCAGATGTTAAAGTCTGTTGGCATGAATATTACCTTAAAAACAGAGCTGCAAGGTTCAAAGTACAGAAGGGAACACGGTGAACTTTCTTGGGCTTTTGACTGATTGTAATTGTAATTAATGATTAATGGTAAATCTAGTTATCTGCAAACACTGAAAGGTATTTATAGGTAAGGCAACAGGGGTCTTGATTTTGAGCACTGAGCTAACTAATGCAGACAAAGATGGACCTGAGCTTAGTCCTGGAAAGAAAGGAAAGTAGCTTTAGAAGTGATCTTGCTTACACATGGCTGAACAAAATACTTTTGAAGAGCAGCACTAGGATAAAATTAGACCAAGGAGTAGAAGTAAGCAGAAGTATGATGAATTGACTAGAACAATCAAGTGGTTACTTTATAGAATCCCTTAGCCAATCTGTATTGACCATCTCAGGTTCTATACGCTTCTAGGAATGCTGTAGTATAATCATCAGTGAGACAAGTTGCCCATTTTTCTTCCTTGAATCACCTTGCTCCTGATTGCAGGACTTATGTTCATTTAGTAGTTTCTGGGATTTGGAGACATCTCCTTGCTTCTGAGCATGGGATCTGCTCTCAGAAGTGCAGTACTTCTCTGTTTCCATTCAAGAGCCAGTAGGTAGGTCACAGCTGGTCATCACAGATCTCTGTTGTAGCCCACTCTAATCTGAACCCACAAGTTACACTTAAAGACACATTTAATCCCATTGCCATTTCACTGGTTCCCTAGAAAGTCTGGAAGTTTCTAAAATAGTGAGTTCATGGTGCCCCTCAGTGACACCACAGCTCAGGAAGAAGCAGCTTGTTCCCTCAACACCTAGCTCAGCTGCAGCTCGTGCTGTGCTTGGCAGACCTTGGACATTTGGCAGCCTATTTCATGTCATAGTGGGCTGTCCCAAGCTTGCTGCAGAATGAACTTTTATTAAATGCTGCTTTTAGGAGTGTAGGAATAATAATGTAAGGCTGCGGGGTTTAACTTCAAAATTCCTTGGTACTTGCCATCAGGTTTTTCAGGTCAGTGCATTTGAAAACCTTGTTCTGTATGTATCTGAACATGGTACAAATTGCTACACATGTCTAGGCTACAAGTAGGTTAGGGACAACACTGGGACACAGAAAGGCCCCTCATCAAGTGTAACCAAAAATGATATATAATAGGAAGCTAGTATAAAATTTAATCATCTCAAATATTTAATTTCAGTCTCCACAGTGATCTTTTAGGTATGGTAAGGATGGCGTGAGGTGATGACTGTGTACTGGGACAAGATGTCATAACAGGTGTATTGGTATAATGCTGTCAACACTTCATGAGTTTTCTGGATTTCATGGAGTTTCCTAGTGTCTTGTCTGTGCTGATACGCTTTATTATAGTAAAATAACTAACTAAACCCACTGATGATCTGATACTGAGCCCAAAATTTATCAATGATTCTCCTTTCTGTGTTCTCATAAGTGAGGTGGTCATTTCTTTAAAATTAATCAGTAGAAGATGAGGAGCAGCAAGATTAATGAAGTCTAGCTTCCTGTGTTTTATAGGCCCTTGTCCCGCCCTTCAGCTCCTTCCCACCAATCTTACACAGAAAAGCTTCAGTGCTTCCTGTGGCTGATTCAGAGGTCCATCTGTAGGCTCTGCAGAGGGGTCTGGAGAGGCTGGATCAATGGGCTGAGGCCAATGGTATGAGGTTCAAGTTCCAGGTCCCGTCCTTGGGTCACAACAACCTCAGGCAGTGCTACAAGCTGGGGTCAGAGTGGCTGGAAAGCTGCCAAGTAGAAAAAGACCTGGGGATGCCAGTCAACAGAGGCTGAACATGAGCCAGCAGTGTGCCCAGGTGGCCAAGAAGGCCAATGGCAACCTGGCCTGTATTAGCAATAGTGTGGACAGCAGGACCAGGGCAGTGATCGTCCCCCTGTACTGGGCACTGGTGAGGCCACACCTCAAATCCCATGTTCAGTTCTAGGTCCTTCACTTCAAGAAAGACATTGAGGTGCTGGGCAATGGAGATGATGAAGGGTCTAGAGGATAAGTCCTATGCAGAACGACTGAGGGACCTGGGGTTGTTTAGCCTGGAGAAGAGGAGGCTCAAGAGTGACCTTTATTGCTCTCTACAACTACCTAAAAGGAGGTTGTAGCCATGTGGGGGTCGGGCTCGTCTCTCAAAGGTTGGACTCAAGTGATCTTGGAGATCTTTTCCAAACTTAATGATTCTGTGTCTTGACAAAATGTGCCTACATGCTGGCCAGATGGCTGCTACCTCTTCAAATAGAGACACTGAGTTGGATCTGTCTTTGATTCACCATGAGATCCTAAATGAGCTTCTTTCTTCTTTTAGGCTGCCAATTTTCCACGAACTTGTAAGAACTCAGCATCTTTGACAATGTTGCACCTCTCTCAAATTTGGCTCAAGTTGGCTGTTGACTGAAACTGGAGTTGGGAGGCAGACAGGCAGATGGCATATTTGTGTGGGGGTTGTTCCTCTGGAAAAACAAGCTAAAAGAAGAAAACAAATTCACACAGATTAAACCTGGTAAAATTACGTTGGTTTTTTTTCATTTCTCACCCAATTTTTTTCTCTTCTGTGCTTCAATTGTACGGGGAGACTGGACTTCTGAAAAACCTCCAACCACATTCACATATAACCATATCTGAGGAAAAAAGACAAAATGGAATTTTCCTCCTCCTAGAAATCAGTGACACTGAACAGGAACTGCACATGACTGCAGATGATAGTAGAAAATCAGCTTAGCCTGATCTGCAGCCCAGTGTTTTAGATCAAAGTGGATAACCCTGGACTCTTCTTAAGGAATAAGTGTTATCTCCATGCAGCATTGATGGGAGCAAAATGAAACAGACTTTTCAGTGCTGATGTCTGTTTGGAAAAGTAGTTGAAGTAGGAAAGGAACCTAAAGCAGAATGTTTTGATGTAGAGGGAAATTTGATGAAATCAAACCTCTCCCTCTTATGAGAGGGCTACTAAGACATAAGCGTTTTGCTTTACAAGAAAATGACCCAGATCTGTCTTGATGATGGCCTGTGGAAAGTTAACAGGTAACAGAGGTAACAAAAAAAGTCAGAGTGAACTTTGATCCTGACTCTGAGGAAATTTATAAATAACAGAAAAGATTTCTAGTGCACAGCTTAACTATTGCAAAAACATGCTTGGGAACATTCCTGTGCTTTTGTTTATTTGGAAGTCTTCAAATTAAGCTTAAAGTAATTCTTAAATATGAATTGTAACCCAAAGATATTAATAGCTTAAAGAAATTTAAAGACTGAAAAAAAAACAACTCAAGGACTCAAGGAGTAAAGTCTTGTCAAGCAGAAGTGTCCTGTTAAAAGAATGAAGTAAAAAAGCAATGCCAGCAGCCAAGCAAAGGGATCCTACTCACCTCATTTCCTCGAGGAAGGGGAAATGAATGGCTGGCTTATCCTGATGCCTGAGCGCATCCTCCTGGGCACAGCACGTGGATACTCCCCTTCTGGCCTCTACTTTCTCCCATTCCAGCAATCTCCAGTCTCTAGGTCCAGTGAGGGTGGGTACTACCTGCCTGAATACATGGACTTCTGAGGTGGTGGGATGATCATTAGGCTCTTGACTATCTCAGGCTCTGCTCTGACAGACAGACTGGTGCCTAAAGTTCCCTAAAATAATGACAGATCCATAGAATGCTCTTAACCTCTTTGAATTAGGCTATGATATAAGTATGCTGCTAGTCATTTAGGATTCCAACCAGAGATACCTTAAATTGCTGATTGGCCTCCAGTGCACACAGTCTCTGTCATTGCAGATGTTTTTCTCAAAGACTAGTGAAGTTTTGGTTTGGGAGGGGATTTACAGGCTTGGAAGGAAAGAGCAGAGCTGGAAGGGTTGCCTTATACTTCCCTAGGCTTTTGTTAACTAACACTATTATTGGAAGAGTCAAGTAACCATCTGTCTGCAGCTGGGTGCCTGTGCAAGGCCCAACAAAGACAGTCCTCACAGTGCTGCGCTCCCAGAGAACAGCAGTTCTCCTATTGCCCAATGCAGAGATGTTTAGGTCCTTCCCCATGTTTAAACAAAAGAAATCACTATTCCTTTTCAATAGGAAATTACATTAGTGTGTTTTTGTAAATGAACTTATCTTAAAGAGCAAGGCAAGAACATGTCTATGACACTGGAGAAAAATATTCTAGATGTTTTGTCCTGCATTTTCACGCTGTGTTGCAGCTCACACTCTTGGAAAATAAAGAAAAACTGTTTCTCACTTTGGTTTCAAATTCCTAAAAGGCATTATTATTGTTATAGAACTGTTTGGTGTCCTCAATGAAGTAAGGATGGTAGTCTGAACAGGGATCCAAAGAACAGGTGTCCATATCAGTGGAAGTTACCAAAGTAACTTGTAAAGAGACCAGAATCTCTAGGGTATATGCAGTTTAAATAACCTTTCTGTAATGAATGGACTTAATTTGATTTTTTAGACTATTAAACTATGGAAGGTTTCTCGCTGGATTTTTTTTGGTTTTGTCTTTGGTTTTTTCTCAGATAGAAGTGTTGTGCAACTCCCTAATGCCAAATTTTTGGTATTGCTGTATTTCTAATAATAGAATCATGGAATGATTTGGGTTGGGGTGGAAGGGGCCTTAAAGACTGTCTAGTTCCAATGCCCCTGCCATGAGTTGGGACATCTTTCAATAGAGCTGGTTGCTCAGAGCCCTAAGTGATGGCAGTATATGCCTGTCCTGAGCTTTTTAGTCAGGAAATAAATGTTCTTGTCAAATGAAATGAGGGAAAATACAAATAAAACTGAGACAATGTATTTTTAAAAGGCTCACTTACCTTTCAACACTGCTATTTTGAATTATCGTGGTTGAACTGTTAGGGTGAAAACAATGAAAATTATTGCAATAGAGGAAATTACAAGGATACTGTTAATTGCAGCCTAGGAAGTAAATGAGGTGAGCCTTTCCCAGTATAAAAATATGCAGTATCTTATAAACATGATATATTGGCAAAATAAATAAAATCAAGTTTGAAAAATTCTTTAACCTTTAAGTCACAAATAAACAACAAAAAATATTTTGAGCAAGAACAGATTTGTAATGGTTTTTCTACCTCTTGTCTGAGTGGAATTTCAATTAGATTCAGTAATTCAGTAGTTTTATGTTTTTTAGAGACATCCCAACAGAAACCTGTTTGCCATTCAATTAGAAAGATAAGTGACTCTTAATGGTGTGTTTTAAAATGTCCCTAAGTATTTGGGTTACATTGGTAAGGGCAAGAACTATCCATTTTGAGGTACATATTCAAAGCAGAGTATTTATATATTTTGGGAGTTGTAGCAGGAGTGATAACCTTAATTTTACTAATAACTTGAAAATATTTTGAGTGTGACTTTTAGCTTTCAAATATTTCTCAACTTCATAGTAAATAAAGAATGACATGTATTTGTGGTTAGTTCTGCCTGAAATCTCTCTGTCATGAAACACACCCCTTTCATTAACCAGAATTTAAGAAAATAGAAGCTTTTGTTTCATTTTTGCTTATTTCAGTTGACTTCTTAAACAAAAGGAACATTTTGTATTCCTGTATCAATTAAGGAACAGAGGATTCAAGGATTCAAGCTTAGAGGCATGCAGGAATATTAAGACAAGCAATTCAAGTTTTGTCCATACACTCCTTGTGCATCAATTAAATTATTTTCACAATTTTTACATTATTTGCAAAATGTGTAGATCTGCGGTTTACCTGTGATCACTTGCTCTGAAAAGGAAGAAATAGATAATAAGAGGTAGCTAAATATGCAGATCAAGGTTTTAGAAATCCTGGCTTCTAATCCTAACTTGGCATTGATTTAGTCAATGTCTTTAGGTGAAGTTCTTTACCAGGGAGGCCATTTGCACACATTTCAGGGCCCCAAAATGAAAAAACACCTAATAAATAAACACCTACGCCTTATCTTCTGCTTGTCCCAAATTTTTTACTCTGAAGTGACTCTTAACTGAATTAACACAAAGATTTCTATATTAATGTTTTTAAGGGGATTTTGGAGTTCTTTATTTTGAGTAAATCAATGTAATTCAGTCATATTCCAGTATCAGAAAAGTGTGAGATCGTGGAACATGAATTGCTGCTAATAGTGAGAGTAAAAACTGATCTGAAAGCAAAGGCACCTGCAAGGGGCTTAGCAGTGATCTGGGGTGCAAAGACAGGGGCACAGGCTCAGCTGTACTGCCTTTGCATCTTGTGTTCTCACTGCCTCTCACGCAAACAACCCCAGTGTGGCACAGGCAGATGGCCCTGTTCCCTGCAGCGGTACCCACTCCCTCCTTTCCTATTATGGTGGGAAGAATGCACCTGTACTGCCACAAGTTCATGAGGTCCCACACCTACTCATCTCTTTTTCCATCCCTCTCTTTGCCTTGTTCATCATGTTCAAATTATACAACTGGCTCTGCCTTTCTCCTCCTTGCTTTGTGCCACAGAGCCCTTGCCTGCAATAGTAACTCTCTTTAGTTGAATATAATTTGTTCGTTCTTCCATATATGCAGGTACTGCTACTTCCAACAATGACTGTTTCAAAGTGTGGTGGAGTCTTGGTGTCATGTCATAGGTAGCTCATTGTCCAGAATTTCCAGTACTGAGAAAATTCTTGAATACAGGATTAATTCTCTTCCTGGGCATTGAAAGTGTTTGAATCTGTCCTGCTGGTGGTTCTCTGCAGTGCCCTTCCTTGCCATAAACCCTGAAAATATGTTCACAGGATACAACCACTCTACAGGCTCAACATGTTCTTTTCCATGTGCTTGTGGAAAATGCTATTTCATTTTGTGTGCTGATAAAAAAAAAAAGGCATTTTGACTGATTGTCGTGAACCATGTAAAGAGAAAAAGACCACTGTTACTGTGAATAAAACTTGTGTGACCTTGCCTGCAATGTATCTAACATGGAAAATGACTAAAATTCAGGTTTTCTTAGTAACTCCATTATGTCAACATTTCCTGGTTGCAACAGGTCTCCACACCTGTAGTGCTTTGTTTCCCCTGTGCTCCACAGACACCTCTTCTTTCCAATTTTATTTTTCTGTGGTTTGATGAAGAGACAAATAATGGGAGCAAAACACAGGGAGAAGAAAATGATAGTTGAAAACATCAGGAAAAAATAATTTTCCAAGTGCTTAAATAGCAAGGCACTCTCAAAGTGCACAAAGAATAAGGTAGCCCTTTTCTATTATTATTTCAAAGTTATTTATTTTTGTAGGATTCTTGCTGATTTAGGTAGATGCAATGACTAAAGATGACTGTCTACATGCTACTCACTTTTTCTTAAAATTGCACCTCTTTGCTATATTTTGTTGTAACAAGTTGTGAATAAGACAGTTGAAGAATCATTGCTGCAATTATATTGGAAAAGTAAAACTAGAAAAAAGGAACCAATTTTTATAAGAGTGGCTAATTTCCTATAGGTAGTCTGTTCATAAAAATATCAACAAGAAACCTTTTTATTTGCTTCTTTGGACTGAGCTGCTGTGTACAGTATTTGTTCTCTATTCCCATCCAGGAAAAATTAGTTTTAAATTTCATTCCAAAAGTAAAAGAACTCATCAGTGCTGGTTTGTTTGGGTTTTTTTTCCAAAGACAAGTTCCATTTGCCTGTGTTAGCTGTTCAGAAAGATGTGTGCTGGGCCTATCAAGTCCTGCCTGTGCAGTTACTAGTGCTGGTGTTCCACTGGAAGGTGCTTGTGGAGAGAAAAAGTCTCACATCATTTATGCCAGCCTCAGAAGGAAGATGGAAAAGTTGGATTTAACCCAAGGTTAACTCAGAAGACTTGCAGACACCAAGGAATTGAAGTGATGCGTTCTACCTTGCTGTGTTGTGCATCCTCTGGAGCAAACGTAGGGGCCATAGTGTGATTTGTAGATACCAGCTATTGTAATAATAAAATCTAAACATCAGAATTAAACAATCACTTAAGTCAGAGTTCAGCTTCCTGATTGCACCTATATTTGTAAATCAAGCGTAAGAGAGACTTTCATGGCAGACACTTTAATGGCAGAGAGGCCAATCCTCTTAGAATTCTGAGCCCACAGGTTGTTAACCCCACTTGTGTTTCCAAACATGATAGCCACAACTGGAAATTACCATTAATTTTGGAAATTAGTGACCTGTGAGAGAAACAAGGAAAAGATGATCTTTCAGCTGCACACAACTGAACTGGATGAGCGAGTACATCTACTATGATCCAGCAGTTCTGGTCATATAAATTTTGGGAGTCTATTGGTTGTATTGGACCAAAATTCTGCTGAGGACAATCCTAATGATCCAAAACTGTCAAGTGCCACTGCCTAGGCGCATCCCACATCACAGTTCAGTTCCTCCTGGCACAACCTGTATTCCCTGTACTTCAGTGCAGTGTTAACCCTCAGTACGCAGTAGTGCAGCATGAGGCAGGACCACTTCCTATCACTTTTTTTGGGCAATGTTTGAGTTCCTGGACCCTATGTTGAAGAAAGTACCTAAACTCCAAAATCTTAAGCCTCTTTTAGAAGGGAGATTTTTCTTCTCTGCGCTAGAAGGCTCCACTGGAAGACATGACAACACAGGAACAACAGTGCCTTGTGGCTTGCAGCTGTATATGCCACTGGTCTCATATTGTCATGTCCCAATGACAAATAGCCCCATATTCTCTGGGACTGCAAGGTCCCCAGAGATATTTGCACATATAAAATCAAGCTGGGACACTGTTCATTGACAAAAAAGGGAAAAGACTGTTCACATCAGTAAAATGCAGAGAAAAAATGCTTAAACCTATAGTGGATGATAGGAGAATATACAATCCCTGTGGCTTCACAGTCATATATAGCTTTCATCAGTGAGTTGTATTACCCAGTCTTTCAGAAATACATGAGTTCACATGTATTGTTTGGCTCCCTGATTCCCCTCACACTGAATTATTCTGAAAGATATGAAGGGAATGGCTTCTGTACTTTTTATATCTGTGAAGCAAACCATTAACGGTCAGATATTCTCTAAAGGACATTCAGTGTGAAGGAAACAAGAAAGAAACAAGTGATCAGTGTGGTTTTCGTGACTGCAGCATTGAGGAAGACAAGAAATGGTTTACACCCTGTTTGCGAAAAACAGGACATCTGGGGAAACTAAGTCTTGTGAAACTACTTGTTTTCATGGAAAAAAGAAAAAAAACAGCTGACTCACTGAAAATAAACAGGAATTTGAGATTATGACCACAGATACTCAGCATCTGACACAAAGTGCTGAATAAGTTTGAAAAGATTTCTTTGGCAGCAAACAGGAACTGTTTACTAATCTTATGGCTTAGCTCTGATATAATTTTAAAAGAAATGTGTACAATCTTGGGCTTAATTTGTATTCTAAGAAAAAGGCCTGATCCTACAATTACCACATATCATAAGTGCTGAGGCTGTCTACACTAAATTCAGTTTCTCAGCAAGGAACATTTTAACCTGGCAGATCAAATATTAAAATCTTTTTTTCTAGAGCAATTTTGTTCAGGTAGAAGAGAATAGACAGGGTGAACCCCTGAAGAAAGAAGGAGATGTTGATCTTTTAGCTGCACACTACTGAACTGAGTGACCGAGTACATCTGATCTAACAGTTCTGGTCATTGAAATGAGGACCCACATTTAAAAATGAAGAACCTAAAACAATTCTTCACTTCATGGGGAATTCAGATTATTTCACCTCAGTGGAAGGAACCTGATTTATATACATGCTGTTCCTGATTTCATACTGACTATTCTGTCCTTAGAGACAGAATTTTAAAAATATATTTGAAATATTCAGATGTATTGCAGATGATCGCATCATTTTAGGGTGACCAGGATCCTGTATAGAGGTTTCAGTGATTGAAAATTATTCAATGGAGCTGGATGAATTATTAATTATGAGTAATTAGTCTGATCAATATGGAAATTTCTCTGCATATAAATAATACACAATTTTTAAAAATTAAAATTATTTTTCATCCTGCCTTCACATTTAACAAGGCTTAGAATTGGGCCCTGTATACATTTGTCATTTCAAAAGGTGTAGAAAAAATTCTTTGTATCACACTGGCTGCCTAAATTGATTTTTCTTCCTCTTCTTTTTGTTATATTATTTTGAGGTTGTGTTGGCAAAAAAACTCCAGTTTTGAAGTTCTGAAGTGAAAGAAAGAAGTGAGAGAGCATGAAAGTTCATCATCCAGACATTAGGTCATGAGAATTTGTACTGTTTTATGCATTAACAGCTAAAACGTAGAGAAGGCAACAATTTCAGTATGCAGTTGCCTATATTGAGCAATGTTTAACAAAAGCACACTGCACCCTTTTCTTCTTCTCTGCAGTTATAGTAGTAGTGAATTAATTAATAAATCATTTCCTTGGTCCCTTTTACAAAACTGGGGCTGCTTTCAGAGAAGATTAGGTGTTTAAAATGTTCTGTTTGAAATGGCACAAATCGATTCTATTTGATTTTTTCATCTGCAGATCTCACAGGTCTTTTCCACTGCATGGAAATATACTGTTCATTTAGAGAGAATATAAGCCTGCTGACAATTGGCTTGCTTTTCTGTTGCAGCTTGTGAATTTCATAGAAATATTCCACAGATCATAAATTAAAAATGGTAAACCAGGTAACAGCATTGTAAAATACTTTTAAATTATTTCTGTCATTTCATCTCTAGGATATAATGTATGAATTTTTTAAAATGAGGAAAAGAGTGCTTACTGTGACATACTCGTCACCAGTAAAGCTAAGATGCTAACACAGGAAGACTGAAATATTCATACACTGAATGATACTGAGAGATACTTCCTTGACATTCAAGAAAATGTCAATAGTGATTATGCCTTCAAAACTCCACTGTAAACCATATGCTGTCTCACTACACTTAAAAGTCAGGTCATGATCTGCCTTTTTCAGCTGTTGCTGGATAGTCCACAATCTTGCATGCATCTTTCTACCTCTGGGACTATTTTAATTATGCCCAATAATGCACCTAATCCATTACTTGCACTTAGTCTTTATTAAGACAAAGTGACATATAAATTTACAAGCATTACACAAATTGACAAAGCAGAAGGTGCCATTTGGACGTTAGTATTCCTCTGAAGTCACGTTATTTCTATGATTCATGAAGCCTTTCTTACTCTAGACCCATTTTGTTCTAAATAGACAGACTCGTTTACAGAAAAATGTGTTGTATGTGGCAGATACATAGCGTATTTTAAAAATTTTTCATTTGGATGACAGTTTTAAGACACTTGAGTGTGTACTTCCCATGGATAATGTAAAAAATAGTGACATTTCTTCTATGTTATCACCAATTTATTAAGATGGCCTGTGCACACCGAGTCCATATATGATTTACATACCTATGAAGGCTGAGATAATTCCAGCAGCAATTTAAGAAGATAGATGTAACAAGAACCATAATGGTTGTACCCAAGAGAATGCCGAAACTGAAACCAGTATACCGTTAAAAGCTCAACAAAACAATATTTATTATGAAGAAGTGGCCAACAAAATGAGAAACCAAGAGAGAGGAAAGAGGAGGAAAATAAGCCCTCAGTACAACCCCCCACTCACTCTGGTATTACTTACAAGGTTGTTATACATACCAACCCCAAAATGCCTAGAATTCCCCATAGCAGAAACTGCATCCTCAGAGCATCGGCAGGCTCACATGATAGCACACGTCTCTGCAGAGGTAACACTATCCTCCATATGAAGCATGCATCTGCCCCCAGCAAGAGCTATCTGCTTTTATACAATTAACCTATGATGCCTACCTGGGCAGGTGTGGCTAGCACTGCCCACCTAGAGGCCTTCGGTCCCTCCCCTCGTTATGTAAGTGGTACCCTTTCTGCACACGCGTGTGTACATTGGAATTTCCCTACACCTGTGTGCTGCACATTGGGGGTCTTTCCTAAATGAGTTGGGAGTCTTACTTCATCTTCCTCCTCTTCACTTTCACCCTCAAATGCCCTTGTGGGGATGTTGGCCAGTAGTGAGGCCCTAATTAATTTCGGTTTATACAAGATGAAGTTCTCTTTTTCAGTGCTTGTTTTCTCATAACTCAGTAGGAAAAGAACAGACTCTCACAAGTGGGTGGGCCAAACACAGACCAAACATAGCAGTGTCTCATTAAGCATGAATACAATGGTGCAGTGGTCCATCTACCCCATTATCCTGTGTCGACCAGTGGCCATTATTGGATACATACCCAACATGTAAATCAAGAGAGGATGTATACATAATATTTGTTCGTGTGTTCCTAGTATCTATGGTGGCTTTCTCTGCCACAGTTCTGTTTAGTTGCTTCTTAAACGTATGTATTATTTTTTGCATAAGTAAGTTCCTGTGATGTGAGAAAATAATCTGATACTGAAAAAGAAAACAGTCTAATCCCAAATCTCTTCATAGTATTCATGAGCTTATCAATGTCTATAATATCTCTTCTGATTTGCAGCTTTCCAGTCCCAGTCTATATGGTACTTCTGTATTTTCAGTCATCTGAGTCCATTCAGGATCTTATCATCATCATGGCTAGGCTTTGCGAACGAAGATTTGGTAAGGGCTCTACCCATGTTTCTTGCAAGCGCGTTGGTGGCTAAAAAAGCCAATATGAGACAGGCATGTCCGGTTGCAAAAGGCACAGCAGAAAGACTCCTTAGGTGGTATATTCTGCAAGGCTCGATTCTTTCTGCGTTGTCTTTTCTCCTCAAGGATGATCCTGCGTGCTTTCTTAAAAGCATCAGCAGCGTTATAGATAGGACAGCACTATTTGTCTAAATGCATGTTGAATGCATTCAGAGGGTGCACCACCCTCAAAGCAGGTAGTTCATGGCTAGACAATGGAGACACAGAAATTCACAAAAACATGAATTCAAGTGATTTATCCATTGCAAAGTCCCTATAAGGCAAAATGTGTTTGCTGATAGAGATGCCTCACTCGCTAATCCCAATTGTCTGACTTGCTCTGCAAAATAATCCCTCCACTCCCCAAACATAGTATCTGTAAAGAATGCCTTGCTCGACTGCTGAGCTCATATTAAAATTGGCAGAAAAGATACATTGCTGTCATTTTTCAGCTGAGCTTGAATACTAAGCTCAGTTCCAATGACACCACTGTCCATCACAAGGCTACTGCCAGCAATAAACTCATATTAAGAACAGTAGCTGAAATATTTATTCACAAACACAATTGCAGGCTACACATGATTGATCTCTGCACATGCATTTCTAGTGGCATGGAAATTACTTGTTTCCTACTTGGTGTTGTTTCTGCATCAGTTGCTTGGCTCTTGCTCAGACTCCTGGAGCCAGGCTGCCAGGGGATCAATGACCAACTCAAGATCGTGGAGACAGATGTGCTCTTGTGCATTTGATTGACAAGCAAGGTGGAAAGCAGAGCATCTGTCTTGTGCTGTGACTCACAGAGCTGTCATTTATTGTGCTACCTGCAAAAGACAAATGAGGTATTGAGTCAAAGTGAATCTTCTAATTAAATCCTCCAGTGTCTCAGAAGGAGAAGAGCTTAAAAGCCCAAACCATGCAAAGAAGATATAATCTGAAAGGAAATACAGTTCACATTGCACATTAACCTGTGCATCTTTCTGAATTTGGCTCTATTTATGACCCAATGAACCCAGAATCTGCTATATCTAAGATAAAGATTTATCTGTTTTCTGGGACTGAAAAGCCCTTCTGCTGGAACAAGAAAGGGCTACAGCTGTCTCCTAAGCCATTGGGAGTTTGTTTGGGATTCCCACCCAGGACTCAGTGGAATGCCTGTTTGTGAGCCATGCTGCTGTCCTTGGCATTGGGATGAAGTAAGCCCAAGGATGCAATAAGCTGGGGGTGTGCTGGGGCTCAGATGCAGGGAGGCTGGGGATGCAGTTTGTCCAGTGTCACATCCTGCACAGTGCAGCATAGCCTGGCTATGTCCTGGCTGCAGCCCAGCCACCTGAGCATCTCTAAACCCTGCCTGTGGCTTTTGCTTGAGAATCCTTCCAGGATATCTATTTCTTCTTCAATGATCACTTATCATCTTGTACTCCTGATTCTGTGTCTCTTACCCACATAAGAATTTTGTAGGGTCAAGATGGTAGGTTGAATGCTTTGAAAAGTTTGTGTCCTAAAAAGAAATCAACACTGGCTGACCTGAATGGCTGTGTCCTGTCACCAGGGCAGAGACCCGGGAACTAGGAAGATATAGTAGGTCTTGTAGGATATGAAAGTAAATAACAAGTATTCCTTTCACTGAGAGGAAACTGATTCAGAGAACTGACAGGGCACATAATTTCATTTCATTATTAGCACCATTCCTGACAATTTCCTCCAGACATTTACCATCTGGATTGCTTAAAAAAAAAGAAAAAAGAGTTCCTCATTTATCATGTACATTTTTTTAGCTTCAGCTTCCTGCCACAGAAACTTTTGCTGTTTGAATTTGCTCAGGTAATAATAATATCCAAACTTCCTGTATCTTTTTGTGTTAATATTTTGGTTAATATTACTTATTGTGTATGAATCATTCACTTCCAATTAAGCCAATAACAAACATGAAACTAGTAGCCCTTACAGAGTAATGTAAGTCAAATTTCTAACAGTGTGATCTCAAACATTTAAAATTACTCAAGTTGAAAGAAGAACAGCACAATTCAAAAAGTATATCAGATGGCAGTAAGGTAGGGGAAGGAGAATTCTCCTGGATTTACAATTGGGCACTGCAAAGTAGGCCAGCAGAAGGTCTCTGGTGGGAAAGAGAAATTCTAACCCACAAAAGTCAACGTGCTTTCTAGATGGTGACTCAGAAGGTTTCTAGAATCTGGTTGTTCATTTAATCCTTATTTTCTTTTCCAAAATGGTAGGAAAATGTACAAAATAATTTTTCCCATTTAAAAAAAATGTTTCAGAGTGCTGTGTTTTGGATGACTTTTTTTTTGGTAAGAAATTAAATTCTATATATTAAAAATACTAGTATTGCATGCAGGACCCAGCTGAAAGTGGACACATTGCAATACTTTACACAGGCTGTTTTCCTTTGAAAAATACTCTTCATTATGCTGAACTCATTGTGAGTTGCTTAAATATTGGCTAACTATCACACCAATATTTAAAAAGCTTCAGACTTGTTCATATCACTCCCACGATCTCTGAAGCAAGGTTTCTGTAAAGAAGAGACTTGGCATACATATAAAATACTTTCTCTGAAGAGTCATCCAATTGTATAGATGTGTATTCAGGTCAAAGCTTTGGAGAAGGGGAATGAATGGCTTTTAAAAAGCACTGGCTAACAACTGAGAAAGGTTTATTTTGTACTGCTGTGTCTGAAATTATGCCAATGCCTTTTCACTCCACCTGAATGTTATGAATACTTGCTACATAGATTAAAATACTATAGAAGGTTCAACTTAAACAAAGAAAGACCAGAAAATTAAACACTTGAACTCTGCCTCTAAATCATTCATTAAAGCACTACACAACAACTATGCCTTCTCCATTAGATACAGTGCATGTGACAGGTCACCTCTAGATTTTGAAGTATTCACATACCAAAAGAAGAAATAAAGAATGGTCTTTGGCAGGAAGGTGTTTTGAATATTTTTAACAGCATAATTAAACCCTAATCTGGTGCAATCATTTCACAGTCTGTTCTTCGTACCTGTTCACTACTGAGTTGAAGGCAACGACTCTTGGAGTGGTTATAGCACAAGTGTTGAATTCTGTTGGATATAGCTGAGATAAGAACACATCGTTGCTTGATATGTGAAATATATCACATAATTTTTCTGTCTTACAGTAGCAGGGTGTCCAGAAACAATAATATTAGCCATACACTATAAAAAAGTTTTTCACACTTAATTTCTAAGGCAAACAGTAAGCCTGTATAGAAGTTTTTGTAAAATCTCTGGGATTTAATTAGGGTTTCTGTGTTTTGCATTCCCAATGAAGTGGGGCAGCAGGAATAAAACACTGAAATTCTGAAATGTGAAATCACATGATAGAAGAGAGGACAGTTCATCATAAATTCAGGTGGACCTTTTTCATGAAGGTGTGATTTAACTTGCAGTAACCATGTAGAGTACAAGAGAGCTAGCTAGTAGTTACTTATATTTTGATTTGCTATATGTGCACTCTACATTTTTCCATTTATTTCATTCTGTTCCTTCTACACCTTTGATATTCACAGCCAGGAAGCATGTAAATACAGAAAATAGGTAGAAGATCATGCATAAAAGTAGAGGAGAAATGCACGCATTACTCTATCCATCTCTTGGTGGCTTTGCCTTCCTCTTGCCACACTTGTTCCCATGCACTGCACACAATGAGGGAACTGGTTTTCTATCTGAGGGAAAAGAAGTGGTTGAAGTAGAAGCAAATGTGGGTTGTCATAATCAAATGAGAGCACTGTTTATGAGGTTGAAATTGTCCTTGTTTCTAGATGTTTTCAATGAAATATATTGACATCACAATGTCCAAATATTAGGTGTTTTGTAGTAGACAACAGGCTACAGTGTGGAGGAAAGCAAGAAATGTATTGATGTACAAGGGAAGTTGATAGAAAAAGTAAGAGGAAAGAAAAAACAGCTAAAATAAGCATGGGGTGAACAAGGAGGAAATAACTTGAAGTCATGTGCAGATAACAGAATGCCTCAAGTGCAAACAGGAAGAATTATACCAGCAGAAAAATGTCAGGAAAAATGGCAAGCACCAAAAAGTAATGGAAAAAAGTCTCAAGTAAAAGCACACATGCGTGAAATTTGGAGACAGCGGTAGAAGCACGTCATGGCTGATATCTGTCAAACTGTGATTTTTTTGGTATCCATGTTATCACAATAAAGGGAAATGAGAACTATAATTAGGTTTTGACAGGGTCAGCATCTCTCAGATTGCAACATAATTTAAACAACAAAACAACTTCACAGTCAATTATGAAGTCTGCAAGCTTCAGCCCTTGCTGGTGAGACCTTGGAACATTCCTGGGAGTGTGAGACCCATTTATGAAGTGCTAGGAGGAGGTTAAGCTGCCATTTTGGGCTTGGGGTGATTAAGGGGGAGGATGTGCACCCAGTACTTTAACCTTCACATCCAAACACCTAAATACTGAGGAAAGAACTTCAAGACAGTCATGTGAGAGAAAATGCTATTCTTTTCTCCTTGACCATCTTACTCTGCCTTGACTAGGCCATTTCCAGAAAAGGAAGGAAAAAGAAGGTATCACCCCAATAAACAAAGCTGGAAAACTAATAACAACAGATGACAAGAAGGCTGAGGTACTAAACAACTTTTTTTGACTCATTATTCAATGGTAACTTCTCTTCCCCGATCTCTCCAATGGATGGGATCTACCGACGTGTCACCTCTGTGCCTGGGAAGATCATGGAACAGATCCTCCTAGACATATGCTAAGGCACGTGGAGGACAGGGAGGTGATTTGAGACAGCCAGCACAGCTTCACCAAGGGCAAGTCCTGCCTGACGAACCCAGTGGCCTTCTATGATGGAGTGACTATATCAGTAGACAAGGGGAGGGCTACAGATGTCATTTATCTGGACTTCTGTGAGGCCTTTGACACAGTCCCCCACAACATCCTTTTTTCCAAATTGGAGAGAGATGGATTTGATGGCTGGACTGGTCACTGGGTAAGGAATTGGTTAGACAGTTGCACCAGAGGGTTGCACCAATAACTCAGAGTGCCAATGGACATCAGTGACAGGTTGTATCCCTCTGGGGTTTCTAGTGGGAATAGTGTCATTTAATGTCTTCATCAATGACACAGACAAAGGGATCAAGTGCACCCTCAGTAAATTTGCTGATGACCCGGTGTCAGACACTGAAATGGTTAATGATTTATGCATTCTAGGATTGCCAAGGGACTTTTGCAGGCTTCTGCAGGACTTTTGCATTATACCTCTGATAGCCTATCAAAGCCTGTCCCCCCCTGCCAATCTTGAAAGGCGGGAAAAACCCTTTGGCCAGGCCCCTCACGGGAACTCAGCTCAAACTCAGGAGAGGTTGGAGGCTCGAGGCATGGCCCGTGACACTAACCATGGATATAATAACTCATAACTTCTTGAAGTGTGGGGGCTTCCCTCCTTTACCCTCAGCAGATCAAGGCCACCACTTCAACTGACAGACACGGAAGCGGCAACTACCAAGTGTCATCGCTGGACCCCATGGGCGGTGACTATATACATCTTTCCACTCTCATCTTTTCTTTCCCTTACTCTCCCTTACCCTTATCCCGTCTTTCCTTTCTCTCCCTTATGCATTTCCCCCCTCAGAGGTTATCCCCATGCCATATTAATTCAGGCTTTACTGTTCAGCCAATTTCCTCCAGGTCTGCCATCAGCAAAAATCATAAACCAGCTAAGGCAGGATGCTTCACACTCACCTTGCCCAGAGGCACAGACTGCTTCATACTTGTTGGGGCCATGGCCTTGTCTGTGGAGCTGCCCTGATAGCATATCCCTGGGAAAGAAGGGCATGAGCTGAAGCTGTGTTAGTTGTAGGCAAAGGATTTACCCCACTACCTGTGGTGAAGTACAGAACAGGTCACTCTCATAAAAAGAAAAATGAGGTGTGGGTAGGAGACATGCACAAGTTGACTAGCAGCTTGACACGTGACTGGAAATTGTAATGAAATTAGCCTTTGTTCCCAAGAAGTCAACAAGTGACACATGTTGGATATGAATGTAGATTTCCCCAGAGAGAAAAAAGAAATGGTGAAGTAAGCTGAGTTCACAGCAAAGAAATTGAAACTGTGGGGCCATACGGCAACACCTCAGATTAAAATAAACGTGGAAACTAGCTGTTTCCATAGTGGAGATGTCAGCTACATGGAGCCTGGAAGTGCAGCAAGAATCTAAGACAATATCTATAATTTAGAATAGGATCCCACAAAGCTTAGTTTTCACCACATGATGATATTCTCTGTGATTTCTAAAAAGTAAATTTTCATCACAGTCAACTAACATGTTAACCACTTAGTCATGTCTCTCTGAAAATACATCTTGTACATGTAAATTCCTGAATGTTGGATAGAAGGGCCTATGTCAAGGCTCAAATATATTATCTATGTTAGAAAATATGGAGAATAAAAGACTGATCAAATCAATTTATATGAACAAGCAAAATTTGACTCATGCTCTTGCTAGTTGCCTAGCTCAATATCTGGTTTGCTCTGAGTCTTTGATAACATATTTGTTACCTAACAATAGAGGTGACTGCTGAGTGGAGATGGGACATTTCACAACAGGCATTACTGCTCTTTCCCTCTTCCTGCACTCTTCCATTCCTAAATACTGAAGTCAGTGTGGACCTGGTGGTGCACGTTCAATAGAACTAAGGCATTTTTCCCATTTGCGATACTTTCCAATCTTTCCCGTCATTCATTCAACTGCTCTCATGTCCATTGGCAGGGTGTTATTGCATATCAGGATACTAAAGTGGACTGACTGGCGTAGCAGCAAAACTTCCAGATGGAGCTTATGCTAAATAGCTCAGGCTTTTATGAAACTTCATGTCTCCAGCCTGCACTGGCATCTGCAGATTTTTCATAGCTTATGATAAGCTAAAGTTCAGCTCGCACTGTTTTGTTGCATTTTTTTGAGACTTGAGATTAAAATGAAAGTAGCTGGTGATTTCCAGTAACTATCCAATCTGCCTGCGAGTCTAAAGGTAGCCTCATAGCATCTTGGACTGCTTGTGTGTGAGAGAGGGGGCAAGAGTGAGAGAAATGTATAAATAAACTCTGGGCTACTTTTGGCAGCTCAAAAATTTAGAAGAATCAAATGCTGACTCTCGCAGTAGCAGAAATGGAGCTACAGGCAAATTCCTATTTGTGAAGTTTAAAAAAACAAATGGGACTCATAATTATCCGATCCTATCTGAGCACCACAAAAAGTAAAAGTAACAACACATACAGCTCCTTCCACTGTGTCAGTCATTGTACAGTGCTCCAATGCTACTTACATGGATCACTTTGTGAAGACTGTGCACAGAACATCAGCAGCCAGACTGCAGTCCTTGGGATGCTTTTGTCCTTAGGCAGCATCATATTGCCTCCACTAGCACCTGGAAAAGATGTTATCCTCATATAACATTACTTGTTGCTTTTCCTACAGTTGGTACCAGGACTGTAAATGTAGTTAAAGATGTTGTACATGATGTTCCCAATTCTGGTCACTTTAAATAGGTGCCAGGTATCCAGCCTGTTCAGGATAAGACATTATACCCCCTCTTATACTCAAACTTTTGTGCCACCCTTTGCCTCACCAGAAGAAATTGGGGCCATCTGATAGCAACCCTAGGCAAACACAGAGGAGCAAATGAAAGTAATTCAGACTTGCTGGTTTCTTACTCCAGTGCTATTATAATTTGTACTTGTAAGATTACATTTGCATTTGCTTAGTAATCAAAATACAGATTTTTTTTAAAGAAAAATGCAGCATTGTTGAAGTGACTTCTAAATTTCATGTGAAAAGAACTCTGGGAGACATGATTTCAAAACTCTAAAGTCAAAAGATTTTATAGCCAAGCACTGACCACTAAGTCTGCCGTCCAAAGTCTGCTCTCAGAGCATCATAAATCTAGTGTAATACCCATGGCTTTGGTGGAGCTGCTCCAGTTTACACAGCAGTAAGTGGGATCTTTGCCTTTAATTTTGACCAAAAATGGGAAAGTAGAAAAAAGTATGCTTTTGACGTGGACTTCCACAGGAATTCAGAGGGTCATCACATTGAATCATTTTCCCAATCACTCCTCACATCTTCCCACAAAAAAAAAAAAGGTGCAACACACAAAACCGTCTGTGTTGTGTAAGCTCAGGTAGAAAGAGAAAAATAAGGTAAGGTTTTTCTGATATAAAAATACAGTGATTGAACATAGATGTGAAACATTTGCAGTGTGAGACATTTTGATAACCTGCTCTACAGTAGTACAATGGATATGAATTAATTACTTTCAAAGGCTTTTAAAATGTACAGGTGAAGTATGACAGCTATCACATTTGTAATCATTGCAAAAGGTCTTTAAGTTTATAGCAGAGCTCCAGGTATGTGCTCTTTGATATTTGCTAAGATGGAAGGCTCAGGTATAGATTGAAGTACAAAGGCACAGTGCTGAGGGAATCTGTGATACACATCTAGTACCCAGGATGTGGTTAGAAGCCTCAGTATCCTTCACAGTGGTGTGTTTAGCGTGAGGGCTTGTCTGCATAGGGACTTACCCCTGATTAACTCCATGTGTGGACACTCCTATTCCAGAATAGTGGGTGGAGAACAAACCTGTAGGCAGAAGTATTGTCTCCCTCTCCATATTATCCTTGGCCATGACCCCAAAGATGGGTCTGGGGACATCTGCTGAGGAAGCTGAGGACAAACTGGCAAGTGAAAAAAGGATTGCCTCCCCAGGCAGTAGAAAGGGTCCATAGGCTGGGCTGCTCTATGAAAAAAAAGGCTGGAATGATTGCTTTCACATGCAGCAGTATGGCAGGCTTCCCCAAATTGCTATGGATGAGAAGGAAAATTAGAACCAGCTGTGTCAGCATGTGCCATAAATAGAATACATTTCTCAGGAAAACAGCCAGCAAAAATAGAGCACAATAATCTTCAGCTCAATAGTTGCATGTTACTAATTCCAGAAGTAAAGCATTAAAAGGGACAATGGAAGAGGGTTATTCTTATTAGAAGAACAAAGCATTAAGAGGAATGTTATGACTGTGGTATTAGAGGACTACAAACCTAGACAAAGAAAAAGCAAGTCTGTGACAATGGATGAAAATTCAAGAGCAGCATTATGGTTATTGGGAATAGCTTGAATCGTTAGAGCTCTGAAGAGTCTAGATGGGAATCCATCCACTGTGGTATGTAGCCAAAATGAGTGTATTCACCTCAGAATCCTTTAAGGAAATAGTTTATAAAACTGATTGAGAAGAGACTAAAGTTTTATTAGGTTATCTTCTACAGCACTGTGGAATCTAGCTGGTGGATCCCCAAAGGAATATCACAGCTCAGCCCATTACATTGGCATCAGAAGAACATCAGGCTGTAGTCTTCTTGGTTTGAGTTTCTGCAGCACGCATTGCTGGCTGTTTTCACTATCATTACTAGAGGAACACTTGGCCTAGGAGCTGAGCACACCTTACAGCAGCTGTGTCATGTTGTTATGGGAATGTTTGCTGCAGTAGAGGGAAATGAAGAGCAAAGCTGCAGCATTCCAAGAGGCTCTTTGATTAGGATACTGAGGTCTACACATCCATAAATTTTTCCTTTCCTGTGCTGCAGGGTGAGACGTAGGCACAACAAATAGGCTGTTTTATTGAGTGACTTTCATAGGGAATAAGTTTTCTATTTCCTCTATGCACACTAGAGAAACAGGCTGTACTTAAAAAAAAAAGTCAAGCAGGGGATTATTGAGCTAGCCTTACTCCTCTTTCTTAAGTAATTTTATCACCTCTGTGCATGCAGATCTCAAAGGGCGTCATTACTCTTTGTAAATAGATGGGCTTTACTGTTGTGCTGAGCAGCAGAAGAGGAATGTGGATTCATGGGGAAGGTGGGGAAAAGGCAACCAGCCCACCCAGTGGTGCAGCTACTGACTGATAGCACAGCCTCATTTCTTACAGCTCTGGTGGAAGGCTTGAGCAGCTAATTCGTTCGGTAGATTAGCCACAGTGTTACCCAGTTGTAAAGGTAATCATAGCCTGTGTTGAATTCACTAGGCTGTGATTAGATATAGTAAAATAATTATTCATTTTAAGTAATTCACCTTATTATGCATGTAACGCTCTATCTGCCTGGGAATTAAACACATATAAGGGGCAATTTCAATTAGCTGTTCCTCACTTGCCGTTGTTTCACTAATATAGTAAGACTAGACATTTTAGTGTCTAGTTTTGAATAGTCTATGCAAAGTTTTGCTATTTGTGAGTGCTTTTAGCACGGTCACAGGCACACGGTGTCATTTCAATTTATGTTATACACGACAAGAGGAGACTGAGGGGAGACCTCGTTGCAGTTACAACTTCCCTGTGACAGGAAGAGGAGGGGTGACCAGTGATAGGACCCGAGGGAATGGCCTGAAGTTGTGTCAGGGGAGGTTTAGGTTGGATATTAGGAAGAGGTTCTTCACCCAGAGAGTGGTTGGGCATTGGAACAGGCTCCCCAGGGAAGTGGTCACAGCCTGACCAAGTTCGAGAAGCGTTTGGGTGATAATCTGAGCACACAGTGTGACTCTTAGGGTTGATCCTGAGGTCATCTGAGAGTTGGACTCAATGATTCTTGTGGTTCCCTTCCAACTCAGCATATTCTATGATTCTGTAATGTGTGAATGGGGGTCTGAGCACCAGTAGCTGGAGTTAAAGCTCTTGTCGTTGGACTCATGTGTCCGTGGGGTCAGCAACTGGGGCGAGTGAGCATATGCAAGTGAGCATGGCATGACGAGCAAGTATCAAGTAGGACTCACTGGTGAGTAGATCAACTGACCTGGGAGCCACTCTGGGAGAAGTTTCTCCTTCTAGTTACTAGAGCATATGCTAAGGTTTTCATTTCATGTTACCAGATCTGGTTCATATTTGTAATGCTGCACTTAAAAAGGTGGCTTATTTCTAATTTTTTCTTCATGGAGAGATTATTGATATATCCTATCAAGTAATTGATAGGACAAGGGGCAACATCTTTATACTTAGAGAATAGAGATTTAGATTGTTTTTTAGGAAGAAATCCTTTATTATGAGGGTGGTGAGGCACTGGAACAGATTGCCCAGAGGAGCTCTGGATACTCCATCACTGGAAGTGTTCAAGGACAGGTTGGATGGAGCTCTGAGCAACCTGGTCTAGTGGAAGGTGTGTCTGCCCACGGCAAGGAGGTCGAAATGAGATGATCTTTAAGATATCTTCTTTAAGAACCTAAATCATTCTATGACTCTATGGTCTTGTGGCTACTATTCCTACATCTCAGAGCTAGCAAAGCAAATAATCACCTGCTGAAATCAGGTCAAGAGATGTAAAGAATATTTTCTACATAATTTTCTACATTTTCTACTTAACGCTTTGTATTTTAAGACATCGTTTTTCAAGGCTTCATACAATTCTTTTGAGCATCTGGTGACACAGTTGATGGAAATTATCTTACTTTGAGCATGATTTGAGCTAATGACTCTGTCATAAATGACATAATAGAGACAAGTTTTGGACTTAATTTACTTCCTAAGGTGGCCAAGGTGAATTACATATAAAATGTATTTCTCCTCACTAGTGCTATAAAGGATCCCAAGGGTATTTGTTCATCTGAAGACCTGCTCATGTTAGGAAATGTTAGAAAAGTGATATTTTGCTGTTCAACTTGCCCTGCAGGAAGAATTTCACTTTTTTATGCTGTGTTTTTAGTTAAACTTATTAGGTAGCATGTACAGAATTTGATAACAGAAAAGGAAGATATAATAATAGAGGTCAGACTTTTTGTTTTTATTAGGCTCTGAAAAAAGTAAATGAATTATATGTTACACAATTTTTAAACTGTGGAGTTGTATGAGTGTGTTGGACCTCCTTTTTTTTTTTTTTTTTTTTGCATATCACACAATGTCTTTACAATGTCTAACAAATACATGTCTTTGATGGGATCTTTTGAAGTCCGAAATATTTTTTGAAAAAAAAAAATTTTGGAGCTTGCTATGACACTGTATATTAAATCGACATTTACAATCTTTCCATGGGAGATTTTGAGTCTTTTTAACCTAATTATCCTTTATTTCCTGTGAGGCATTTTCTGTTTTGACCCTAGCTACTAGAAATTCTTCAGGCAAGATACTAAGTTTGCATAATATTAATTGGTCCATCTGCATTTGATTGATAACCCAATGGAACCCTTGGAGTAGCTATTATTTCAGCCTGACTGTATTTAATATGTTACTGTGGCAATTCCCAGTGTGAAGTAATGAATATGCTTCTGAAACACTTGGCCTATATTTTGTGCTTTAGATCATACACAGAGAAACATCTTGTTTATAACAAGAAGACACATCAAGACAGGTTCATGCTAATCACAGGCAGAACATATTTACAATGTAACAGCAAAGACAATCCTAGAGAGAGGAATGGATATCATCCGGTGCTCTTTGAAAGCTCTCATTTTGTGATGCAGTTGGGTATTGGAGCTTTAACAGAGCAGTCTACAGCACCTTGTAGATGTCTCCTCAGTACGAGATGTGTCAAACCTGGCAGTTCACCAGCTGGCAATAAGCAGCAGTCACTCTACAGTTGGTTTGCATGTGCATCCAAATGCACTGATTTTTTATCATCTTCCAAAAGTGTATGAAGGTGCTGGGGTAATCTTAAATTTTACAAAATCTTACACATCTGCGATACATGGAGCAGCCATGGTTAGGTGTTGGGAGAACAAAGATCGTGTGTGAACAATTTCCTCTGCATTTCTGTAGGCCTTGCCTTGGCATGGCTGGGCACAGACAGTAAAAAGAACTGCGTGGCTAACATGGCTTCAGCCCCTGAAGTTAGAACAAAGGAGGATCAGTGCCAAGGTTAAGGTGGAGTCTCAAGAGGGTAAACGTGTGCCCTCAGCTCATATGGACACCTGCGATACTCCAGTTAGCACTGGACAACAGAGTATGTTCTTCTTATGTCTCCAGTACTGTAGAAGAGGTGATCGGGATGTAGTAGCAGTATATAAAGAGTATCCTTCTTGTAATAAACAGACATTTTGTCGATCATATTGGTCTTAACACAATCTGCCTCAATCCCCTCTGCTGATAGTTAGGTGTATCTGCAAAGCTTCCATGAGAAATCATGGAATTATAGAATGATTTGGGTTGAAAGGGACCTTCAAGATTATCTAGTTCCTGCCTCTCCACCACAGGTCAGGTTGTTCAGGGCCCCATCCAACCTGTCCTGGAACACTTCCAGGGGTGGGGTATCCACACCTTCTTGGGCCCACCTGTTCCAGTGCCTCAAGACCCTCTGAGTAAAGAATTTTTTCCTAATACTTAATCTAAATCACTCCTCTTTTGGTTTAAAAATATTCTGCCTTGCCTTATCACTATCTGGCCATGTAAAGAAGCCTCTATCCCTCTTTTTTATAATCCCCCTTTAAGTATTGAAAGACCTCAATGAGGTCTCACCAGAGCCTTCTCTTCTCCAGGCTGAAGAACTCCAATGCTCTCAGCCTGTCTTCACAGGAGAGGTGTTCCAACCCTCTGATCACCTTTGTGGCCTCCTCTGGACGTGCTCTGACAGGTTTATGCCCTTCTTATATGGGAGGCCCCAGAGCTGGATGCAGCACTCCAGGTGGGGTATCACGAGGGCAGAGTACAGGGACAGAATCACCTCCCTTGAACTGCTGGCCATGCTGATTTTGACACAGCCCAGGATGCAGTTGACCTTCTGAGCTGTGGAGTCATGGCCAGTCTCTCATTTAGCAGAACCCCCAAGTCCTTCTCAGCAGGGCGGCTCTCTGTGACTTCTTCTCCCAGGTTGGCGTTGCCCTGATCCAGGTGCAGTACCTTGCACTTGGCCTTGTTGAATTTTGTGAGGTTCTTGTGCGCCCACTTCTGGAACTTGTCCAAGTCCCTCTGGATCATGTCCTGTTCTTCTCTTGTGTCAGCTGCACATATCATCTTGGTGGCATCTGCAAACTTGTTGAGAATGAATCTGATCCCACTGTCTATGTCACTGCTAAAGATATTAAAGGGCACTGGTCTCAAGACAGAGCCCTGATGAACTCTATTTGTCACTGACTGCCATCTGGATATAGAGCCACTGACACAATATCTGGCTGCATCCAGCCAGCCAGTTCCTTATCCATCGAACAGTCCTCCCTTCAAATGCACGTCTATGCAATTTTAGAGATAATGATGTCCTGTGGCACCATGTCAAAGGCCTTACAGAATTCCAGGTACATGACATTGGTTGGCCAATGGATGATGGCTTGTTTCTGCTCAAAAAATGAAAGTTATTATTTGTCATAGGTGTTTGCAAGGAATTATATTCAATAACAGCAGTTAACACAGTGTTGCCCAAAATATACAAAAAAGTGGAGGTGTCCCAGAGAACCTCTCCTTAATTCCTTCTACACTACCTGAGTCACTGCTTACAAAGTGGTACAACGGCTTGTGATGTATGTTGGTTTCAATTATGTACAAACAAAGCTTTGTACACTAACATGTTGGTTATTCCATACTCTGTGTTCACAAGAATGCCACAGTACCAGTCTCTGTGACCAAGGAAGGCAGGGCTAGAGATGTTGTGCTGTAACAGTAGCAATTTCCAAGGAAAGCATTTGCTCATAAAACTCATCAGGAAAAAGAACAGTTGTACCCAATGTATTTACATGTCTTTCAGCCAGTGTCTGTCTCAGCAATTAGTTCTGAAGAGATTTTGTTTCTCTATTTACCATGTGCTGATTTTTTTTCTCCAGGTAGTTTATGTCTTATCAGCAAATTTATCAGATTTGCTTCAAAGGGTACTAAGTCAGATGCTCCAGTCCTCTGTCAGCTGGCACCTGATTCCATACGCATGCATAGGCCTTGGATCCAAGAAAGTACGCCAAGGAGAGGCTTCCATGTCAGAATCAGAAATAAGTTTGCTCTTTCTTTTTTTTTTCTTGTGCTGAATAACTGAAACATCGAAACATTAGCTTAGGTTTTCTTTTCTCAAAGATCAATTTAGCCATGCATTTAAGGACTGACACTGGATCTGAATTTGTCTACAGCTCAGAACACTCAGACAAGTCTCGTGATTCAGGAATAGCCTCAGAGAAAATCAGGTTTCGGAAGCTCAGCTGCCTTAAAATGAAGTTGAATTACCCCTGCTGTTTCTGGCATGGAAAGGGAAGAGTCATGTCTTTTCCTTTCTCATTTTGTTTTTTTCCAAGATTATTGCAATACCTGTGGTTCCCAGAAACATCATGGGTTCTTCCATGCTCTAGCAGTGTGTTGTAGGGAAGTATGTAAATTTTCGTTTTATACATGTAAGAGAGTGTAAGGCACAGAGGTTCCATGAAACAGCCAGAAGAGTTTGTCGGGGAGTTTTGAAATTAAAACTTTGTCTTCAGGAGTAACTTAGCTAACATATTCTTTTTTTTTTCATAGAATCACAGAATCATCAAGGTTGGAGGAGACCCTTAAGATGACCTAGTCCAACCATCAACCAAGCACCACCATAATAACCCTAAACCATACCCCCAAGTGCTACATCCAGGGGCCTCTCGAAACACTCCTAGAAATGGTGACTCCTCCACTTTAACACTACCAACCCAGGACAGATTTCTTGTTCTTCAGATGGCTTCCTAACTGATCTCAAAGGTACAGCAAGGCTGTGGAGACCAGTTTCTTTTAAGTGATTAAGCTGTGCTTCTTTTTGCCTACTTAGGTAGTAGAAAAAGTATTGAATGTAGAACAGGCCCTGAAAAAAACCACATTCCTCAGCAAAACAATATGAGCCAAGATGACAAAGCAGAAAAACTCACTGTAGCTATGAAAATGAAAAAGCAAGTGTTTTAAAAGCTTTATCTAGAGCTGAGCAATTTTCAATATTACAAGGAAATTTCCGCTCACCTTATGCTTTTCAGAGATGTAAATGGCAAGGGAAAGGGAAGTGAAATTAAAAACAATATTTGGAAGGGGTTTTTTTGTGAATAAGACTCAAGAAAACCTTAAGCTGTAGAAAAAATTTTTCAAAATATTAAAAAATGGGGTTACTCATGAAACAGATGAAGCTGTATTCTTAAGTGTTTTAAGAGTATTAGTGTATAAAAAAGTACATATTGAAGAAAAATTTTTTTCAGTAATCATCCTGGAGAAAAGAAAGCTTTATTATAATCCTACAAAAAGTGAAGTTGTAGAAAAAGCAGAGCAAGACCCTTCTCAGCACAGCCAGAGGACAAGAGTTAAAAGGCACATATTCAAATGGCAATTGGGTTTAAAGGAAAGAGAAATCCTCACTATGACAGCGATTAAGCACTGGAACACGTTCCCAGAAAAGCCATGAAATTTCTCTCCTTGGAGACTGTTAAAATTGAGCTGAAAAAAAACACGACAACCTGCCCTAACTTCAAAGTTGGTCCTGTGTTGATTTGAGGGATGGACTAGATGAGCTTCAGAGGTCCTGTCCAGCTTGCAGTACTGAGTGTTTCTGCAGTAAATTCTGTAATAGTCTAGGACAGGATAAGCTCTGGTAAATCTCTAAAACAGAAACTAGGGCTCAAACACTTGAGAAACCGGTGGAAAGCTAACACATGAGCAGGTGTCCAGTCTGTCATTGCTGTCTACCAATCCATTCAGTTTCTGCTGAATTACAGAGCAAAAGGAAAGTAAAAAGCCTTAACTTAACCTTCTGTGAAACAGACTTCAGCTAATTATTGTGAATTGTAGTGCTGGTGTTTGAGAGGTATTGAACTATTTGGACAAGTAATTTGAATGACAAAATATATTCTTATTAGATAGTTCAGCTTCACGGTTCTGTTAAACTCAAAGCCATCCAAGTACTTCTGGTCTTTCTAAATGCATACATCATCCATTTGAAGAAAGACTTCTTTTTTTTTTTTTTTTAATCTGGGCCAAGTAGCACAGATAAGAGGAGTCTCCTCTCTAGCATTGCCCACAGAGTGACCAAGCACTATCACAGGGACTCCGCAACAGCAGGTCGGTGCTTAGCAGCAGACTGCAGGATGGGTGCTGCCAGCATGGCACTGCTGGACTCCCCCTGTAAATTGCCAAAGACTCTACCCTTGTTGTGGCAAGGACTTGTTGATATTTCTGTTTGTTAATATTTGATTTTAAACATTTATAATTTGATGCTCTTTCAACTTCTGCAGAAAACTTTCTCACAGTGATTTTGACAGGCAGGGAATATGCTCCCAGAAACAGAAACTGATGTTTGCAAGTCTTTTTGCAATTACTATAATGTAATTTATCAGTCAGTTAGAGTAAAGTTTAGTGAAACTATTAGAGAAACCATTCATTAATCACATACACAACTGATTTTACTATGGCAGGTTCCCAGACACCTCAGCTATGCATCACCATAGGATTACACATTTCACTAAGCCAAAAGTAGCCAGTTAGGCATCAACCCTGCACCATGATTTCACAGTGACAAACCTTTATTTCAGGGAGGAGTGGTGACAGCAAGGCTTGTGTATCCATGATGTAATAGTGATGATATACTCATATTTTCCAGAATACTTTTGTTAAGTATCCTTCAAAACAGTATAAACCAAAAATCAGTGGTTTCACTAACCACTGAATTGTCCTCATTTAGTTGCAAATTTATGTATGTTACATCTTCTGTACAGTACGTAAAGATTCAAGAAACTGGGGATCTAGCATATGTTATTGCAGTCACCTACGTCTAATGAGCAAGGCACAGACTTCCCTGTCAGCAGCTTTACAAACAGTAAAAAATGGTGTCTCTCTCTTTCCCTCTCTCTCCCTCTTTTTCTTTCTCTTTCTCTCTCCCTCTCTCCAGCTTTTCATTCCTTTGAGGGTTCTGGCATAATGAAGCACAGTTGCTGATGGGTGCCACAATTCCAAATGCATCTCAATTTAGTGCAATCCAACCTTAAAGTATAAACTGCAACATCTTGGGTAAAACAGGGAGAGATCTCTAAACTGAGAAAACCCACCTGCAGTAATCAAGAATACACACTTTCAGAGATTTCCTTGCACCTGCACTAGGCTAGCTAGCACATTTGAGCTCAATAAGACCTAGATGAGACTTCTTTGATTACTCAACATAAGCCAATGGATGGAAGCAAGGATCCAGGCAGAGACTTGGTGTAAACCTGTGGTCACTGGATCCCTGTCTTTGGAAAGGAAGGGTTGCCCTCATGCAAATCTTCCTTTTTGCTGTATGGAGTTTCTGAGTTACAGTGAACAACAGAGGTGGCCAACACCAGTGTTATCTTTTTGTGTGTGTGAATTTCTCATTAAACAAGAAGACAGGATTTTTCTTCAAAACTCTGTGAATATTGCAATTCTTCACGAGAAAATTAACTATATTTTTACACTATCTAAGTGTAACTGTTTTGAGGAGAAAAAAAGCTTTGATTTTAAATATTTTTTTCCTCTGAGAGACAAAGAATTAAGAAAAGAAAGTAAACTGTATGGCAGAACACTTTCCCTCCTTTTTTGTCAACGTCAACTCAGAGGCTGCTTTGTGTGTTTTTTTACCTTCAGTGATAAGCAGATAAGATGTTGCATATTTTAAATGTACTTTCTAGCAGGAATAGGAAGGAAATTGAATTAGAAAGATAGAAAAGAAAAGAAAAAAAAAGAAGAGATTAAGAAGAAAAAAAGGAAGATGCTAGATTTTTTTTCCAAATCTTTAAGAAATTTTTTCCTAGGATACTTACACAATATATCCTTTTGAAAATTTACATTGTTTGAATATTTCATGAAAGGGGATCTTAGATTGAACCCTGTTGAAATATGAATTGGAAAGATTTCAACCAGCTCTAACAAATAGCCTTTAGCTTTTTAGTTTTATTACAGTCTGTTTTGTTATCTAATCAACAGAAGCAGAGAAACAGATTCCATTTACATGCCAGAAAGGCAAAAGGGGAATAATTCAGTGATGGGATGCAGAACACAAATGCAGCCTGGAAACATATTTAGAAAAATAACTGGCCAAATTCATGTTAATGGTTTATAATTTAAAAGGAAGGGATTTAGCTCCTGTTACAAGTAGCATTAACTTTCCCCATAAAGGTCACATATCAATGTATTACCATACTTCTGTGCTGTTCAGCAGCACATCTATGGAAGAATATGGTGCCTATATTCCTTGCTTCCTGCCTTTGTTAGGCTTAAAGCTAAATTGCTGCTGAACTCCTTCCAACCTCAACATGCTGTAGTGCACTGGTAGCACTTTAAGAATTTGGTTTAAAACCCAGAAAAAGTGGAAGTGATGACAGGCACCTGTTCAGAGGCACTCAGATCTGACACCTGAACTCTCTGGTACTTCAGCCTTTTCAGGGAAGAACTTTCAGGCCTTTGTTGAGCAGTTAAACACTGAGAAACGTAGTTTAGCAAAGATTCACTGTGTGTATACTTGAATGCCTTGCTGGGTAGAAAACACTTAGTTGAGTGCTTGGAATTTGTGATAAATACTACATTTCGGACAGATTTGCATTTTGATAGAGATAGGTATATTCAGATAGAATATTATTCCTTATTATCTGTGTGATTAATGGTGCAGGAATAGAATATGCTGTAACTCGAATGACCCCTGAAGGAACTGAGAGACTTGCAGGAAACCAGCAAGGCAAATATGCATCAGCTTCAAGTTATGCATGATGTTTCCATCTGAATTAAATAGCTGAAAGTATATTTGAAAGGGTTTTCCCTGGGGAATTTTATGAATAAGAATGAAGGTCCTAAGCGGCTTATCTTAAAAGTAAAATACTATGACCTGGACTGGAAGAAATAATATCTATTTTTACTTCTTTGGATTTGACACTCTGGTGTTTATTGGCTGACTTCACTGGGAATTTTATTCATCTTTACACTGCAGGAAAACAATTGTATGCTAAACATACACAGAATTAGTTAACAATAAACATACACAGAATTTTGGAAAGGATGGTGTGGCAGTTTGAGCTACATTAGAAATCCAAAATCCAATTTCCAGGCTTCCCCCACCCCTTCCCACAATTTATCCCAACATCGAAGAGAAAACTTTCAGGTCAGAGGCTTCTGTAGGGGAAGGGGGAAGCATATATACATTTTATTTACACAAATAAATACTATACAAGCTAAAAGCAACTATATATATTTATATATGTATCACACTTCTATCAGTCCCTTTGAAGCTTCTCCTTTTAACTTTAGTCCAGGAAAAGCTTTTCAAGGCTGATAGGTAACGCAGTCTCTCTCTCGTGGGAGTGTTCGGGGCCCCTGAACACTCTCCCCCACCAACCTCCAGTTGTTTGCTGCAGTCTTTTCTTCTTCATGAAGTCCAAGAAGATAGCTTTGAGTCCTTTCTCTTTGGTTCTGTGTCATCTCTGTTGCATGGTTCTCTCTTTCGCTTTCATACCTCGGTTCGCTGCTGCTGTAGTTTGGAATCTTCATTCCTCCTCCGTGTTTTCGGATGCCCCCAGTCAAACCTCAGCAGGACACCTCCCGAGCCTCTCTCTCTGGCCCGTCTCCAATTTTGCCTGGAATTCTTCTCCCTGGCACCGAGCTGCTTCGTTATCAGCCCATTTCTTGGTTCAACTTCAATGCTGAGCCTTGCATCCACTCCCACTTAACAGTGAGAGAGAAAAAGCCCCCTAGCCTTGGCCACAGGCAGCTCGGTCCAGTTATACACTGTCCCCCCAGCTGCAGAAGGGGGAAGAAGGCCTAGCCTCCTCCCTCTTACCTCAGGTGTTGTGAGTCGTGCCCCTCACAAACACTCACTCATAAAAGCTGCCTTCAACCCTGGCTTAGGCAGGGCTGAGGGCTGCAGGGCCTCCTCTCCCCCCGGGAGGGAAAGAAGGAGGCCCTGCCACCCCTTCGGCCTTCTCCACCTACACGCAGCAGACACAGACAGAATTGCCAACAGCTTCCGGTGGTTGTGTATATATGATTTTTCCCAGAAGCGAACAAAACGAGCGGTGATTGGCCTTTCAGGGAACACTGCCCTGGCACCGAATCACCCGTGAGCCCCTCGGCTCTCAGGGGGGGCCAATGTCAACCCATGACAGATGGGTAATGGTTATTTCCTACCTCTGTACAAAATCCTTTTGAAGTCAGTCCTCCCCTCCATTATAATCTTAAAGATTTTCCTCTGAGATCTTAAGCATTTTCTTGGAGGAGCATGCTTGCAATTCTTCAGAGAAAATAAGAATATTAATTCTGTAACTGAAGTGCATCCAAATTTGAAGATGTGTCCTTGGATACCATTAAAGAGAAAGTTAATATGCAAGCATTGGCTATGCATTAGGTTAGCAAACACTCTTTCTGCACCATAGATTTCATTCTGGTAATAGCCGACACAGTTAAATCAGCTCAATATCTCATTCTTACGTTGTCAGTGTAAAAACTCAGTCAGTAAAAATAAAAAGTTTTAGCAGAAAGATGGTCAATATGCCATCATATGAAATGTGAGTGTAGATTTTACTGAGTAACAAAAATCTCTATTATAGAGACGAAAAGATGTACAGCTAAATGTGATAAATCAAACTATATGTCATCAGTCTCTCTTTATAATATAGGCTTTAGTAATACTCCGAAATACGCAACAACTGTAAAGTTTATTGAGAAGAAAACTAAACATTTTCCACATAAGTTTACTGCAGCTTGTTACCCAATACTCTATCCTTGCAGAATGCTTTTTGGAAAGCACAAGACTTTCTAGCAGTGTCCTATACTAATTTCTGCAGTGGTAGACATTAAATCCCAGAGAAATGTGTTGGAAAACATTCAGTGCTTTTTACTTCACGTAGGCATGCCAGCAAGAGAAGAAGAAATGTGACCGTCTGTTGCTGTACTGCAGAAAGGAACAATCAGTGCATGAACCTCAGTGGAAAAGCAAAAGTCACAGCAATGAAGTAGTGGAAGATGGAATGAAACTGGGCTCAAAGAACGTGGATGTGTTGGCAAGATATTGAGGTGGTTGGTTTGCCGGAGTTAATGTCCTGGACTGGTCCCCCAGTGACACCCCAACTGTAGGCTCCATTGCAGGAGTCAGCATCATAGAGTCACAGAATGATTTTGGTTGGAAGCAACATTAAAGATCATCTAGTTCCAAACCCCCTGTCATAGGCAGAGAACCTTGCGCTAAATCAGGCTGCTCAAAGCCCCATCAAACCTGGCCTTGTAGTACTAGCAGTGAAAATTCAACCACACATAAACACAGATACACAGACACAACATTTGCTGGGTTCACAAGGGTGCACACACTCAGCAGCTGGCACTGGCACTCTCCCTCCCTCAGGATCTTACACCACCTAGGGCAGCACCCACACTCCAGCTCTGGCTCCAGTAGCTGTGACCAAACCCACTCCTGCCAATTTGCTCTGTAGCTGGCACCTAATCTTTGCAGCCTTCCCACACACAGGATAGAGAGTGAGATTATGCAGAGAGAGGTAGGGAAGGAGCGAATCAAAGACGGGAGGGACTGTGGGGATCAGGAGAAGGGATCAGACAAGCACACTGGGAGCCCTGTTCTACATGTGACCAGCCCCTTAGAACCCTTTTCTGTCCAGTCCCCACTGCCTTCTTCTATCATACCCAATCCATAAACATTCCTTAATAAATTTTGCGTAGTCCCACAGGACTGTCTCAAATTCTTGTGTTCCTCTTGTTTCCCATTGTTATACATTGCAAATTCCAGGTTGACTCTCTCCATAGCTGTGCCCAGTTTCTCGATGGCCCATAAACTAAGGAATGGAGCTTTTGAGGTTTTAGCATTATCTCCATTATCCCTCATCTGTCAGGTTTGTATCTTTGTCTTTGTTTATCACTCCCTGCTTTGTATATTAACAAGTTTATGTTGAAAATGTCCTTAACTGGACAACCTTAATGAAGCAGGTGCTCTCACTTTCAGCCTACCTTTATGTTACTTAAGGGAATTTGGTAAAATTTGCTTTTTTGACTATTATTCCTGCAATTTTTTTTCCCTCAAATTGTCCTGTCTACCTCAAATATGAGTAATAGCAGTAGGAGGCAGGGATGGTGGAATCTGAATCCAAATATTGACAAAATTGGATTTATCGAGTAGGCAAAGAGCACTCTTCTTTGCATGTTACCCTTGCAGTACTGTATGCAAGACCATTTCATTAGGGAAAAATAAATAAATTACTGAAATTAGTCTGCTGAGAGTTATTCCATGATGTGGTCTTCAGGAAACAGATAATCCCAAATTATTTAAATCAGACATAATTTTATTCAAATAATTGAGGTGAGAATCAGGATAGTCTAATGCTGCATCACTCACAGCTGAATTTCCTGAGGTTACAGCTGCAAGCATCCCTCAATTCCACTTAGAGAAGGGTGCAACCTCATCTACTGAAAGTTAATGCCAGCAGCACACTACTGTTCTGTGAGAAATATTTCCATTGTCAATTTAGAAACAGTCTTGTAGTTTCTCTGTGCAACATGTTATAAATACAGTATTACTGCATATCTAGAAATTATGAAAGAGAAGATGATGGACTCTTTATCACTAACTTCTAATGAGAAACCTAAGAGGAGGAAAAAGTAACCGGTCTTTACAAATAATGCAATTTTTGCAGTTAAAATGAGTCAATAAAAGGCTGCAGGCACAGCAATTGTCACGCACAGTCGTCTGATGTTTGCTTCTGAACCTGATAACAGGGTATGCAGCAAATTATACAGTGAGATTTCTAGACACCCACAAAAGAGGAAAGGATACTGAATTGCATCATAGTGAACATATTGTCTGAAAACAGAGCAGAAGGACATAGGAAGGGCCCAATGAATTTCTGGCCAAAATGAATGCTAAGATGAAGATTAGAAATTTTCATGGATTGTGGTGCTGTGGGTGTTTCACACAGTGGGTCTGTATAAAACTCAGCCTCTAGAAAATACTGCTATATTTCCTCTTGTCATTAAGGGGAATAAATTTAAAGTCACAACAGATGTTAACTGGCATTTTCTCAAGGAGGTTGTCTTGGCTTTCCCAATAATAATCTTGCAATTTATGTAAACAGGCAGAATTTTGCATCATATCAAAGCAAACAGTATTTGACTACCATTTGCCAGAAATTCTGGTGTATATAATTGTATTTCTGGAACCTGCAAAAAAAAGTCTTTGAAATTAAACTATTTACAAGTACTTAATATTGGAATGAAAAAATGCGTACATTCCTAAATCATACTTAGATTTGTATTATTCCTCTTAGTATTTCAGACTTCTGTAAGTTTCCCTCCGACAATTGCAGCATTGGGCCAGGCTGCAATTTTCCATAGCACTTAATATGCTGCTACATATTCTCTTTTTTTTTTTACAAGTACATGCTCTGGGTTTTAAGTGCTTGTTAAACACAGACACAGTAACCTTGTGGGGAAGCATCCCAGAACGACCTCTGCAAGCTTGAAACAAAACATTCAGTATACAATAGACATCACTCACAGTTTCCCAGAATAATGAGCACTACATGTGACACAAAGGATTTCTGTGGTTTGAATGCTGCTTTTTTACCAGGAAAGAAGTTAGAAAAGACTTTGCTTATTTATAAATAATACATAAATGTTCTGATGCTTATGTGATTAACATCATGAATTGCTTAAAATACATGACTGTAAAGATCAGTCCTAATTCTCCTTTCCCTGACACCACGGAACAGAACTTTCAATGTGAGCATTTATAGCAATTTTGAAGTGATGGAAGAAGAAAACCAGGATCAATATCACAGATTACTGTGAAGGAGCAAGATTCAGAAGGGGAACAGTTCCAGGCGTGGAGAAAAGCATACAGCAATTGGCAGGACTTTATTATATGGAACTTACAGTTATCATATGGACTTTACTGTTATTATGTGGTTTCATTGTATTCACACTACACAGTGCACAACCTGGTCAAGCCCAGGCTTGCCATGAGTTTGCCTGCTCCCTGCTTCCCCCACTCCTCCCCCTTTTGCCCGTGTCCCTATCCTGATTTGTTCCCCTGCTTGTCTGTCTCATGCTCCGCCCTATGTTCTGGCCCTTTCCCCTCCGGAGCTGATAAAATCCCGCGTGCGCGCTGGAATAAACACTCTACCTGCATCCCACCTTTGTGTCCCTGATCCGTGCTGTGTCGCGGCCCCATTCCCCTCCCCCCTTTCGGACCGCAGCTGATTACCTTCTTACGCAGTGTCTTTCAAGGTAGGATGTTGCTTAATGGTGGTCTCCTGTCCTGGATTTTGCTATCCCTTAAATAATATTGACACTTGTGTGGCTTTGTTTTTTTAAAGTATCACAAATTTTGCTGGCAGTAATGGATTCAGTCAAAAGAAAAAGATCCATAAAAAGACTGGGCCTGGTGCTTCTCTCCCTTCTCTCTTTTTTACTGACCCTGGAGATGCTGATCTCACTGACCTACTCTGGAGTTAGCCCTGGCTCAGTCAAGTTGTTCAGTGCTTAACTTCCAGTACATAGGAGATCCCCTTCTTCTACAACAAAGCACTTCAACCCAAATTAAAATTAAGGCCCATGATGTAGTCTCACCAGAGGCCCAGGAATTGAATTCTGTCCACAAAATTTAACTGCATGCTTTAATATTTGGCAGAATAAGCACAGAGCAACTGGACCACAGTCTTAAGCTAAGATGGGGAGAAGTTTCACATTGGCATTTGAGCTTTAATGAGGAAGAAGCTGTGCATATTACTGCTGCTTCAGCTCTCCTCTCCCACAGTGATAATTTTCCAAGCCATTGAGATAATGATTGAGAGGCAGCTGGGGGCCAGGTCCCCAAAAATGGTTTTACTCATCTCCTACTGTTCTGTGGCCACTCAGCCAGAGACCATTGAACAGATTTGGGGGCATTTGCCTCCAGATGGGGATCATTCCACCTTGCCATGCTTTGCTCCCATCTCTGTAATGCAAGAGCTCCTGGTATTTCCCAGCCTATGTTCTCATAGGATCTGTACAAGTCCCAGTCAGTCCTTCCCTTTCCCAGATGTCTTCAGGTAAACTTCTTCCAGCCCTAGCATCCCTAAGTATATCTCTCTCTACCTACTTTGCATGGGCAAAGGGAAGGGATACAGTCCCTTCTAAGGCAGAGCTGTATGTGCATTCTGCCTCCCTGCCAGGGCTGTGGTACCTCCTCCTCCCCTCCTCTATGTGCAGCCCTTCTTTTTGCTTATACTGCTGTCTGCTGGCAGAAGGCTCCCCAAATCTTCCACAGCACATTTTCTGCACATCAGGGCTCAGTCTACACCCTATCCTATCCTTCCCCATACTGGGTTCCATGTGGTCTGTATTACAGGCCACAGACTCCTCTAGGGATCCCTGGACTCTTTCATGCTCAGAATCATATGCATTCATCTTCCTGTGGGAGGAGGGGGGTGGGTGGGAGCAAGAAGTTAGTGGGGTATCAGAAATTAAGATCAAACCCTGGGAGGGATAAGCAGAGCACTGCTAGACAGCAACACATCATCAGGAGTCACAAAACCAGTTCCTTAATATAAAGGCAATCACAGGGGTGCTCATTGTTGTGAAACAGATGGCACATGGGAAAATAGGTGTCTCCCTTTTCCCTGTGTTAGCATTGCTGATTTTCAGGAAAATTGGGGTGTTCAAGGTCCTTCTGCCTGTCCCACTCTTGGGAGGCTTGCAGGACCATGCTCTGAGCAGCTGGGCAGCTCAGTGGGAGGGGAGCTCATCCAGCCTTCGCATGCTTGGTCACAGGACAGAAATGTAAGCAGGCAGAAGTTTCACCTCATGAGCCCCACATTGTTTTGTGCTTGGTGCCTCTGTGTAATCATGATTGAAAACTCCAGGCAGTATGTCCTCTCTCCACCTCAAGTCTTTGCTCTACCTAGGTTTTAGCCAGTTACCAGTCACTGCCTGCCTCCAGCGATGAGGAGCTACCTGTGGCTTAACATTCCCTGCCTCTCCAAAGTCCTTCGCCTTGCTGTAGCCCTGCTCTTCACTGAAAGCTGGCCTATAAGTCATGGTTTACGGTGTGGCTCCTCAAAATCCTTTCTGGGTTTGAGCCAAGAATACTGCAGAGTAAGATGGTTTTTCCCCAGCCAGTATGGGAAGCACATTGTACTGCAGCTTGAACATTTTGTAGTTAGATCAGTGTGAAATGCTATGTACACAAAAGCTGGGAGAGGCCTGGGTGAGTTCAGCATTCAGCAGAATTTTAGCGGTGGTGTATCAGGTTTTTTAATTGTATATGGGAAAGATCTGATGTAATCCAGAATAAGGAAATTATGTATAAATACAGCAACCAATTTAAGGCACTGTTTCTCAACCTTGTTTCCAGTGGAATTTTTTTTTAGTTATGTCCGATTGATTAAACAGGTAAATATAACACTTTACTTGAACACAGCCAGACTACCAACCCTTGCCCCTATGGAAAATTACTCAAGAGCAAAGAGTCACAACGATTCATATGGAAGCCACTTCCTTCTGCAATCAGTAAACATTTTGGCCAGCAAGGACCTTAGGTCCATATAGCAGACCCTGCAGTCTTTGTCCTTGCTGGAGGCCCCATGGGTTCACCTGAGAGACACAGCACAGGTCCCTTCTGGGGAGAGGGAGGACACAACTGCATCTTGCCCAGGTACTGGCTTGGAATGCAGATGCGTCATATCTCCAAGCATACAGGCACTCCCATTGCCACAGCATAAGCCTATAAGGAAACAATGAATGGAGGAAAAGGGAAGATCCAGGAAAAGTATAGGGAAATGTAGAGTCTGGGAGAGAGAGGAGCAGAGAGGAGCAGCAAACAAACATGGAGTATGCACACAAAGAGTCCAAATTGGAAGAGATCTAGTCACATGTCTTTTTCAGGTTGAAGTCGCAGCTGACCTTGAGGAAGAACCATTCTTGGGAGAAACAAAGTATTTTAAACTGCCCTCATGCTCCTGTCCTTTCACAGCATCACACTGTTCTGCCTTCTGTCAGCTTCAAGACTTAACTCTGCACTAGGACTTTGGTTGAAAATATCTGGAGGCTCATACATACCTACTGAGTGTACGGTCATCTTGGCTTCCAGAGGAATTTGGCATTGGGAGGGATTGGAGTATCCCAAAAAATTTTAAAAAATGAACCGAAAAAGGAAAAAGTAAAACTGAAATCACAAGGCCCATAGGAAGTGCAAAGTGCAACATCAGCACTGTGCTTTCCTGTTGGGTCAGTAGAGGCAGGGGATGCAAGTGACTTCTTTCCTAGCCACAGTGCAAGTTTTTACTGACACTGTGAATAGCACATTTAGATTTGGACCCTAGAAAATAGCCAAAGAAGTACCACCCAGAGAAAAATCAAGGCAAGAGCTTAACAGTGTAGAATTCATTTTATGGTGTGTGTCTAGGTAGAAGACAATTCGAAGTCAGACTTCACATCATCCCTTACAGTAGAAAGTATTTTTCAGCTAAGTCCTGAATGAAGCAACTTCAGTCACATGATCAGTTCCAGCCCAAAGCATTTGTTCTGAAATAATCTCCCATTGAAATGGTGATACATAAAGAGCTGAAGAATGAGTATGCCAAAGGGCAAGAAAATAAATGTCTTGACTCTTACGGTACAGCTGCCTTTGCATGCAGTCAGCCCCTGTCAGTAGTTATACATTTGCCATTGTATAATTTTCTAAATTCTGTCAGTTTTTGTCATTTTATAAACCTGACCTCATCCTGGTCCCCAGCCAGGACCAAAGAACTGCTCTATTTACCCTGTTGATGCAATATCTAAACTCGAAAGGCTTCCAATAGCTGCTTAGGATGGAGGGGTAGAAAGAAACAGTGCTAGTACAGCAACTTAAGACTGAAACATAGTTTAAGTTACTTGCCAGTTTGTTTCATTAAAGTCAGTAAAGGCTTTTTTTTTTCCTTTTCTAGAAGCCCCTAATTCTGGATCAATTTTTTTGTGCTTTCAGGTCTAAAAGACTTGGTAGGAAAAGGAGGGATGCTTTAAATTTTAGTTAAAAAAAAAATCCTGAATCCCAGCAATGGGGTAATGGGCTGATTGCAAGTTATTTACTTATTTGTCCTGTTTTTTTCCATTTTTAAAAGGCCAGAAGGTGCTAGAAGGGACTATGAGCTTGTGTAGTTTGACTTCTTGCATACCACAGAATTTTTGTGCATTAAGGACATGTTTTTCTGAGGAGCATCTTCCCCGTAGTTTGCACTTGAACTGAGGGTTTCAAATCTCCATTTATCTTAGCAGTGTCTTATACATCATGTTGATCACTTTCATCTCTCCTCTCAAGTCTATGTAGAGAGACAATATCCTTCATCTGACCAGGAGGCTAATGGTAGCCTACTGTAAAGAGGGATAAGGCAAACCAACAGCTCACTGGCTCAAAAAGCACTGTGCTATCTCTCCTATTATCCTGTGCCAACTTCTCCCCAAGCAACAAAATTCAACAATTAAAAAAAAAATCTGAAACCCCTCAGGTTGGTTTAATCAAATTATAGAAGGATCCAAAGAGTGTCAGGGCTAGAATCAGAAAGGGTGCAGCAAGCCCTTCCCATCAACCTGTGAAATCAGCTCTGCTGCTTGAAGGCTTGTGACCTCAAATGGCCAGAAGGCATGAGGAAAGGCTTTTGAGCTGTACGTAAATATAGACTAAATGCAGGCTCTGCAGAACCGCTTTTACTTCTGTTTAATTAATTAACTGAATAGATAAATGTGCAGTTATATCCTGGGTGGTACTGGGATCATAGAATCACAGAATCATAGAATCATAGAATCAGCTGGGTTGGAAGGGACCTCCGAGATCATCAAGTCCAACCCTTGATCCACTACCGCTGCAGTTAATAGCCCATGGCACTAAGTGCCACATCCAGTCTCTTTTTAAAAATCTCCAGGGACGGAGAATCCACTACTTCCCTGGGCAGCCCATTCCAATGTCTGATCACCCTCTCTGTAAAGAAATTCTTTCTGATATCTAACCTAAACCTCCCCTGGCACAACTTGAGATGGAACCTTATCCAGCAGAGAGGGAACATCAGGGAGGTCATAATGGGTCTAATGTGTTTATTAAATCCTTAATTTTCCGTGAGGATTTTAGTTCCCAGGGTGCTTGTATAAACATTCTTCTTTGAAGACTATGACCAGGAATTCAGTATGATGTGACAACTTTTTAAGAAATATTCTCTGAGTAATAAGTGGGTGTTTCAGTTTTTTGCTTTTCTTGGTTTTAGTTTACTATCATACTTATTTCCAGTCATATCATTTTCTTTGGGCCTTGGTATACTGGAAATACTCGACACTTCAGGATAAACACAATAAATGAAATATCATAACTGGTTTTGTCTGTTCACTGCTTGTATGTGTAATGTGTGACAGCTTTCATTAAAAGGGTGTGGCTGAGCAGCTGGGCATCTGCCTTTGCCCTGTTTTGTCTTCATGAACTCAGATAAAATCATGGGGAGCAAGCAAGGCATTTCTTTCTGATCAGGCCTTTCTGTTGCTTGAGCTTACACTTGTCACTGGCATTTTGTTGTAAGTCATTGACCTTTTTGCTTGCTTTGACTCTTTTTAGGAGGGTGGGGATATGATGAATGATTAACTTCTTTCTTCTGATGTTGTCTTACTCACTCCACATAGTTCAAGTAGATAGTTAGATTTTCCTAGATTTTTCACCAACAGGGAGGAAAAAGAAAAGGAAAAGTAGTTTCAAGATATTTTCAAAATCCTTGAACTACAAAATAGAGAAAAATCCCCATCACTTTTCTGGGGAAGTTGGCTTAGCAATGTAAAGGGCAAAGATTCAGCAGAAATAATACTTTTTGTTGGAACAAAAAAGTCCAAAAGGCTCTCAGGAGAAACTTTTCAAGGCTATCACATTACCCAGGCTTTCCAGTAATTTTGTTTGATTTTTGTTGTTGTTTGTAAATCTATGAAACACATTTATGGCTCAGTATAAAATTCTTCTGAAATTTCTCTCCTTCATTTGCAGGTTGATGGCCATACAAAAATGTGCTAGTGCTCTTCAACATCCATAAATCAAGTCCATTAGCCACAGCTGTTCATGATATTGCTGTCCTTCACCAGTGTCAGTGGTGTTACTCCCACTGACATACATCAGTCTCACCTTTATTCTAATCCTCCAGTTCACCTCTTGGCAACTGCTTGTCCAAACGTGCCAAAGCACTTCACAGCCAGACACCACACAGGCACAACTGCTCCATTTCCCACAGTTAAAGTGTTTCCCAAGCTGTTGCCACTGATACAACCACTAACCTGCTCTTCAGAAATATTCAAATTACAGCCTTTCCCAAGTATTCATTCTAGGTAGAAATATGCTAGCATACACTGGTTGGGTGTAGTTCCTGGGAAAACAAAAGGCTCTAAGGATCTTCTTTCTCAGCTCCTCCTAGTGTGTCAGCAGGACAACAAATTATGGACATGAAATCAGTAATAGTTTTTTATATTCTTAGTCCTAAAAACCTCTGCATGGCTGTTCTGTGCTGTCTTAAAATGCTTTTGCTCTCCTTGGGGCTTTTAGTACACTAAGTCTTTCCGTTTTACCTCAGCTCTTGCTTGGACTTCTAACAGTGTTCCTTCAGAGAACTCCTTGGCTCAGCTGAAACCAATGACCTAAGCCCTCTGGCCTGCAGGAAGGGCAGGATTTCAGCTCTCATTTGTGCAAACTTTCTTCATTTTCACTGTACCCCTTCATCTTTATTTTTCATTTCCTATTGCTATTTCCTAAACCTCCTTCTTCATTGCTGGTTCATACAAATTTCTCTCAAATTCTCTATTTGCTTGGCATTTGCTGCTCTTCAAAGACTCCACTTACAATTTTGGAAATGTGTTCGTTGGCAATGTCTGTGTCATGGTTCAAATAAAATCATCAGAGCCTTTTTACTGGCTAGGTACCTTTAGTGCAAAGTCTCACTGCAAAAGTGTTGTGTTTGCTCAGCTCCCTGAGCCAGCTGACTGTTCATTTTTAGTACCATGCGGTGCCCATGCTCTTATCCTGGCCTGTTTTCTTGATTTTTAGGTCTTTTGATGATAGGATATGAAGAAATGGGTACAAACTGAAAGAGGGGAAATCTAGGTTAGATATAGGAAAAAATTCTTTAATATGAGGGTGGTGAGACCCTGGAACAGGTTGCCCAGGGAGGCAATGGATAAGCCCCAGCCCAGACTGAATAAGGCCTGGAGCAACCTGGTCTAGTGGGAGGTGTCCCTGTCCATGGCAGGGGGGGGTGGAATTAGATGATCCTTAAGATCCCTCCCAACTCTTAACGTTCTATAATTCTATGATTTCTAAAATACTGTTGTGTATGAATGCAAACAATTCAGAGCATTTGCCTTCTGAATGCAAACTGAACTTCTGATGTCTAGTCTCACTCACATTTTTGGTCCTTAATGCCCAAGTGATAAACAGATAAGGCAGAGTCTCACAGAATGACCTTTCTGGTTTTTGGCAGGATGTCTGTGCCCCCTCCTCTTCATGGCTCTTTCACTGGAGATTATTAAAATGCCATGGTTTTGAGAGGATTGTTTGATGTGTGAATTTTCTTGAATGCCAATACACAGGGTGATAATGATGTGTCCTTAGAGATTGCTCCTTGGATGGAACATATTTAAAGCAGAAGCTTGCAGTTGTGTTCAGGAATGCAAACAAGGGAAAATGAAAGAGGAATATGACAAGCCTGAATGGTGCCCTGCTGTTTCCTGTGAAAGGGAAGAGGTATCAGACAGAAAGAAAGATTGATTCAATCAATCTACTGGCTGCTGGGATCGTAAATAGTTGCTTCTATAGATGTAGAAAAGATGTTTATTAATGACAATCTCTACTTAGAAGGTACTTGTTATCTTGAGAACTACCAAGCTGTGAAGCGCTGCTCCTCCTATTTTTACATAGAAGATGAATTTACATCACAGTGATGTCCAAAACTTTCTTTAAAATGCTAGTAAGAAGTCTCTCTGTGTATTCTGACTCTTTGAGGATTCAAAATCACTGCTCCATTGGACGAGGAGCTTGCTCTTTGAAACTTGAGGCATCAGACTGTTGACTCATACAGCAGTTGGCTTTAAAAAAATGGCAGTTCTGTAAACTCATGTTTTCTAGTTAAAAAATATCATCTCCCCCTCTGCAGGGATCAGGAAAAGGTTTTCTCTCTTCCCTTATCCACCAATATTTATTTCACCAGAATGTTCCCTGTATAATTCAGTTCATACCTGCTGCTTTTGCAGTCTTGACGCTGTTAACATTTCTTCCAACATTTCTAAATGATAGAAAGCATTGGTTTTATTTAGGGAGTGAGATGTGAATCAAGCTACTGTCAAAAACATATTTAGAAAATAGAATTTGTAAATGTTGTGTCCAGTGGGTGGAGTTACAATGCCATTATTTTGATTCCAGCCTCTCAGTATTAAAAAAACATTTTGAAAAATCAAGACCTAGGTGAAGGATTTTTTAGAAGCTATATGCCAGCTCTGTCTTACATTCTTAAAACACACTGTTCTAAAAATATCTCATGGTTTGTGTCTAGATAATTTTACCCTAAATATCGGGGTGAATGGACAGGTATACAGAAAGGCATAACGATGAATCTGATTTCAATTTGCTTTTGAGAATAAACATCAGTTATAAAACAGTAGTTAGTAATCAGCAACTAATTAAAATTTAATCTCTCTGAGTAGGTGGTAAGATATAAGGTTTGAGTCATGATAATCATGTCTAGACTAAAATAAAAAAGGAAAATTCTTTACTCTTTCCCTGTCAGGTGTGTTTGACAGCCCATATCATATTTTATAGCATCATTTTGGTTGTTTTTGAGTTTCTCCTCTGCTTCCAAGTTGAAACTGGCAAAGACGGGATGTGAACAAACATTTTAGCAGTGCTATGAATTGTAGTGCCAATATTGGACTATAGAGTTCACTGCTGAAGAGCCAACACAATTTTTATTTGTTTTACTTGACTTGTGTTTTGGGAGTGGTCCTTGCTGTCAGCCATCTCCCTGCTCATGTCCAAGTCCCGCTTTGGAGGGAGCTGGCTGGAGGAACCCTGAGAAAAGCCACTGTGTGAGCCAGGAGTCAATTAGCACAGTCAATCACGCAGCCAGTGCTCAGACTGATGCCTGGCCCTCTTGCACTTGGAAGATAGGTGCAGCCTTTGACTCATCTTCTGGTAATGCCCAAGGGCTTATGTGGTTTGTTTCTGTAGCTCTGATATTTACAATCAGTTTAGTAACATAAAATCTGTATCCTTCCATTCGGACTGACTTCTTCATGAGAACTGAAACTGTATTTGTCACATCTGGAGCACTGTGTCCACCCTAGGGCTCCTGAGTACCAGAAATGCATACAGCTACCTACAGGAGAGAGTCCAGCAAAGGGCCATGAAGGTGATTAAAGGCTTAGGGTATCTGATGTACAAGGCCTGGCTGACAGACCTGGGGCTGTTCAGTCTGGAGAAGAGAAGGTTCGAGAGGGATTTTATTAATATGTGTAAAAATCTGATGGGAAAAACAAGAAGATGGAGCCAGACTCTTCTCAGTGGTGCCCAGTGAAAGACAAGAGATATCAGGCAGGAACTGAAATACATGAAATTCCATTTAAACATATGTAATAGTTTGGGTCTAGGCCTTCCTTCCTGGTAACCAGGAAAGAAGGAAGGAAGTATTCCATCCTATTCCTTTATGTAACCAAACATATAAATAGATGGAGAGAGAAGCCTCTTCCTCTCTCCCCTTCTGGTAAGGTTTGGAGACAGCAGACTTCCGCAGGTAGGTCTCACTCCTGTGGGGGAGCTGAGGCTTGGCCGGGCCTACAGGGCCTGTTTTTTCTGCCGATCCAGGGTCCGATAGCATGGCGGCGGTTGTTCAGTGCAATTTCTGCTGTCCCAAGGAAAGCAGTAAGATATTCTTTTTCTAATTCTTTAGTTTGCTAGATTCTGAGTTTTTGATTGTGCATACCTGTTTTGGTTTTGTCCTTTTTTTGTCCCTTTTTTCCCCCTTCCCTTTCTCTTTCCCTTTTGGGATCGTATATAGTATTTCAACTGTATATAACTGTACTATATGTAAATACATATATATATTTTAATATAGTTCAGCTAGTCTGAATTTTTTCATAGTTTTTTTTCTCTTTTGCTCTTTGCCGGAGGTTTTATGCTGGGTTTTGAGGACTTGGCAGGGAGCCAAATCAAAACTTAGACAACATAGAAACTAGCTATGGACTGAATAGTTCTGAAGGTGGTCAAACACTATAACCAGTTGCCCAGAAAGATTGTGGAGTCTCCCTATTTGGAGATACCCAAAGCCTGACTGGACAAGGCCCTGTGAGATCTGCTCTCTGCGACCCTGCCTAGAGCAAGGGTTTGGGCAAGGGTTTGCCAAAGATGCCTTCTAATCTCAGTTGCTCTGTGATGCTGTGAGGAGAAAAGGGTGTAGAAAGAGGTCCTTATTATTGTTTCCTGCAGAAAACATTCTCAAAAAAGTAAGCCTACAATATTTTCGTGTTTGACACATATGGAGGTACTGCTGCCTTATGCATAAGCCTGTTAGATGCCTAGGTGGATAACCACACAATTTAGTTGTGTTTATGACAATTGCATACATTCAAAATACAAATACTGTATGTATTTTACTTTTTAAAAGCAGTGTTAGCTACAGATTCTGAAGGGTTTTTCCTCCGTTTTTCTCGTTTTGACAGAACAGCGCACTGCAACCACCATTTTCAAGTGTAGAGGAAGTCATTGTCATAAATGTGAGGTCCTTTACGGGGAATTGAAGAGAAGCCACATCTCCCCTGATATGCTAGGCACTGCAAATAGCCCTGCAGGGACTCTGGTTCTGTGGCCAACAGCAAAAAGCCATATTCACGAGTGAAATGGGCGCCTTTTGCAAGGGGCAGCCTTTTTACCTAGAAGCAGCAGCTAAGCTGTACTGCTACTACTCTTTGCTGAATATCCAGAAGGTTTTGAAGGTGTTAATGTGTGAGCACCTATTTTAATAAATTAATAGCTGGAGGACTGAAGCTGACTCGAGTCTGCCCCTCAGGTCATAACTGAAGGTCATAAACTGAAGAATGGCTGTGCATACAATGTACAAAAAAGAACAGGAGCTGCCAGATCCAGAGAGATAGTCACAAGGAAAATAATGAATTATATTCAGGAAAAAATACAAGGTATAAGAATTAGGAAGACTAGTCCCAACATTAAAAACAATGCAGTCTTGTGTAGGAAAAAGGCAGGGATAGAAAATCTTATAAATAACAATCATGTGCTTTTTCTGTGTTCTCTCTAAGGGTGGTGGAATATTTTCATAAATCTATGACTAATTTTTTAGTTCTGGATCTCAAGCCAACTCTGCAATTAGCTAAACCTTTTAGTATTTTTAGTAAGATTACTATATGGATGCTTTCAGCCAAGTTAGTCACACACACGCAAACACTTTTTTTTTACTGAACATTTATTATTCATGACCATGATCTCCACGGCTGAGGAGGCAAAAAAGCAGTTATTAGTTTTTTCAACAACAAAAATGATCATGTATTTGGTGTGAGAGGTCAAATCTTACCCAGAACTAGAACAGAAAATAAAAATTTCTTTTAGGAAAAAATCACCTATTTTTAGATATCTAAAGATAGCCAAATCTATCTTTGGAGCTAGTTTCTTCTCCAAAAGCATTATGGAAGATGGGAGGGGTTTTTTTGGTGTAATTAACTGGTGTAGAGAGTAACAAGGCTGTTACGAAAGGGAAGTGACACAGTATGCTGGTATTGCCCGGCTGAATGTGAATCTACTGAGTATGGCAGTCCTTTTCATAATAATGAACTTGTAATATGACTTTGATATTAGTTTTACTAGATTTTAGATGAATCTTTTAATATGTTTACAAAGTTATTTTGATAAGTGATAGAATTCTTATAGTTGATTATATATGCTACCTCTGACCTTTTTTCTCTTCTTTATGTTAACTTCATCTCCAAGTATTCTTCTGAAGTCTTTTAAATCTCTGAAGCTCTATAAATAACTTTTTCTCATTGAAGTAACTGAGTTACTGTTGGGATACAGAAATTGTGTGAACAATTTGTATTGCATTTCTGCGACCTTTGCCTTGGCACAGTTGGGTGCAGATAGTAAAAAAATACTACGCCACTAATATGGCTGCAGGCCTTGTGCCAAGGTGAAGGAGGAGTCCTCTTGGCAGGTAAACAAGTTTTATGGACACCTGCCGTGGGCCAATTAGTCCTGCACAATGCAGTATGTTTTCCTTGTGTATCCAATGTAGCCTGGGAAGGAATCACATGTCTGTGTGTGATAAGCAGTATATAAGCTGTCTTTCTTCTAATAAAGCCGACATATTGCCGACCAAATTGGTCTGAGAGCACATTGTCCATGCCCCTCCGCCAATAAGTTACATTGTATCTTGAAAAATTTTATCAAGTATTGCAATAAATGAAAGCCTTGTCAGATGTACACAAATATTTTCAACAACACTAAGAATTATTATGGTGCATAATAAGTAACTGTGAGCAAATAGCATGATTCTCAGTCTTAAGGATTAAAAACATATTACTGGACAAAGCAGTAAAATCTTACAGTAGACTATATCTTGGCAAAAGTAACTCATAGATTTAGTTGCTCTTTAGCAGAGATTTATTCATTTCAGGCTTCTTAGGTCCCTGCTTATCATTCTTTTTTGCATTTTATACCACTTCTAGCAAACCTATGTCCAATTAAAAGAAGCAGCTAGTTACAAGGAAAGTTTCTAGATGAGAGTCTTTATAGGTACCTATTTCTGTGCGTCTAGAACAAAAATACAGGTCTGAGGGCTGTAAAATTTCAACTTAAGACCTGTTTTATCTGTATTGTAGTAAAAACATGATCCTTGTTTTGGTCTGCATTCACATCTTACGTATTTATTTTCTGTCCTTAGTAGATCCTCTATCCCCTTGCTAAAATTCTTAATGTGGAACTCATAGTACAACATGGGAATTCAGAAAACAGAAAAAATGTGGTGATGTGTATACTCTCATGGTACCTGTGCTGGCTGTGCTGTTACAGTCTTTCTTACCTGGACTCTGTAGACTAGTAGGTCTGGAGACAATGCTCTGAGTTGTATTTTGATATCCATCCATCTCTCCTTAAAACACAAACCATAAAGGAGAGTGATTGGACCACTGAAGACCTTTATCAACCTCACTCCCATATGATTAAATTGAAAGCACAGCCTTGTCAGCTTGGCTGTCAAGGGGAAGCATCATTTATAACAAGCTCAAGACCCTGGTCTTTTGGATAAGTGAATGAAACACGATAGATGCCTCACAGCAGGAAAAGGTTCTGCGTGGTTGTTTGTGTTTTGTTTATTGACAATGCTTCCAAAACCACACTGCTGTTTTGTTCATGACCATGTTCTGAGCCTATTAATTAGTCTCTCTTTGCTCATCCTGCAGTGGTGACTAGATGCTCCAGCCTTGTACATGGCTCCATATAAACTCATAATAAAGAGCTGAAGATCTTTTTTCCTCCTCTCAAATTACATAAAGTAAATAGTGCAAACAGTTGGGAGGGGTTCAAGGCATAGCAGGCAATAGATGCGATTATGGCCTATTGAAGTTTGAGCCCATTCTTGTGGGTAACCAAGGCAGTGAAGATATGGTGACACATTTTGTTGTACATCTAAAGAAAAAACACCCCTTTAGTCCCAGGTGCACATGTCATCAGGTGCTAAAGCACACGTCACTGTGACTTTGCTGTGGCTAGGTGAAGACAGTACAGTTTTAGCATATACAATGGTTGTATCTTCATTTTTGTCCTGTAGACATAAAATTAGATGGGTTATGCATACCAGCTGTCTAATATCTGCCAATATTTTGTCATCTTTGGTGAACAATTTAAGGAGGAAAACGAGGCAGGATGAGGAGAGTGATGACTTGATTTTAATCACAGCTGTTTTCCCTCCACTGTCAGGTGTGTTTGGCAGACTGAAGTTAGTGTGTTGAGCTGGCAGTGCTGGTACAGTTGTATAGTTTTCTCTGCACAGAGCAGTAGGACTGTGCTAGGAGCTGTGTTGCAGGAAAGGTGGGTTCAGATTTGAGCCAGACCAGCAAAAGCAGGGGCAGGTAGTCTAACCAGCAGGATGCAGTAATCTCAGTCCTCAGTGAATCTAGGCTCCAGAAAGCAGATGATCTTAATTTACAAGGGCAAAGTAAGTTATTCAAGGGTATTGGAGATATTAATCAGATCAGACCTTGTGTTGCTACACCCTGGGAACAAGACCTTGCTTTGCCAGCTAGGGATGAGTACCTGAAATCCCATAGGGATCTTTCCTCTCTTCTTGCAATTACTTGATTTAGAGTTATGTATTGCTTTGGTGTTAAAAGCAATTTAAAACACACAGAAAATTTCTTACAAAATACTTTTTGCACAGATTAATAGGAAGGAAATGGCTAGCAATTATTCCTTAGCTAAAATGATCAGACTACAGAAGTCTTCTTTTTTTTTTTCTAACACGTTCTTCTGTAGTAAACCTCATGTTTTCTTGAATATATTTTTGAATAATTATCTTTGTAAATCTGAGAAGATTGGGGATTGGTTGGATTGCAAAAGATGCTTTGCAAGGCATAACTTGGGCCCAGCTTCTCTCATTTCAGGTCAAACATTACTCTGAAATAAAATAAGATTTTATTTGTGGATTTTTGTGGAAAGGACGATGAGCGCGGAGTCTATAAGAGAGAAACCATGTGGCAAATGCTTTCTTAGTATTTACTACCCTGAAAGCATATCAGCATATATCAGATTCATGCTAATCAAATCGTGTTAACATCTCATCATGTAGCTCTGCTGCATCATTCTGTGCTTTGTGACCTAACTGGTGTAATGAAGATGGAAATTTTTATAGTACACCCCTCAAAAACCAATTAGTAGCAGACTATACCCTTTCTCACTTACACATTGATCAGATATTAGAACTTCTACTTGATGATAAAGCTCATTTTTCCTGTGGATCACATAAGCAGTGTGTAAGGACATGACAGTTACGGGTGGCCATCTGTCTCTGCTTCTGGCCAGCCAGATTCAGCCAGATCTGCTGATGAAGGGTCCATGAACTGCCAGCTGGTCCAGCTGGATACCTGCATAACAGAATCAAGAATCCAGCTCACATGCTTATACTTCACCTCTGACCACAGTGCTTGCAATATCAGGAGGGGAGCAAGTATAGGAACTTCCCTTTTTGGAAGTCAGTAGGAAAACTGACTGAATAAGGACTGTGCAACTTGGCTGTAGACAAGCATCAGTTCTCAACTAAACTTGACAGCTGACAGTTCAGTAAAATGTCATAGAATCACAGAATTACAGAATATGCTGAGTTGGAAGGGACTCATCAGGATCACTGAGTCCAACTCATGGCCCTGCACAGGACACCCCAAGAATCCCACCATGTGCCTGAGAGCATTGTCCAAACAGTTCTTGAACTCTTAGGTCAGGCTTGGTGCTCTGAGCACTTCCCTGGTGAGCCTGTTCCAGCACCCAACCACCCAAAACCTTTTCCCAATATCCAATCTAAGCCTCCCCTGACTCAGCTTCATGCAGTTTCCTTGAGTCCTGTCACTGGTCATGAGGGTCAAGAGATCAGTACCTGCCCCTCTGCTTCCTCCAGTGAGAATGTTGAAGACCACAATGAGGTCTCCCCTCAGTTTCGTCCTCTCCAGGCTGAACAGACAAAGTGACCTCAGCCGCTCCTCATACAGCATCCCCTCAACCATCCTCGTGGCCCTCACCATCCTCGTGGCCCTCCTTTGGATGCTTTCTAAAAGCTTAATGTCTTTTTTATATTTTGGTGCCCAAAACTGCACACAGTACTCAAGGTGAGGCCCCCCCAGTGCAGAGCAGAGTGGGACAATCCCCTCCCTTGACCGGCTGGCGATGCTTTTCCTGATGGTCCCCCCCTGAACACAGTTGGCCCTCCTGGCTGCCAGGGCACTGCTGACTCATATTCAACTTGCCATCGACCAGGATCCCCAGGTCCCTTTCCACGGCACTGCTCTCCAGCCTCTCATTCCCCAGTCTCTACAGACAACCAGGGTTATCCCTCCCAAGAGCAGAATCCAGCACTTGCCCTTGTTAACTTCATCTGGTTGGTGATTGCCCATCTCTCTAATTTATCAAGGTCTCTCTGCAGGGTCTCCCTGCCCTCAAGAGAGTCAACAGCTCCTCCTAATTTAGTGTTGTTGGTAAACTTATTTAGAATTCCTTCAAGTCCTGAGTCCAATGTATAAGATATTGGTATACATTCAGTCTGATTTTTGTAAATTGCTTCTTTTCAAAGGCAAAAGATTTAATAACCCCAAGAACAGGAATCCCAAAATACTTTTTCTTATCTCCTACTGTATTTTTTGTTGGAAGGGCAAACTTTTCTAGGCAAGGTCTGGTTGTCAATTTGCATGCTGTTTATGAGTAAATCTCCTGACATAAAAAATTAGTTCTGCGTTAAATGTTTTACCTCAGAACAAGTCTTGGTTCTTTAACAATAGTGGCATTACAGATGAATCCTGGAGCAAACACCTAAGCCCCGGAGGGGTGCTGGAGGTTCAGGTACGTTGTTTTACTCAGTGCAGTAATTTCAGGCAGCTGCCAGCTCAGCATGCCATATTGTGGAATTGTTTGTCTGAGGCAGTGAACCTAGTATGAAAAGGGGTGGGCTTCCAAACTAAAGTTTGAGACGTTATAATTTTGAAAGTTTGTTTCTTCCAAGCACAACTCTTTCTTCAGGGCAAATAATAAAGTGAAATGATTCTTACTTTTGATTTGGAGCCTAATGTGGGAAATAGCAAATCATTCAGGGTCAGACAGCAGCATGATCATAGAATCATAGAATCAACTGGGTTGCAAAAGACCTCTGAGATCATCAAGTCCAACCCTTGATCCAACACCACTGTGGTTACTAGACCACGGTACTAAGTGCCAAATGATGTTATGGGTCACAGCGTAACACTCCTATGCAACCTGCCAGGAGTTACCCCCTCACAGTATTCCATCTCACCTTACTCATTTTACGTATTAACTGAATTAACTAGTGATGCAGAGTTTTGAGCCAGCTGGATTTTACTCAAACTGGATTACCTCACAGGAATGTGCAAACCATACGATGGGCTAAAGTAAACACTTTGCTGGGTCATAGTCTTCCCACAGCCCAGCCCATTTAAAATCCTGTATGAGGTCACTGAAATCTCTAAGTAGATTACATGCTTACCCTTGTAATGTGGCAAAATGTTCTAGTAACAAAAGTTTTGCATCCAGCAATCAGCTGCTCTTGCCTCAGCCAGCCATGCTGCTGGGAACAGGAGATGGTACTGGACCTGCCTTCCTTAGTAATTTAGAGCATTCCTTATATAAAGACAAGGAACATTTTAATTAGAAATGGGATACACCTATTTTGGTTTTATGGACAGTTGTTTTATTGTTTTGAAATACTTTCAGGGATTAATCTATTTTCTATTCTTCCATCAACATAAGCCAAATCTCAAAGGTGTGAACAACGAAACACCCACAAATCCACTCTATTGGCAAGTAGAAAATCTCAACCCTGTATTAGCAACAGATACTGCCATCATGGGTGCTAGTCCTGTCAAACCAGGCTGTTCAGGTACCTCTATTTGCCCCTGTGAGCCCTCTGAGGTGAATGGAATGCCTCACAAGGCACCATCTTACTTCAGCTGGCTGCTGGCCTGGGCTCCCCACTCCACTGGGGAAAGCCCTGTTATGGCCCTCCAGGTGTACCAACTGCGTTGAGTGAATTCATGTGAATTATTAGCCTAATTTGCTAAATCGTCCTTAAATAATTCCTACCAGCTGCACATTGCTCAGCATCACACCTCACTGTCTATGGAACTGCTGTCTGCTGTGTCATGGAGAGGGTCTGAAAGCCTCTGCACCACGTGGGGTTCTTGTGGTGGGGATTTGCTTCTTTATTTCTGGTTGGGAACTGAGTATTCAGTGGCAACTCTCATTTTCCTGCCTCCGGGGCTGTCAAGGCAGCAGCTTCTTTGTCTGGCAGAAATAGAAATTATGTGTTTCTGTTTCAGCCATCCAGAATATTCAAATACACCATAGTGAGACTTCCTCTGAGAAGGCACTTCTAAAACATTAAAAAAATTGAAAGAATTAATACATATTTGTCCTCTCTCTGAATGCAAAGGGCTACAGTTTGGGGTAATCTGAAGCAATGAGAACAGAGGTAGAATATCTACTTAGAGCTTGCTGGAGCAACTTCATGGAATAACATCATTCTAAAACGTGCAATTGCAACCAAATCATTTATAAAGAGAACAGAGTACTCAGGAACTGTTTAAAAATGGAAAAAAATGTAACTTTTTCACTGTGTTTTGAAACAGCTTTCAAAACAGTATATTATATTGAAACCAAACAGCCTGGAAAATGTTTTGGAATTTTACTTGGAAGAAATCTGAATTTTTGGGCTTTTATCCAGCTTAAAATAAAGTCAAACTACAAAATGTGAAACAATTTTCTGAACTAGAATTTCCATACTTTATATGGCCGTCATTCTATTGTCTGTGCCCTCCTTATGTTGTGAGAACAGCATGTGAAGGCTGTTGCCAGCTCAGTTTTTGTTAACAGGTAGATTCAAGGAGAGTTTATTATTCCACACATTCAAATCTTCTAGTCCCCTTCTGTCATTATTTTTTTCAGCTGCTGACAGATTTTCTACTGATTTTCTATTGGGAGGGAAATTCCACTTAAATGTGTGGAGGAGGAAAGTCACGATGGGAAGCCAAAGCCAGATTAAATAAAAGGTGTCTTGTCAGCATTACATGTGTGGCAGGGAAGGAGTATAATTCTTCATAACCAGCAGCTCTAGTGGAGACATTGTGTCAAGCTCTATTCTTCCAAAATAATGAGAGTTTCCATACGGGGCTGTAATACAGTTTGACTTATCCTCCTTCTGCACAAAATCCTTTGGATTCATCCACCATACAGTCTCAGCCTTGTGATACATCTCATTTACATTTTGATAGGCAAAGAAATGTCATAAAACCTCACCCTACTCTTCTTTCTTCTGAAATAGTCCTTGTGAAGAATGTCATGGTTTAATTCCAGCTGGTAACTCAGTTCTGTGCAGCCACTCACTCACTCACTCGCTCCCCACACAGTGGGGATGGATAGGAGAATAGGAAGACTAAAAGTGAGTGAACTTACGGGTTGAGATACAGACAGTTTAATATGGAAAGGAAAAGCTGCACACTCAAGCAAAGTGAAACAATTAATTAATTCACTGCTTCCCATGGGCAGGCAAGTGTTCAGTAACTACCAGAAAAGCAGGACTCCATCACACTTAACGGTTTCTTGGGAAAACAAATACCTGAGCTTCCCCCACTTCCTCCTTCTTCCCCCAGATTTATGTGCTGAGCATGATGCCACATGGCATGGAATCTCCCTGTGGTCAGCTGGGGTCAGCTGCCCTGACTGTGTCCCCTCACAACTTCCTGTGCATACCCATGCTCCTCACTGGTGGGGTGGAATGAGGAGCAAAAAATGTCTTGACACTGTGTAAGCACTGCTCAGTAGTAGCTAAAATACCCATGTATTATCATCACTCTTTTCAGCACAAATCCAAAATACAGCCCCATACAAGCTACTGTAAAAAGAATTAACTCTATTTGAGCTCAGATTCTTTGCAATCAAAGTAATTAGAACTCAAGATTTCTCTCTTATCAGATTGTACTGCATGATAAGATATGATTCAAAGCACACTTATTTTTGCATCTGTATTTCTGACCTCATCTGTCAGCCTGTTGCTGTGGATATTGGTCATAGCAGTCCACACTGAATTCAAAGTGAAGATATGTAATGCCCTAATTTCTTACATTATCAAGACAAACTCCTTGGAGATGCTCCAACTCCTTCTGTCTTCCTTTAGTGCTCAAACATTTTCTCCCCTTTTTCTGCCTAGGTTTCCAACTTTGTTTTCAGGAATCTGTGCATCACCCCTCTGTTGCTAAACATCTTTTAAAATCTCTCTCTATAGACTCTCATTTGATAGAGCTGAAGCACTTTTAGTCTTTGCACTTTTGCTCTGAAATGCAAAGCCCACATTCCGCATAAGGTTGTTTTCTTGTTTGTGCTTTTTGCTGGTCTTGCTTCTCCTGAGTATTTTCTTTAGTGTTAGTTCAATATATATTCTAAATTATGTGGAAACTCTCCCCTCCCCAGACACCTCAAACATTCAACAAATAGTGCACATAATCAACAACATATTATCCAATTGCCAAAAGCTGACTATTCTTCTGCATGATCAAATCACAAAATCCCCTGTTTCTCTTTCCTATCTGGGGCATGGATTTAAAAGGCAGCCGTATTCTGACTTCTTTTCATTTGTTTGGAGCATTGTACAAGCCATGCTAACAATTACATAAATCAGCTTTTGTCTAATGCTAACTGATAGTATTTATTGATCACTGGCCAAACTTGTTTTTGAATAATCTGGATTTAATTCTGTATTTAATATCTCTTCTGAGTGCTATTATAAAACCCTGACCAATAAAGTCCTTTAAAAGAGTTGCTTTATAGTGTCCTTCCTCAAAAATCAGCTCATTGCATTAATTGCCAAAACCACACTGAAACACTCTTTAAATGAGTATGAATTAGATGGAACATCAGGGTGTTGTTTGATCTTGGACTAACTCTGTATACTCTGGGAGCAGTGTTTTACCCACTGACCCTTCCCATCACTGGGACAGCCTCAGAGCATACTGGTGAGTTTGTTTGCTTTCTGTGCCATCGCCAAGCCAGTTTCATGCCTATGATCACGGTCTCCCATCATGTCTTTTCTCCTGCCCCACCTTGTGAGACAGGACACAGAACAGGATGGATTAATGGCTCATCAGTTTTACTATGGTTATTTGTTGCCGCCTTGCTGTGTGGGCAAAACAGATGTGGAGAGATTTAGATTACAAACCCCAGCTAAGCCATCCAGAGCTGCTTGTGGATCCCTTAGTCAGCAGCATCATGCTCCGTGTCTGAATGCAGGGGGAGAGAGCAGGCCTGCACCCTACTGATGTGTTGCTCCACAGCTCTGCAAGTTGGACCCATGGGCTCTGCATGTGCCCTCCCTCCTTAGAGTGGTCCTGCTGCATCTTCACTGGCTGAGCTGGCAGGAGGAGTGGTGTGGTAAACTGCTGTTAGGTCACCGATTTATCTTGTCTGATGCACTGTCAGTTAAGTGATCTCATGTCTATCAAATATTGTTGAAAAAGGGCTTTCACAACAATGGATCCCATCTGTCTCTGAGCAGGTACATGCCACATCTTTGCTCATGTGATGGATTCTTTCTCATACCATATGTTATGTTAGCTAGGCTTGCTGGCCAGAAAAATTTTAGTGGTTTCAGAGGGACTGTGATAGCTCTTTGGTCAATGAGTCTGTCTACCACAGGTAGGATTCAATCAATGATGAAGATACTAAAGAAGAGCCAAGGAAATACTACCTGCATTCTTGTTCTATAGATGCAATCTGATATACATTGTGTCTGCTGAGCTGTTTTAATGAGATCACACTTGTGAGATTTGATCCTAGGGCACTCGATATATCAGCTTCAAACTGGTTACCAACAGCTAACTACTCATGAAGATGAAAAGCTCCAATTTATTCCAAGCCTGGAAATAAATGAACTCCCTCCGATACACTGACTGGGCTTCCTCATTTCTTCCATCACTCCCCTTTGGCAGAAGTGTTAGTGTCAAGACTCATCTAACATTTTCCATGTCTCTGGCCACAGATGTGCTCAGCACATTAAGGCTGCTTTGAGACAGTTGTGGTGAATATAATAAGAATGGCATTAGAATAGAATAGAATCACTTAGTTTGGAAAGGACCTCTAAGTTCATTGAGTCCTACCACTAATGTAGTGCTAAGGAGTCCATCAGTAAAACATGTTCCTAAACTTATAGTTCTGTCCTTCCCATATACACTTGAGAGAGCATAAATTTCCAGGTATTCTTTGTTCTACATTGATATTTTAAAGGAATCAAGTGCTTCTGAATGACTGGTATCTTCTTTTCTTTTAAAGAAGTTCTGCGTAGGCCCCATTTAGGCAAGGGTATATTGCTCTTGGTATTCAGACAGGATAGACTTGGTTAAGTCCTGATCCATATTAATGTCACTTGGAGTAAACATACTGATTGGCCAAGTTTAGCACTTAGCATGCCATAGTTTTCTAGAGCTATTGTGCAAGGCTCTGGGGATAACATACAGACATAGAAACCATTATTTGGAAAATAATGGCAATCTTGAAGGGAACTGGTTATGGCAGAAAGTTTGGGTTCCTCACAGAGTGCTGTCATGCAGCAGTGAGCCAGTGATTGAAGAAGTAATTCAGACAGCAAGAACAAGAACTATATATCTGCTTGAGGCTGTGAAGGAGCTGTAGTTTGCTGAGCTGAGATGTCTCTAGAAGGCATTTCCACCTGTGCACCAGACTCCTCAGACCAGCAAGGGGGTTCCTCTGACTGGCTGGAGAGCTGACTCAGCTCAGTAACCCAGCTGCAAGTATTTCCTCTGCTTCTGCCAAATAAGGTGTTCTGGAGAGCAAAAGACAAAGGCATGCACCTGCCTCCTAAGGTGTACCTAAATTAACTCTAGCATGTTGGAACATCAGAACCATGCTCGATTCTGCCAATAGCGGACGTCCTGAGCGACGTTCTGCCCTAATTGCTCATGAACTGGCTCGTCTCAACATCGACATTGCTGCTCTCAGCAAAGTTCACCTTCATGAGGAAGGCAGCCTCAGAGCACATGGTGCCGGTTACACACTCTTTTGGTCAGGTAAGCCCAGAACCGAAAAACATCTCTCAGGTGTCAGCTTCATGATCAAAAACTCTATTGTCCCTAAACTCGAAAATCTGCCAACAGGTCATTCTGATCGCATTATCTCCCTATGCCTTCCACTAAATAACAAGCAACACGTTGTCATCTTTAGTATATATGCCCTAACTCTCCAAGCTGAAAAAGATAAATTTTTCACTGAGCTGCGCCACCTTACCCAAAAGGTGCCCGCAGATGATAAGATCATTATCCTGGGTGATTTCAACGCCAGAGTAGGTAAGAATTTTGAAGCATGGAAAGGAATATTAGGCAAGCATGGTGTTGGAAACTGCAACGATAATGGTCGACTTCTGCTAGAATTCTGTGTGGAGCAACAGTTTACCATCACTAATACTATCTTTCAGCAGAAAAATAGTCTGAAGACAACCTGGATGCACCCCCCAGGTCTAAGCATTGGCACCTCATTGATTATGTCTTGGTGCGACGGAGAGATGTCCGCGATGTCCTCCATACCCGTGTGATGCCCAGCGCAGAATGCCAAACAGACCATCGGCTTGTGCGCTGTAAACTCAACTTCAACCTCAAATTCAAACCCAAAAGGGGCAGTATCCCAAGGAGAAGACTCCAAGTTAACCATCTCCAATCAGCCACAGTAAGAGAAAGATTCCAGGCAAACCTTCAAACTAGGCTTGAAAACCATTCCACAGATTCTGCAGATTCCTCTCCTGAAACAATTTGGCATCATATTAAAAGCAGCATCCTGCAATCCTCTGAAGAATCCTCAGGGTTCTCTCTCAAGAAGAACAAGGACTGGTTTGATGAAAGCAATCAAGAAATTCAGGTCTTGTTGAGGAAGAAGAGAACCCCCCACCAAGCACACCTTGCACTGCCATCCTGTCACGCAAGAAAAACAGCCTTTCGTCTTGCAAGCAGCAAGCTCCAACAGAAACTCCGTGACATCCAGAACAAGTGGTGGACCGATCTAGCTGCAAAAACTCAACTATGTGCAGATACAGGGGATCACAAAGGATTCTATGAGGCCCTGAAAACAGCGTATGGGCCTACATAACAAGTCCAAAGCCCACTACTCAGTGCAGATGGTCAAATGTTTCTGACAGATAAAACCTCCATTCTGAATAGATGGTCTGAACATTTTCAGACTCTTTTCAGTACCAACCGTGTAGTCCAAGACTCAGCAATTCAGTCCATCACAAAACAACCGGTGAAATACGAATTGGATACTGCCCCCACTTTAGGAGAAACCCTCAAGGGCATACAGCAGGTCAAAATTGGCAAGGCAGCTGGGGTTGATGGAATTCCACCCTAAGTCTGGAAACATGGGGGCCTTGCACTCCATGCTAAATTTCATGACTTTGTGGTGCGCTGTTGGGAACTAGGCGAACTACCTTCAGACCTTCATGACGCAGTCATCATCACTTTGTATAAGAAGAAAGGTACTGAATCAGACTGCTCAAATTACCGTGGTATTACTCTGCTCTCCATTGCTGGCAAAATCCTGGCAAGAATACTCTTGAACAGACTAATACTCGCTACAGCAGAAGGAATTCTACCTGAAAGTCAGTGTGGTTTCAGAGGCAACAGGAGTACCACAGACATGATATTTGTTCTCAGACAACTGCAAGAGAAGTGTAGGGAACAGAACAAAGGTCTCTATGTAACCTTTGTTGACCTCACCAAGGCTTTCGATACTGTGAGCAGAAAAGGTCTATGGCAGATTTTGGAACGCTTAGGTTGTCCCCCCAAGTTCCTTAAAATGATCATCTCTCTTTATGAGGATCAGCACGGCCAAGTCAGATATGGCAACACACTTTCTGAGCCCTTTCTAATAAAGAATGGTGTGGAACAAGGCTGCGTTCTCGCTCCTACCCTATTCACAGTCTTTTTCAGCATGATGCTCCAAAGGGCCATGGCAGACCTCGATGATCAGGACAGTATCTACATTCGATACTGTACTGATGGAAGCCTATTCAACCTAAGGCGACTGAAGGCCCACACCAAGACCTTAAACCATCTTGTCCGGGAGCTACTTTATGCTGATGACGCTGCCCTTGTTGCCCACACAGAAGCAGCCCTGCAGCGTTTAACATCCTGCTTTGCAGGTGCTGCTGAGCTCTTTGGGCTGGAAGTCAGCTTAAAGAAGACAGAAGTTCTCCATCAACCTGCACCTCAGGAAGTCCTCCATCATCCCCACATCACCATTAGCGAATCAGAGCTCAAATCAGTCCAGCAGTTTAATTACCTAGGTAGCCTCATCTCCTCGGATGGTAAGATTGACGGAGAGATAGACAACAGGTTAGCGAAGGCATATAGTGCTTTTGGAAAACTCCATAAAAGAGTATGGCATAATAAACACTTGAAGAAAAGTACCAAGATCAGTGTTTACAGAGCCATAGTGCTGTCTACTCTCTTATATGGTTCCGAATCATGGGTCATCTACCACTACCACCTGCGTCTCCTAGAACGTTTCCATCAACGCTGCCTCCATACAATCCTAAACATCCACTGGTCAGATTATGTGACCAATACATCTGTTCTTGAACAAGCAGCAATCACAAGTATTGAGGCCATGCTACTGAGAACGCAGCTGCATTGGGCAGGGCACGTCTCCAGGATGAAGGACCACCGCCTCCCTAAGATCCTGCTTTATGGTGAACTTGCCACTGGCTATCGCAAGAGAGGAGCCCCGAAGAAAAGATACAAGGACTCCCTGAAGCAACAACTCAGCCTCGGGCATATTGATCACCATAACTGGTCTACTCTGGCCTCCATTTGGGAGGCCTGGAGACACATCATCTATAACGCTGCTGATGCTTTTGAGAAAGCACGCAGGATCACCCTTGAGGAGAAAAGACAATGCAGAAAGAATCGAGCCTTGCAGAATATACCACTTACGGAGTCTTTCTGCTGTGCCTTTTGCAACCGGACATGCCTTTCTCATATTGGCCTTTTTAGCCACCAGCGTGCTTGCAAGAAACGTGGGTAGAGCCCTTCCCAAATCTTCGTTCGCGAAGCCTAGCCATGACATTGACACTTGACTTGGTCATGGGGACATAGCAAGGAAGGGACAGAAGCTAAATTCTGTTGTTTGCTTCATCCTCCTTCTATGATTTTGGGGAGTGCTGCTCTGAAGCCAGGGAGCCTTTTCACTCTGGATACTGCAGGAGGTATGTTGCCAAAAGGAAGTCAGAAAAAGTCATAAAGAGATTAAGGCCCAAAGCACACATGCTTATTTTGCAGCATTTTACTGTATAAATCTGAATTCTCTACAGACATTTAACAGGCAGAGTCCAAGCTGTGAGGCATTTGTTAATTGAGATTAAAAATGTCCTTATGTGTTAGGGGCAACATGATTGCTTCTGTAGTACAAGGTCAACCAGGATTGCTCTGGCTCCTAAGTCAGCTGAATTGTCTTGCCTGTTTCTACTCATTTCCCTGTCCAATTCCACATTAGAGGTGACCCCCTACTTGTGTGCTGCCATAAAAGGCCAGATTTGAATGTGCAATTGATTGGTTTGGTATTTTGCTTTTTCTGTTAACTTATTCAACCTTATGCTTGAAATTGCTCTCATCAACACTTGGAAATCTAACTGTACCTATCTCTCAAGTTATATGCAATATAATTTTCCAGATAATCATTTTCAACTTTCACATTCCAAAATGTAAATAAGATGTACAAAAATATATTCAAATTCATTTGCAGTTATGACTAAATTATAACTGAACCAAAAGAGTATAGGTGTTAAGTCTTTCCTATGGTGTTATCTTCCTGAGTGGTCCAAATCAAAGGACCTGCATAATAATTTATTTTACTTCAGTTGCACTTAGAGGTAATAAAAGCATATTTTATCTATGATGGTGAACTCAAAAACCCTATTTAGCTTTTATTTCTCTGTGACATAACCTGGGATCCAAATCTATCCTGTGTATCAGGCTTTTGTGGCTTGCTGGAGTGCAAGTGTTCTGGAGATAGAAAACTGAGGCTTGTTTCATTTCTCTTATGGATTGCTAAAACTAAGAGATTTCATAAGAAAGGAAATTATTTGATATGTTTATGCTAAAGAAAGAGACAACCATGCTAACACTCGTTTGTACAGGTGGTGCAGCCTCATCCTGCTTCTCTTCCAACAGCTCAGACCAACTCTGTGAACAATTTAGAAACACCCTGGCACCTGGCAGCCAGGTTGTGTATGTGCCAAAGGCACCCATCAGCCATCTCTGCAGGACTGTGCTGCCCTCAAAACTGGCTGTCCAGTCCTGCATCCCATTTCCAGCTGCCTTTCCCCATGGGGGAAAATTGCCTGTCTGGCACCATTTTGACCAGTGGTTCCGATAAACTAGGCAGACTCCATCCTGACCTGCAAATCTGCTTGGCTCCAGCTTGCCTGATTTGAAACCAGACTGTCACTGACGAATTTCTTTTCTGTCCATGGCCCAACTCGGCTGCTTTCCTTCACTGTGCATGTCCTGGCACCTTATAGCTGCCCCTGGTGCCTTTTCACCTGCATGGTAATGCATCTTACCGTGTGACACAACACATTTTGGTTTATAATAGTTATCAGCTTATTCCCTTTGTGGAAGGATCATTCTTGCCCAGTGGGGCAGCATCTTGTGCTCCCTCTGATGTCTTGCTCCTTTACATGGGGAAAGGAGCAGGGCAAGAAGAGTTAAGAGACCATTTCTGACTGCAAAGGCAGAGATTTCTGCCTTTAGCATACAGTTTTCATTTCCTCCAGCTAACACTGGCACCAGCCAAAAGAATTTCTTCTTATGCCAACTTGAGCACATCAAGAAGACATTTAATGCAGAATTCAAGTTTGGCCAGAACTGTTTTGATTTAGTAATGTCTCTTACAAATACGTGCCAGAGTACCTAGTTTTGTAGTAATAACTTCAGCACTGGCACTATGACTTCTAAAACAAATATCAGGTTTCAATACCTATCATGAATGTGTTTGCAATTAGCTGTAAATATTAGGTCACTTTTGTAATTTTTATATTTCAAATTTAAGAGCAGGATTTATCTAAAATGACACTGTGTGTTGGACAGGTATTAATTTGCTCTACAGAGCACATTGGGCTTTAATAATGAGGGAGAAAACAGGAAATTGCCTAATGTAGACATAGGAAATTATTGAAAATTATAGATACCTTTACAGAAAATTATTCCCTCCATTACCTTGTGTAATGCACAACACAGCTGAGCATTATGATATTTCTGCACATCTAATTTGAAGTGATTCTCAAACTTATTACTAAAGATTCAAAGTGTGAAAAATCGAAAAAGTATTCTGCATTGGGTTTTGGTTAGAGAACTTCCACCTGAAGAATTCAAGTTCAGATTCTCAGTTCCTGACCATTTAACTTTTTTGGTTTTGGAAATATTGCCAGACACCTCAACAAGGGAAAGTTCCTACTTCTTTATTTTCATTTCTTCTTATTTCAGTGATTATAAAGTAAGGAAAAACTTTCAGGAAAATATTTTTTGTGTGAAGTAAGTAACTTCTGGCAAGAATAAAATGTGATTTCTTAACAGGCACTATGGAGCAATGAAGTTATTCATCAGCCTATTAATATCTAACCTTCTACTATCACTCTGTCCTTGAATGTGGTTTTGAATAATATTTGCCTCAGAATCTTTTTTGTCCTTTTTCTTTCCTTGCTTTCCTCCTCCACCTCTGCAGTCCTTTTCCAGCCATGCATAGATTCTCAGTTTAGGATATGAAGTCAAATCCATGTTCCATAATCAACAGAAGTCTTCAAGATTTTCTTTTTTTGACTAAAAGTTAGAGCTGTCCTAGTATCCAACACACAAAATATAAAGTTCCCTGAAATAACTGCATAGTTTTTCAGGAGCCCAGTTTAGTTATTGCTGATGTCTGCAAATATAATTTTTCCTCGTATATTTTTGTCTGCTATTGTAACATGAACACCAAAAAGATTTGGGAAGGTGTTTTTTGATGTACTGTTTATTTCATTGTTAAAAATGAAGAATTTGCTGAGTTACCTCTTTAAAAATGTGTCTATTTTCATAGAGGAGGCTCAGTTTGGACAGCAGATGGTCTGTTCATGCAGGAAACTGATCAGTCTGTACAGAATATTTGCTAGTCCCTGCAAGTTCCACAACAGTGATTCTATTACATTGATTGCAATACTAGTGAAGACCTCACATTTTTCTTTCTTATTTAGTCATGAAAAAGAATCCATTTTAGTTGTCAGCAAAGTTTACAGTAAAAGTGTCACATACCTCAGGCTCTGCCTTAGTCTGCTTTATCTAGTTGTTGTGGTGCATTTGTTCTACCTATAGTAATATGGATATTTTTAAGAAAGAGTTATTTTGAGAGGAACAAATATTGGAAGTCTACTTTCTTGATGGAAGTACCAAAAATAACACATTTCACTCAGTAAATCATCAATTAAATACATCTGGCAGTTTTCTTACACTGTGTTTGGTGAGAAGGTGGAGAGCACAGGATTGCAGCACAGTCAGTTCAGCCTTCAGTGGGACCTCCCTCTCTTCCTCCAAATGCCAACCTCCACTCTGTCTATTAAGGTACCTATTAACAATTTTAACAATGATGTGAGGATTGGGGTTTGTGCAATGCAAAGCAGGTGGGATCATTCAATACAAATACAAATTGTCATTCAATTGTAGCCCTCATTCACAGATACTCTCTTGGAACTGGAGTCAGTTCTTATAACCCAATTACCTCACCAGGAGCAGATTTGTTCCCTTCTTACGGCAACTCATAACAGAGTAAAATCAGGCTTATTGAGTGGAGCCTGAGAATTCTGCATTGTTGAAGAAGTATCTGAATTTTTTTTGGACTGCCTTCAACCCAAGAAAACACACTTCGGATGTGCATTTGGCCCTATTGCTTCTAAAGAAATTTTGTTTGTGCATATGTGCAACAGGCCACTATTGAATCCTCATTTCCTTGATATCCACTCAATTAGTACAAACCTTTATGAATTCAAAGTCAGGCTAACTCACCAGTGTAATGAAGGCATAGTCTGTTTTCACCACAACATCCTTCATACCATTATACATCTCAGTTGTATCTTTCTGGAATGGCATATCAACTTCTCAATCCAGCATACTATCCCACATAAGACTTGGACAATGCTCTCAGGCTCATGATATGATTCTTGGGGTTGTCCTGTGCAGGACCAGGAGTTGGACTTCAATGATCATCTGTCTCCTCCCCCTTAGGGACACTGATTGGATAAGAATCATACTCTGTGTGCTGAATGATTATCTTGAGCTAGCTGTTTTTTGGGATCAGAGCTTGTCTGTATATTGCTTTAAGTACGTTTTTGCAGTCAGATACCATTACTGGCAATCTTTGAGCCTTAACCTGCCATGATTTTCCATTATATTAATAAAAAGTGTTATTCCATAAACTGTTAGTGTCAGTCTTTTAAGGACTCTGGCCATTGCTGGCCGTGGGTAACATACTCGACTGTGGAGACCCAGAAGGAGGTCTCTCATGCTGTTGGTGCGTGTCCCTGAGCAAGTCAATCAAACTGCCCTCCAATCCAGACAGGATCACCATCTCTGAAAGTATTCAAGAGGTGCCTGAATGTGGTACTTGAAATTCAGAGACTAAATCTTTCTAAAGTCAATATAGATGCAAATTATGGCATGTTTCAGGCTAGATGGCATGTATTCTAGTCCTTTGCATTAAATCCTAATTTTTTGAGAAATACATCAAAATCCACAACACTCAGTTCAAACTCTGAAGGTACTGCTGTTAAGACTGGTACTTTCTCAAAGCACTGTGTACAGAACATTTGGCAAATGTATACGTTGGTGTAATTAACTTCTGAATCTACAAAACTGGAAATCGGTACAAGATTTAAACTATGTGTGTATTTGGAAGAGAACAAGTAGAAAACTTGATTTGTGCAGTGGATATGCTGTAGGATATTTCATTGGGAGCAGTCAGTAGTCTGAATGTTGCACATTTGCTGGTGATGATTATTATGCACGAGGGTTTATTTTGCACAAGCAGCTATTGTCAAAGTGCAGAGAATGGATGTGAAGGTAAGGCTGCGTATGTAACTACACAGGCATTCATAACATGAAATCATGGCCCTAATATTTCAGATAACAGAAAAGGCAATATAATATAAAGGTTAATTTCATTGCAACCTTTTTATGCTGCTACTACACATGCACGTGCTCATATCCATGTACCTATAGCAATCCGATGTGATGCATTTGAGTAAAGCCCTCTCTTCGCATGGTAGCACAATTCTTCCTTACAGCAAGTTGCTCATCATGTAGCACTCCCATAGGCACAGCAATTCTCGATGGACAGCAGTAGTAGTATTATTAGGCTGGAAACCTGCCTTTAAAAATATAAATATACAGTTGTTTCCTGGTAAAACTACCATCAGATGGTATCTGAAATGAAAACCTCTCTTCCCACATCCATCTCCTTCTGCCAAAGCTGTAAGGATTTTTCCACTGTTCCCTGACCAAGCAGAGCTCTGGTCCTCTGATGCTTACGGCTCCCCAGTAGTATTTTTCACAGTTGAATATATAATATGTGTTTAATATATAAACACATCATTTCCAAAATGGAGGTGCAAGTCTTTCAGACACAGTCAAAATTTCCTTCTGGTGACCCAAAGATGAGTTCAGCATGGTGCCTTTATTGGTAAGAAAGTCGTATTTTTACCTTGAGATAATGTTGAGGATAACAGCTCTTGAGGCAGAACCAGGTAACAGACAAACCACATTGTCTTCTGAGATCAAGGCCAGGTGTCTTCCACAGCTGATAAATCTTTGTCCTCCCATTCCCGCAGACAGGAACTGACATGGTTATTATTATGTCTGCTTACCTCCCAACATTATTGAAGTTAAATGTGTTCTTTTCTCCCTTGACTTTTACTCTGTTATGAGTCTGCATCAATGGCCAGAGGTAGGTATAACCCAGATAGATCAAAGACACTGACCTGGGCCAGGAGTGGGACAGGCAGCACTCAACGAGAGGGAGGGGCTCACCCCACAGCCCCCAAACTGAGCAACAGTCATGACTTCCCAGGGTGGCTCATGACTGAAAACATCTTGTTTCTTCAGGAAACAGTGTCTGCAAAAGAATTTACAAATTAAAAATATGACTTGGCAAATAGCTTTTCATGGGTGCTAGCTCCAGTGTAGCCATGCAGTCAGTGTCAGTACTGGGTCAATGAGCTCAGAGTGCTGGTCTGCCTTGGCTTAGGCACCACCAAGATGCCACTAAACATTTCTTTTCTGTCTGTGTGGGAAATAGCACACCATTCTGCTCAAAATCTTCTTTATGGACGAAGAGAAAGCATGACATATATATAAAAATAAATCCAATAATTTATTGTTACTGTAACAAAAAATCTTAACAGTCTAATTCAAGAATAATTAGTTAATCTACAATTCAAGAATTCAGATGTTATTATTGCAGGAAAAGGGAGACTAGTAATGCAGTTAGAGCACTTCTGTACGGAAAAAGTCTTATTAATAGCAATAATAAAATTGTCAGGCATACATTTATTAGCTTCTATCCCTTTCCTTGGATGTATGCTCACCCTTTCACTCTTCTCTAGACCTTCAGGAAATTCAGACAGCTGGAGAGGACAACAGTGTCAATCATAAGCTCCTGGAGTCCCTCACTGTGAGGAATGTGATGGTCGTGGTGTTTGATTTTTCTTCCTTCACCAATATGCACTTGGGATAATTTTTTTCCCTATGTTTTCCAACACAGTTTGGTACCTTTCTTTTTCTCTGATGGTCTACAGCTTCATGTTACAAATGTACTTAATATATGCATGGTACCATTTATGTATGCTTGATTTTTTATTTTTTTTGGTTCCCTTTGTTATCTCTAAAATTAGTTTTGTCCAGATTCGGATCCATATTGCTAAAACTGATGAGTCTCCAGTGCCAAGGCTGTGACCCATCTCTTATCTCTCTGTCCCAGTAAGCCTCTGTCACACACCCTGTATCTCCGCTTCTCAAATCCTCTGCTGTTTTACCAGGCCTGTATTTCTCTGCCCTACATCATGTGTCAGTCTTAAACATGTCATTCAACATAGCAGCACTGCTTGCTGCTGCCAGCTATATAAACTGGTGGTTGTACCATGCAAGGATAAACAAAAGCAGAATGAATTAGTCACAGACACCTGGCTAACTAGAGAAACCACTGTAACGGCTAAACAAAGTAAAACAGAGCTGCAGTCAAGTTAGGAGGCCTTCAGACAAATCAAGGCTGATGAGTCTCAGTCCTGAGGCGTTGGAAGCTCACTGCAGAGCTCACAGCTTCTTGCTGGAAGGCAATGCTGCATTGCAGGGTTTTGGAAGATAACTGGGGTTAAAAAATTAGAAGAGACGAAGAATTATAGGGTAAAATGCAGCTGCTACTTGCTGGATGGAATGTCGTTGACATGCTCCACGTATAAGAATAAACACCTGCTATAGGGCATAGAATGGAGGGTGGGGTGGAGTGTAGTAGAGACCCCACAGCCTCCTTCCATAGACATCCCTGCAGGGAGGGGAATGTAGTGATACTTTGTAGTCCATAAGACTGCATAGCACCTCTCAACCAAGGGAGACAGATGAAGATGTTCTGTAGCTGAGCAACAACTATGTTGAAATCCCTCTCCTAAGATGCCAAGATACAACCACCATCATTAGGCATGCGAAGCAAAGAGACAGAATTCTATATATCAATCAGAGATAAAAGTACTTGAAACTGAAGTCACTCAAGCTCCACCTAAACCCAAAGGGATAGTATAAAAATAAATTGACAGTAAGGGGAAAATTGAGGAAGACTCCACTGAAACTGCTGGGATCAGTCAAGGGGCTGAACCTGTCTTCCCCCACCATAGGGACGCCTATTGGGTAAGAACCATACTTTATGCATGCTAAATATCGCTATAGGATTAGAGCTTGTGTTGCTTTATAGTAGAGCAGATTGCTTTAAACATGTTTTTGCAATCAAATACTGTCACTGAAAACCCTTGCACCTTATTAACCTGTCACAATTTATAATAATAAAGACTGTAAACTGCTAGAGTGAGTCCTTTATAGGTGCTAGCAGTTGCTGGTGGATAACATGATGGGAAGGCCTGCTGACGGGTTTCCCTTATGCTGTTGGCTCAGCCCCCTTGAAAAGGGCAATCGAATCACCCTCCTATCCGGTGAATCTGTTCAGTGAAGGATCCCCTTATGGGATGCTGACAGACTGGTTGGATGTAAGGGTCTCAGCTTTCCTGGGGCACTGACAGACAAATATATTACTATGGGGTTGAGAAAATCTCCCCACACTAAAGGTTGGATAAACCCCTCCCCCTTCTCTGGTGACACAAGGCTACAGGGTTACACAGCAAAGTGGTGTTGTCTCTGGAAATACTTATGTTTCCATAGTCACTCTCTAATAGCCATACATTCACACAGTGCTCAAACATTTCAGAGTCACCTTCCAGCCATGATGTGTGTGCAGGGACTGGGAAAGTTCAGGTTTTCTTTAAAGCTGCTGGGTTGTACAAAAACTCATATGGTGAATGTCAGTATTCTCTAAAAGAGGTTAAGCATAGCTTCTATGGCCAGGATGACCACGGGCTAAGATGATCCAAGCTGTTGTGGTACTCTCATGGTCTGGGATGTTTGGGAGGCTGCAATACTCCCTGCAGAACCTGGTGTCCTCAGTTTACCTCTTTAGATGTTTTTGAATTTCTTAGTCACATCTTCAGCACATATTTTTGGCCATTGCTTTTGGATGAGTGTTCTTTTGTGGTTAAATATAAATATTTTAAGGTTCTTTCATGTTGTTTCGTCCTTAGCAAAGACAAATTCAAAAGTTTCTATTACCAATGGTTTAGCATATGAAAGAAAATTCTGTGACTTATTCAAAAATTATTAAGATTTTGGTTTTTACTAGATTGTCTGATCAGTTTGACTGATCCAGCATGTTTTGGACACTTCATGGGAACAGGGTGTAAAAAACTAGAGTGGTGTTTGCTGGCCTTCCCACAAGACGGAACCCTGTACCTAATGTCGGCCCAGCATCCAGTGATTCACCAGCTCTGGGCCTGGACAACACTCTGGTTCATTTTCAGACCCCTGCAGGGGTCTCCCCATCATGGACTCTGCCTCCCAGTCCGGCCTGTGGCACTCCCTGGCACTGGGAGCTGCTGAGCCCAGAGGTCAGGCAAGGGCAGAGCAATGTCTGTGCCCTGGGATGCCAATCACCGACTGCACGAGGGGACTGCCAAAATACCCGCTCTGTGTGTCTGGCTGATTCTCTTCACCTCTTCTCTTCCTGTTTTAGTTTGAGGTGATAGCATAATGCACAGAAAAGCACTTTGGAAGGGCATTGCCTGCCCTCACACTAAAGAAATACTAAAGAAAGCGGAATTACAGTGCTTTCCAAAATTATTCTCATCTCTACTCCTCAGTTCAACTCCTCTATGCATCTTTGTCAAATGCAGGACCCAAGTTTTCAACCAGTTGTTTCCATGTCTTAATCATCCTTCAAAAATGTTTAAACAATTCAAACTCCAGCTGTACTTACAATTGGCTTAAATTGTTATTTCATACCAAACATACTTAAAAGACGCTGCATTATTTTACACCACACTGGAATTTCAAATTAGCTTGGTTTGTTCTCATGTTATTCCATTGCTTTTGATATATTTTATACATGAGTAATTCAGACATGCTGAACATTGCTCACTGTTCTTAAAAAGACCCTTGTAATTAGTAACTTAAAGAAAGGGAAAAAAACCCTCTATAAAATATTTAAAAGCTGCAGTTTTTTAATTACAACACAATATGTGAAAAGACCTCTAAAAACCTCACACTATAATGGATTTGTATGTATTTAAACATCAGTCTGTTAAAAAATAATAAATCTGATACTGCCTCTGTATTCCACCTCAAAAGACTTCAAAAGGTTTCTCCCATGCTATAGTTGCCATACAATTATATGCTTCCAAAAAATGAATTCAAGACCAAAAATATAATTTATTACTCTAGAGTAATATATAATGTGGTGATCCATCTCATCCAAAAGCAGCTGCTTCCTTTGTCATCTTCTTAAGTAGCATTCATTTTCCTGGCATGGGCATAATTTACAAATTCATCCCAGTCCTCTCAAGGCTCAGATAGTATCATTAGCATGTATTTAGCAGTAGCAGATAGTGAGCAGCAGGTACAAATGGCTGGCTGATGAGCTAATATGCTTTGGGCACTTTTCCAGCTTGTATGATAAGAGAAAAAATATGCTACTTCAAAGACTACTAATTGCAAAACGATTAGCTGGAAAGAATGATAAAATGACATAAATATTCAGCACTGGACCAGGGGTATAGGTATACTGACACGATGTTTAGAATCCTAGTTAACACAAGAAATTACAGCCTGAGTGAAGAGATGCTTCAGTATATTATGGTCTCATTTAAACCTTTTTTGTGTGCGCTTGTTTGTTTTTTCTTTTATTTTCTTTTTTTTCTTTTCAGGGAGCTGTCAGTAATGGAAATGTATACATCTGCTGCCTACCAGCAGTGTGGGAAATAAATATCCAACAAAGCACATTTGGAAGATCCTGCTGTCAACAGGAATTGATTATTTTCATTTTAGTGAAGGATACCACTTACCTAACATATGTTTACAAATAAATGTGCTCAAGAGCTGAGCAACTGTACTTATTGTTTGTTGTCTTCCAACCTGAAAGCAGATACCTGCTGCTGTTGCTCAGTGACACCCAAACCAGCAAGCACTAACACAGGCATAGAGGCCAATGCAAAATGTGCCAATAATTAACCCTGTACTATCCTAAAAAATGCATATCTTGAAGAAGGTGAGAAATCAGACTGTGTTGCAATATGTGTTTTACCCTAATTCAGTCTGGTTTCCTAATAATTGTGATACTCAAAATTTTGGTCACTAGTTTCAGAAGTACTTATTGCCTGAGCTAGCACAATGCTGGATCACCATATTTCATACATGCAATATTGGCTGTTTTCTTGCTATCATACTGTACTTGGCAATTCTAATATTTACCTGCTAACAACTTTGGCACTAATGACTTCATTTATGGGTCTTTCCTCTGAAGCCTAAGAAATAATTTTAAAAAGTCTTGACTCAGGACTTATCATGAAAAATATTTAAATGATTATGGGAAATGATTAAAAAATGACACAAATTTTGCTCTCTCAGGACTGAAAGACTGGGAGCTAACCTGATCCTATAAAGTACATACAACAGGACATTCTATTTATTATAAATGTCAAATGCAGGAAAAAAAAGTCTTTTTTTTTCTCTGTTTGCTGAGTATAAACCCCTGTGAAGAACCATGCAGCCTGCACAGGCACTCCACCAGTCATGCATGAGGGTCACTTCAGCCATCACACGGAATAACTCAGGACCAAATAGTGGCTCAAAGCATGGACCTAAAACTCATGTGATGTCGTGGTTTGAAACAAAACACGGCTTGGGAATATGAGGTGGGTAGCATGGAAATGTGAATCAAACTTCACTATGCTCAGTGGCTACTCCATCTCAACAATGTGTAAAACCAGCATACTTCAGCCTGGAACTTCCCAGCTCTCTTTGAGCACACCTGGGACCCACAAAGCAGAATGGGCTTCCCCAGGGCTGCACAGATCACACACTCACACACAGCTCTGACATGTCATGATTCGTGTTTTCTCTGTTGATTGAGCGCTTCATGAAAAGAAAGAAGTCTTGCCATCTAGTCACTATTTTTTTTATTTTCAGATTAATCCTACCTTCAATTTAAATCCAAAGAATGCACCCTAAAAGGGTTTGCTGATGATACTGGGGGGAGTGGCTGATACACCTGAAGTCTGTGCTACCATTTAGTGGGACCTTGATAGGCTGGAGAATTGGGCAGAGAGAAACTTAATGAGGTTCAACAAAGGCAAGTGTAGGGTCCAACACCGAGGGAAGAATAACCCCAAGTACCAGCACAGGTTGGGGGCTGACCTACCAGACAGCAGCTCTGCGGAGAAGGACCTCGGAGTCCTGGTGGATGACAGGTTGACTGTGAGCCGGCAGTGTGCCCTTGTGCCCAGCAGGGCCAGTGGTATCCTAGGGGCACCAGGAAGAGTGTGGCCAGCAGGTCAAGGGAGCTGATCCTGCCTCTCTACTCAGCCCTAGTGAGGCCACATCTGGAGTGCTGTGTCCATTTCCGGGCTGCTGGAGAGGGCCCAGTGCAGGCCACAAAGATGATGAGGATCTCGAGCATCTCTCATATGAGGAGAGACTGCAGGAGCTAGGCCTGTTGAGAGAAGAGAAGACTGAGAGGGGATCTCATTAATGCATATAAATATCTCAAAAGTGGGTGCCAAGAGGATGGTGCCAGACTCTTTTTGGTGGTGCCCAGCAACAGGACGAGGAGCCGGGGCCATAAACTAAAATACAAGTTCCACCTCAATTTATGGAAAAACTTTATGTTGAGGGTGGCAGAACACTGGAAAAGGTTGCCCAGGGAGGTCATGGAGTCTCTCTCTCTGGAAACATTCAAAACCCACCTGGACATGTTCTTGTATAACCTGCTCTAGGTGACGCTGCCTTGGCAGGGGGTTTGGACTAGATGATCTCCAGAGATCCCTTCCAACCCTAACAATTCTGTGATTCTGTGAAAGGTAGTTTAAAGCAAAACAAATAACTAGCATTTCTAGCTGAGTATAAATGCAAATGCACCTTGTATTCTGAATTCCTAGAGAGAGGCTCTTGGATTAGCTAGTAGGTATTGGATCTCAACCTTGGCATGTCAGTCTTGGGACTCAGCCCTCTGGAGCCATGAACTCTCTTTCCAGAGGAAAGCATGCAGGGTCAATCATAGAAAACTGAATCCAGTTTAAGGCTTCAGTTTCTGGTCTTAGGGACCAGATGCTTAAAAAAGAGGTGTCAGTATTCATTTTACAGGCACTGAAATGCTCTTTAATCTAGACCTTCTTCTCCTTCAGATGGCCTCTAGCACAACAATCACAACTCTAAGAAACTTGGGCAGAGAAATGTCCAGTTAATCTATGCTGGTGAACTTTAGATGTACCTCAAGCAATGAGCTGCCCGACCCTACAAAGACATGAGCAACCTTGGGAGAGGTGCAAAGTGCATCTGCAGCAGCCCCAAGAACAACAAACCTGACAATGTAGGTGGTTATGGAATTAGGCACTTCCAGGATTGAGTGGTGGTTGATGAAGGTATTTTAAGTATATAATTTTGGAATTAGATGCCTAAGTGCCTCCTTGAATGTAGTCCCAAACATTCTTGTTCTGCAGCTCATTGTAGCAACCTGTATATTTGCTTCACTACGCTCTGGGACACACCTCTGCTCTGGGCTGCTTAGTGTTAATTAGGACCTTGAGATAGGGAAAAAAAAACAACCCCAGACAGATTATCTTCCTCCTTACTGATAGAGATAAGGTTCTGCTCATTGTCAGACTACTTTCAAATTGCAAACATTTGAACAGGAAGTAAAAATGAGTCAGAAAGAGTTCAAATTAACCACTGAAACAGTATTTCAATGACAGTTGTTTATGAGAGACAAAAAAGTATCTGACAGGTAAAATCTTAACAAAAGTTTTCATGAATGTTTAATGAAAGTTCTAAGCATGCAGCCAGCCAAACTGGAGTAAAGTGTAAATGCAGAAAGGATACATCTATGGTAAATTTAGACAAAAATAGAGTTGTTTCAGAGAGAGCATGCCTGACGCACCAATAATAAGGAAAAAGTTGAGTCACCCCTACCCACAAACATGTAGATAATGTTGCCAATTGCTACAGATCACAGACCTTGCACGACAGTTTAATTCTACCAGCCCATTTTTGCCTATTTTTCTTCGTTGTGCTTTTCCTCCTCCAGGCAGCAGGGTGGTGATTGGCCTGTGGGAATGCAGTTCAGCAGAGGGTTGCTAGCAGAAGGATGGCATGATATTGTGTGAAGGGCAGAAGGCATGTCATGCCTCACACATGAGGTAGTGCATTTGTACCAATGCTGAGGACCACGAAGCTCGATGAGCATGTACTGTTACATTTTCTTCTCATCCTGCCTTTTCTAGTTTGGGGTTTCTTGTAGATATGCAGCTACATCTCCTACTGGGAATGTGACCTGGACTAGAGCAATGTTAGCCTCTAATCCCAGTTCAGAAAAGAGTTAAGAGTGAGAAAAGTTGTTCAGATTTTGTACAAACCCCAGAATACATAGCAAATTATTTGGAGGCTTTTCTATGCAGAAATTTTCAGACTAGTTTTCATGTGTCAGCTACATATGGAAATTTAAGTTATTAGAGCTACATAACTCCCTACGCAAACACTGGACATTCTTGTTCAGAATTAAACTTAATTTGATTTATTTTAATTCATCTCAGCAAACAAAGCTAAATGGAAAAAGCATTGTGGTGGTTTGAAAAACCTTTTCTTTGGGGTAGTAATGGTTTACCCCACTGATAATACTGGGCCAATCAAAGGTTCACATGTGCCCTACGGAAATTACATACCTACAGAAACGGAAGAGAAGGTGGTAAAGATAGTTTAGAAGGTAGGTAGCCATGATTTGAGCCAGGAGGAAGCAGGGGGCCAGTGAGCCCCTCTGGGGGCCAAGGGCCCCCAGCTGAGGCTACGGAAGACCCGGTATAGTGTCAAAGCTGGACTAGGTCCCATAATCAAGAGCTGGAAGAGTTTCCTTACTGTCAGCAGCAGCAGAAGACATTGAAAAGCGGCAGCGGAGCAGTCCTGAACAGAGACAGCGATGGCTGAAAGCCAAAAAGATAGCCAGTAGCAACAAGATAACGGGAAGCTGGCTGAGAGACGCAGAGATGTTCCTGCAGGAGGGAGAACCGGCAACAAAACAGAGAAAAACTCAACAGAGCTGTTTTGGGGTAAGACTGTATCACTTTCCCAAAACTCTGAGATCTCCTGAAGAGGAGGGGTGGACTTGCAAACCCTTAGGGAGTCCCGAAATGCAGCAGCAGCTTCAGAGAGAGAGAAAGGAGCCGAGAAACCCGGAGTTGTCCTGAGAGCTGAGCCAGGATGGAATGCGGAGGAGGTGGCCTTGTACCTGCTGCTGCTCCTGCTACTGTGCTGGTGAGCTGAGACAGAGCAGAGGAGCTTTGATAAGACTGAACTGAAAGCTGCCTTCAATGTTCTAACCCAAGAGGAGTGAAGATCTACAAGGAAACCCCCCGAAGGCTCGGGCTCGGGGTTGGAATTTCCACAAAGTAAGAACAAAAATCCTGACTGCCATACTTAAATCTGCTGCCTTGGGAAAATGATGGACACTAACCAGTGCCACAGAAAACTGGAATGAGGGAACTGTGGCCTGAGGAGTGACAGAAGGACTTTTCTCTTTTCTTCTTGGACTTTTATTGAAGGAAAAGAGGAATTTAATTCAATGTAAATATATATATATGTGTGTGTAAATAAACCTTTGTAAATATTTTCCCCTTCCCCCAATAACAAATGGCTGTGTTTTGTCTGAAAACTCTCCACATGAGGTGAAAAAGATATCAAGTCCATACCATCACTAAACCCTCTCACAGGGGCAAATTGTGGGAGGGGGGCTTGAATTTAGAAATTGGATTCTTGGGAGTTTCAAACCGCCACAAGCATGAATCCTGAATGAGTACATGAATATAACATGGCTTTAACATGATTTAGCTAATCTACTTTAGTTATAATTTGAATAAAATTTCCTGACTCTCCAAGTAGACAACTATTTAAGGCCTATAAGGAATGGCAGATCATGTAAGCCTAGCTTAAGGTGCCTGGCTCACAGAGAGGACCTCTGCATCAGGTAGCTTGGCTCCCTGCACAATTTGCATACACATTTCCCAGGGAGAGAAGCAAATGGACATATAGAAGTAGTCAGTGAAGGAATGAGCACTGGGGTCATAAGCACACAGCCCCCTTGAGAGCCTATGTCCTTCCTGCATAGCTTCAGGTGATCGTTTTTAAAACCTGTGGACACACATCCCAGAGTCCTCTTTGGTGGGTGGGCACCTTCAGTGTGTTCTCTTAAAGAACAAGGTAACGCTGAGCCCTGACTGACCAGTGTGAATGTCACACACTCACACATCCTGGCTAGCAGTAAAGTAGCTTCATCCATGTGGAGGGGAATCTCAGCTCCTTCAGCCTCAGAGGTTCAGGCATCTATATTTCAGGAACAAGCATCTGTGATTAGTGTGACCTAGGGCTCCTCCTTTAGTCGTGTTCTCTGAGTGCAAAAGAATGCAAGAGAGGTTGTGAGATGACCTTGGAGCCCTTTGAGCACGTAGAATCACAGAACAGACCAGGTTGGAAAAGATCTCCAAGATCATCAAGTCCAACCCTTGATCCAACACCACCGTGGTTACTAGACCATGGCACTAAGTGCCACATCCAGTCTCATCTTAAAAACCTCCAGGGACAGAGAATCCACCACCTCCCTGGGCAGCCCATTCCAATGTCTGATTACCTGCTCTGTTGAATCCGAAAAATCAGGTATAAAGAACTGCTCAGAGAAACTTTGATCTTTTGAGCAGCAAAGGTATTTATTAGCAGCGCTGGGAGCAAGCCAGCTATTGCTGGAAAAACTTGCTCGAAGGCTTCACACAAAATCAGCAGTTTTATACAATTTTTCAGGTGTGATTAAATGCATATTCAAGTGATTACAGCATCTATTCATACATATTGATAACAGGTGGAGTATAGGTGGAGCTCAGGCAGAGCTTGGGGCGGTGCTTCTCTCTATCCCCAATTCTAGGGGGAGATCCCATCTTCATCCCATGGGTAGGGGGCTTATTCTCATCTTCCACAGACTGACCTTTCTTCCTTTCCATTGTTCTTGACCCGCTCGCTCAAGCTTGAAGAAAGCCCTGGCTCCCGGCCTATTTCTCCTATTCAAATGTCTACTTTAGCTTACTGTATCCTAATTTATTGCCTCTAGACCCATTACATATACCTTTAGCACTCTGTTAAGCTTTGGTCCAGTTAGCAGAACAGAACAGATCATTTTGAATGTAAGTAACTTGTTAGTAGGCCCAAGTTTCTTAGTTAACTCTTTTGGGCTTACCCTGCTGTTTCACTGTAAAGAATTTCTTCCTAATATCTAACCTGAACCTCCCCTGGCAAAGCTTAAGACCATGCCCTCTTGTCCTACTGCTGGTTGACCGGGAGAAGAGACTGATGCCCACCTGGCTACAACTTCCTTTCAAATAGTTGTAGAGAGTGATGATGTCTCCCCTGAGCCTCCTCTTCTCCAGGCTGAACAATGCCAGCTCCCTCAGCCTCTCCTCATAGGACTTGTGCTCGAGTCCCTTCACCAGCCTCATTGCTTTTCTCTGGACCTGCTCCAGCACCTCAATATCCTTCCTGAACTGAGGGGCCCAGAACTGAACACAGTACTCAAGGTGTGGCCTCCTGCTGGCCACACTGTTCCTGATATAGGCCAGATGCCATTGGCCTTCTTGGCCACCTGGGCACACTGCTGGCTCATGCTCAGCTTCCTGTCAATCTGAACTCCCAGGTCCCTCTCTGCCTGGCTGCTCTCAGCCACTCTGTGCCCAGCCTGTAGCGCTGCATGGGGTTGTTGTGGTCAAAGTAATGTCAGAGGTTCCTCTTCCCAGGGCTGCTCCTGTATTTTAGGCCAAGCAATAATGATTTATAAAAGAAAACGGACACAACTACCTTTTGTAGGATACTTCATCCTTTGGGCACTCATAATTTCAGAATAGTCCTGAGGGAAACCTCCAGCATTCTTTAGCTTCCCTCTCTGGCTGTCAACACACAGCTCCACAATCTCTGCTTGGACTGTGAGGAAAGAAAAAATTACTTCCCCCTTCCTTCTCATCTTCCTGCCCTAACGAGTTCCAGACAGGCTTTTCTTACCACATTGGTACAGAGTAGTGCTCCAAGGTGCAGACTCTGCCCTTTATCTGGTTACTCCTTCGAGAAGTTAAAGTTGTTTTCTCCCCACGCCCAGGCACAGGGATGCATATTGCTCAGCTCCTTCGACCAAACACATTCCTTAACTGTGGTTCAAAGCGTGAGCAACCAGTTCTTGCACCAAGGTATACTCCCTCGTCATGCATGTGCTGTGGGGTTACGGATAGCTGAGCCCAGAAACTTACCTATTTGAGACACTGTGAGACTGAAGTGTCATTGCTGACAACTACCTGGAGGAAAAGACAGGCAGAATGAGACAAGAGCTCCAGCTGCTCACCACTGCAGATGATGCATTGGCCATATTTTTATTCTGGGTTTAATGTGTATCCTTGCAACTTCAGTTTTCCTTCTGACTTTCATGCCACTCAAAATTCAGCTTAAGAGCACCCTGTCACACTGTTTACCTTAAAGTAGAGATCCAGCTGCTTTTCAGCTCACAGCTTGTGAATGGATGTTTGCTTGTGGAACAGCCCAAGCTGCCTGAGAGCAACTGCCTATGTTTATTCACAAGTAAGTTGCAGGGAGATAGCAGGGAGGAAAAGAAAATGCATAGGCTACATTTCTGAAATTAAAGACTCTGCTGGAGAAGGTAATTGAGCTTGAGAAAGCAGGCTTTTCTTACCGTCTAGCACTTCTTCATTAGCACAGTCTTGTTTGCATTAATCTATTGTACAGACTGTGTTTCTACACAACTACCCGTGGGCACAACACAGAACTGGTACCACACTCTGACAGCAGGGACCTTGCCTCTGATACAATTGCTTCACAGATCCTGAACAAGGATGCAAGCAAACTTATTAAGTTGTGAAAAACTCTTCCTAATTTTCTTACAATTATATGAAGTGAAATCTACCCATGATAGATAAGCACTGCCACAGATTTGACAAAACAATTGAATCAGCAGCATGGTCCTAACTTTATTCCATTTAATAATTGGGGCAGTCTTCTTGCTTGCAGCATTTCTCTGAGCGAAGCACAATGACAAACACCAATTGGGGCAGAACCCTGCCAGGACAGCACTGTGGGACTCTGACAATTCTCATTTTGCAAGTGATGTTTTGCAACATTGCTCAAGTGTTTGCAACTAGACCAGAAATTGCCTGAAAAACTGAAATGCTGTTTGTGGCTCTTCCCCCTACTCACCTTAGGAAGTGTTGGGATGGAGGTGATGGGTATGGCAGCCTCCTGAAAGACAGGGTCCCTCAAGGACAGAGGAGGAACTGAATGCCTCCTACAACTCTTATCTGAGGGCTAGTGATTAAAAATGGAAGGAAGGAGGACATTCTTATAATTATATTCTTATATATTATTTGACTACCTTAATTTTTAATTAAAAAACTGACTTTTTTCCAAAAGGAAAATCTTAAAAAATAGCATGGGTGTATCAGTACCTACTGTGAGAAACACAGTCATCCTATCTCACTACAAATAAAACTTTGTACTGCCTTACCTAGGTCTTTTAATTTTTTGTGTATTTGTTATGTTCCTCCTGTGCAGCATTATTCCATGCATAAAAAATAGCTGTTAATGTCAATTGTAAGGATCAAAGAGGGAAAAGATGGAATTAAAAAGTCCTGATTTTATCTTCTCACAGAATATTTTCATGCTCCTTAGGAATGTCTTTTAAAACAAAAGCAGTAAAACCAAGTTCCTTCAATTCTTCATTTCAAATGGTAATGTCATATTTCCTAAAATGGGACTTGATTTTTATTAAAATTACAGAATAGAGCTTTTTGACAGAAAACTTCAAAATTCTGCATGTTAGATTCAATTGTAAATGAGCACAGGAGGGGAATACTCTGGGCTGAATGCTACTGGATTGATGGAGGGATGTAATTTCAACTCGCAGAGCCTGATATTCTTCCAAGTGGAGTCAAGCAAAAAAAGTCCCCCTTGATTTCAAAGTTGAACCAAATTAACTGCTTAGTTTTAAATGGAGTTGCCAAGTGGCAAGTTCTATCAGTCAGTCAGTACAGGAGATGCCTTTTAACTTTAGAAAACTGAGAGTTTTACTGCATTTAAAAGTAATTTGTATTTAAATTAACTCAGGGCATGTCTGAGCTCTGCTGCCAACTGCACATGTCCGAAGTGTACTGAAATTACATTACTTATATATATATATCTTACACAATTTATTTTTCTGTGTATAACACATACTACTATATTGCACTGTGTTACACTGAGAAATTACTGAATTACAGAAGCAGCATCTCAAACCTTAGGAAATGCCAGAAGTAAGCTAAACCATGTGACTAATTCAGCTTTCCTGTGAATATGCATCAAAAATGTGCTCCAATGACATTGATCACATAAGATTTTTCTGAGAAGGCCTTTCTCCTTCCATTCATCGAATGAACAGTACCTGACTGAGATTCCTCTAGAGACTTATTTTACCTCACTCTCTACACATGGCCCCATCCCTATTATTTCCTGAATAATATTCCTACTTCATTCTGAAGGTTAAGTATTAATTTCCTTAGGAGGGTTTGAGTTTGGTTTTTTTTTTACTAAATCAACAACTGAAAACTAATTATTTCAAGGAGTTTGTATTTGCAACATTCCAGCAATATAAGCTGGGTTTACTATTCCCCTTTTCCAGCTCATAGATTACAAGTGTCTGCTAACTTGTGCTAGACTACCTAAAGAAATTAGTATCTGACTATTTTTTTCCAGAGTACTTTGCATTTTGAAGCTCTCTTCAAAGCAGAATTTCCATAGCCATTGGTGAAAATTTTGAATGTCCAGCACTTTAATTGGAGTAAGTCCTGGGTTTAAACTCAGGCCTATACCAAATGGAAAGCATGGAAATTATTTATTTTATGTGGCTTATATTGCACAGAAACTTGGGTAGAGGCAGGGACAGAGTCGAGCTCTCTGAGCACCACTGTGCAGGCTGACAGAAACCTGTACTTGATCTTCACTCTGCCTCTCTCTCACTGTTCAGAGTACAACTGATGCTGCAAAAGAAGTAAGGATTATATAGACGATACCCTCCCTGAAAGACCTTAGTTGACTAGGAGAATGCTGTACATCATGTGTACTTAATCAGAAAGGGAAGTGATGCAAAAAGTTCTTAGACTATGTATCATGATGTGCCTTGATATACCAGTTACACAGGTAACTTCAATTCTGAAATTTCCTTTCCTTTTTTTTTTTGTTTTGAATTTTCTACTGTATTATCAATCTTAGTATTCTTTAATACAGTTGTGGTTTGTTTTTTTTTTTAATGTGTGGAATTTCCTAAACTGATCTCCTCTTCACAAGAAAAAAACATATAATAGAACACATGGAGCCCTACAAAACCCACTGTGCTGCCTGACAGAGCCTGCATTATGGCATTTCATTCAGTCCTGAAATCTACAGTTCATCAACAATTTTCAACTGCCATGAGACCTTTGACCATTGAGCAAAGAATGTAACTTCTAATGGTGGAAAGAAAACATTGCTGTCCTCACCACCAGAAGAACTAAAGTTCCCCATTTTGTGCCTGCTCATTATGGCTATTTAGTAACAACAAAATGACACGGATGCTTTGGAAGCCCAAGGTACAATTAGGGACTGGAAGAACAGGCTTTTGTAGTCACAGGGCTTTCTGTCCTCAACGTTTTCTGATTTTTGTGTTCGTCGCCAACCATCTCCAACATCCACCTTGTTGTAGCTGCCAGGCACATCATCAGACTTCTGTTCCAGACTGCTGCTCCTCTCCTCCCATGGCCAGGCTTAAAGATCTGTTTAAAGCAGCTTCTTTGCTCAGCTTCTGATCTGAGAGCTTCAGCCCCTTCTGAATGAAGGAAAAAACAATTCTAGAGAAAGTCACCCGCTGCTGACTGATGCTAGAATCAGGATTGCCTGAAGCAAAGGGGAGTTACAGAAAATCTATCTGTGAAAATTTTGCACAGTAGGTCCTGGAGAAACCTTAGTTTAACTTGGAAATACAAGGACAAATTTTCACAGGCAGTGCAGAAAGCATATCTAAGTCTGTCAAATTTCAAATTGTCTTCCAAAGTATGAAAGAACTAAAGATTCCAGCCAAATTGTATAGAGAATTTAAAAAGAAAAACCTCTTTTTTATTTTTATGATTTCCTTCTGAGAAATAGCTGAACAATTGTCATTTAAGTTTCCCAGAAGAACTGGAGCACACTGGAGCACACAACCAGCATGGAAGATGTTAGCTGAAATAGTGAAGGTCTGGAAAAATCAGAAGGTATGGCAAACAGGGTCTTACAATTTACCAAAAAGATACATGTGTCTCACCACGTATTTTCAGTGTAGGCAGCTGATTAACATTTTCTAAAAACATACCAATTTTATTCACAACATATTCTTCTGCACTTTAACACAAACCAATACCTCAGTGGCTCTTGCAGCTATCAATTCATCCTCTCCAATCCCCAACAAGTATACCAGTTATTTACTATTTATCAGTGCAAAAACTGTGATGCATCAAAAACAAATTACATGACTTGAACAAAACGATGGCATTTAACATTATGCTACAGAACAAATCTGCTTTCTTCCACATTTATTTATTAAATTCTATTAGATTTCCTTTGGTGCTTCCAAAGTTCCACAAAATATACATTCACATAACTGTAGAGTACATTTGGATCTCAGACCACACCACTCAGTAGTCAGTCAGTCAGTCATAATTGTTCCAAACAAAATGAATACTGTAGTTCTTATGTAGTTCAGTAAGCATTAATGGAGTTAAGGTTTCCTACATCATAAAAATCACTGAATATGCTGAGTTGGTAGGGACCTAACAGGATCATGCAGTCCAACTCCTGGCCCTGCACAGGACACCCCAAGAATCCCACCATGTGCCTGAGAATATTGTCCAAACACTTGCTGAACTCAAACAGACTTGGTGCTGTGACCACTTCCCTGGGGAGCCTGTTCCAGCACCCTCTGGGTGAAAAACTTTTTCCTAATACCTAACTGAAACCTCCCCCGATTCAGCTCCATGCCATTCCCTTGGGTGCTCACTGGTCATGAGAGTGAAGAGATTGGTACCCGCCTCTCTGCTTCCCCCAGTGAGGATGTTGTAGATCGCAGTGAGGTCTCCCCACAGTGTCCTCTTCTCCAGGCTGAACAGATAAAGTGACCCTCAGTCACCCCTCATAAGGCTTCCCCTCCAGACTCTTCAACATCTTCGTGGCCTTCCTTTGGACACTTTCTAATAGCTTAGTATCTCTTTTATATTGTGGTGCCCAAAACTGCACACAATATTCAAGGTGAGGCCACACCAGTGCAGAGCAGAGTGGGACGATCCCCTCCCTCGACTGGCTGGTGATGCTTTGCCAGATGCCCCCTAGGACACAGTTGGCCCTCCTGGCTTCCAGGGCACTGCTAATTCATATTCAACTTGCCATCGACCAGGACTCCCAGATTCCTTTCTACAGCACTTCTCTCCAGCCTCTTGTTCCCTGTCTATATACACGACCAGGGTTGCCCCATCCCAGGTGCAGAATCCAACACTTGCCCTCGTTAAACTTCATATGGCTGGTGATTGCCCATCCCTCTGATTCATTCATGTCTCTCTGTGCAGCTCCTCTGCCTTTAAGGGAGCCAACAGCTCCTCTCAAGTTAGTGTCATCGTCAAACTTATTTAGTATCCCTTTGAGTCCTGCATCCAAGTGCTTTACGAAGACATTGAAGAGAACTGGGCCTATGATGCAGCCCTGTGTAACTCCACTGGTGATTGGTCGCCAGCTTGATGTAATCCCATTTACTATATAACCCTTTGTGCTCCACCCCTCAGCCAGTTTAACTCCAACTCTATAATAAGCGAGGAAAAGAGGAAGATGCTAATATAGCATTTTACAGATTTGAATATTTTTGAATTCTGCAACAATTCAGATCCAGGATTCCAGTCAAAGTTTTCTGGTACATCAAATTTAACCAATTAGTACCCCCAGTTTTCCCCTGCCCAAAAAATTCACAAATGAGAAAGTAAGGTGAAGACCATGACAGTTTATTAGGGAAAATTGTACCTGTCTGATAATGTTGTATGAATAACTATCACAGATTAATTTCCTCCTCCTGGACATGTACACGTCATTAATACTAATCTCCTAAAATACTCAACTGGACCAGATCAATTTGCGAACAGGTCTTAAACCTCCATGTAGAATCAATTTGATTGTAGTCTGATCTAATTAACGTAAAGACATTTAATAGAACAGTATCTGGCTTAAGCAAACATAAGCCATGGAACTCAGCTCAAACCTAGCTCACCATCATATCACATAATTAAACAGCATATGGGGAAGCAGAAGTTCTGCTGGGAAGAAGTGGTGGGAAAGGGGAAGTGGTGAGTTTTGACTGTAGAACGAGACAACATGAGGAAGGTAAAGAGCAAGTCAGCCCTATGGTCCTTATTTTATGGTCAACATTGTTTGCAGCACTGTTCCAATAAGCTAGAAATGGAGTCTTTCCTCACTGATTGCCCTTTCTTTTACAAATATTGGTTTTTCCCTCTTCAGTATTCTGTATTTTACTGCTATGTGTATGTACTAGAAGCAATGTCAAATGCAACTTGCACAAAACAGCCATCTCCAAGCACTTGGGGATGAATCTTAGAACCAAAACTACATTCTTACATTTATTCCTCTGAAACAAAGGTGTGGGGTTAAACTACTGAAACTCACATGATCAAGTGAAAGATCTGTACATTTCTGCTCCATAGGTGAGGAATGATTTGTACTTAAATGTAACTGTTGCTCTACTTCCTCTTCCAGGCTTTCATTTGTTTAAGCCATCTTTGATTAATTCAATTTAAAACAAAAAAGTAAACATTTTGCTTCCTTGCAAGGTTTTGTTATTTTTGTTTAGGAGAAAAAAAATAGGATAAATAAAAACTCTCTTTCATACTAACCTATAAGAAGGAAACCAATACATAAGAAATACCTATTTCAAGCGAAATAAGCCATAAAACTCTTTAAAAGATAGTGTTTACATACATAAATGCACCCTGCTTGTCAAAATATTTATACAAAAATTAAGACAATTGTTAATTCTTGAGTGTTACAAACATAAAAATGTCACCTGTTTTCCAAGTCAGTTCAGCCAAGACTTACTTCAGATCACTTATATTACTGAACATCTCTGAAAACTTTTAACTTAGTAAACTAACGAATCACAGTGGAGTTTCAACTCAGACAACTGGCAATGTAGGTGCAAGTCTGAAGTTAAACTGAATCAGCAAGTGAACAATGAGCAAATATTTTGAAACTTAAAAAAAAATATTGCAGCCGCATAGCTTGCACAAATATCCCCTTGATATATGTAATTTTTATTAGGCTAGCTCTTCAAATTTTCACTCACAGTAATGCTGTATATGTGCTTAACATCCTAGAACATGTAACAAGTAGTCTCCGTTTTCAGGGAAAGTGTGAATAAATTTAAATTCTCCCTTTTGAGCCAACACTTGTCATAAGACAGTACTTGCTATGCAAACTGAATGGCGGTTGATTTTTTTCCAGTCAGTGTGAGGTTTCATAATCAGTTCTGTCATAGGCATCAACCATTCATTCATTCAATCATAAAAATGTGACTTACTAGAAAAAGAAAAATAGAGTCTAAAGGCACAGAATCACATAGCTGCTCTAGTAGGAGTCTGTAAACAGAGAATTGTTTGAATTTAGGAAATCCAAATCTAGGAAAGTAAAAAGGCATCTGAAGCAGGCTTTTATCTAGCCAACTTCCTTAAAGACCCAAAGGGTTTTGAGGTCTACAAAGTATGCACTAAAATACCATATTTCAAAAAGCAATAAGGCAAATAGTATACTCATTATTCAGAAAAGTTACAATGGTACTGTAGGCATACACAGTATAACTTCGTTACAATTTGTGGTACTGTTTCTACTACATAGCGCTATAACTGTTTCCTTTCTACATAACTGGAGATTAAACCCGGGTTCCAGGAGAACACAAACTCATCCTTGTACCGCCATCTACCACTGGCAATAGCTCTTCAGCAGCGTCTGCTCTGCTGCCTGGGTCACGGTCGTGCTGAGGGAAGTCCACAACTCAGAGACTAAACACTGTCGTACTTGTGAAGAGCTTCTTCTAGCTTTTGTGTCACTTTTTGAAAAAAGAGTATTTGCTGTTGCAAGAAATGCTGCATCTGTGATTTAAAGTCCCTCACACGAATTTTGTGGAAATGATTAATTTCTGCAAGGGTTGCAAAGGAAATAATGTTACAACGTTCCTGAATGCCCTCAGCTTTTTGGAGCTCCATCTTCCCCTCTTCCACGTGCCGCTTACTCTCCTTTACTTTGGTAAGGGCTCCTGCGTAAAGATCAAAATGAAACAGTTGAATGGTGAGGACCATGTAGACTTGACTACTGAATTTTAACAACTAATTTAATAACAACACGGATTTGTATAAGGCCTATTCTCATAGTATTTATATGTGTACACACCTATGTGTACATATATGTGTACACAGGTGAATGAAAAAGGAATAAAAGCTTTTTCATGTAAGAAAAGTCACAGACCAGTGGATCCTGTTTAAAAAGCAAAATACAACAGTTTTTAAGGCTCAAGCATGGAAAAGTTAGTAAAATGCCTATTTTACAACCTTAAAAATCACATGATATCCTTCAGAGAATAACTGAGAGATATACCAGTAGTGGGAATAAGTGAAAGCACCAGAAAACTTGTCAGATCAGTTTAACCTACGTAAACCCCAGAGAAATAGCCTCATTAAGGCTTTGTGAAATATCAGTTTTCCCAATCTTTGTGAAATGTCAAAAGCAGATCTTAATACACAAAATCTTGACAAGACACATTTTTGCTTTTACACTACAGATGCTCCAATTATTGAATACTAGAGAATCTAGAAGTTTATTTCAAAGTCAAGATGCCCAGCTAGACCTTACACAGCATTGTAAAACTAGTAGAAAAACACAGTTAAAGAATTGACGGTCCCCCTTCTCCAAATAGCTAATTAAAGCACACACATCCTACAAAAGCAAAATATCACCCAAAACAGACACACCCAAAGCAGACTCATAAAATGACAGAATATCAAGATATGTCTTAAGACATTCATATTCTTGGACTCAATTTTCCATAGAGCAACTTCTTTGCCTTAAATATTACATATGTATTTTATTCATACAACTAAAATTAATCAGATCAGTACCGCTTTTATCTTCTCACTAGATGCTTGTTCCTTTAAATATTTGTAATTTCTTAACTCTCCTTTCAGATTACACTTCTTGCATGTGACTACAGTTCACGGACAGGGCTCCCCTCTTGCCTCAAAGAAGAGCTTTTATGTACCCCCTGCACTGACACTTGCCAGCAAGCTAACGGAGAAACCTCTCTGCCTGTAAATTCCAGGGGTAAAACCCTTCACTCTATCTGCTGAGGGAGCAGGTTTGTCTTCTTGTCAGCCTGAACCCACACATGGCAAACACCACTGAACAGTTACAATGCAGTTTGTAAGCATTGTTTGTCCTCCTGTGCCTGTTTGAAAACCATTTTAAATGTGCCTCCTGCCGGTGCATTGACACATCCCTGCAATTCAGGTCTGGAGCATGACTGTGCATGGATGTGTCTGCGTTCGCTGCGCACACAGCAGGCTGGGAGGCGACTGGGGAGCATGGCTGCTGCTCACTACATTTTACTCAGGTGCTCCTCACATTCCCCAGCCTGCTGTGGCTCATTCCCTGACCATCTCCAACCCTCACCACGCAGACAGGTGGAATGGAGGGTATGCTCTTACTGGAAGCAAGTTAAAATATCAGATGATTTCGCAGCCTTGGGTAAAAAGAGTATGCTGCATTTGAGAAATTGAATAGGGGTTATGTCTTGCATTATAGATAAAATGTGAAAATCCTAAAATGAGAGAAGCCTGTATGACATTTCTCTGCTCAGCTTCTAACAACAACTTGTTAACGGCTGTGGGAGTGGGGGAAGGTGGAGACTGTTTTTAATTGCAAACACTCAGAAAATACTTTCACTGTTATCAGTACTTCTCTACTCTTAAAATCATATTTTTCTGCTTAACTTGCACTTAGGCTATGCTGTACATGGCATCTCCTGTCTACAGTCCTGGTATGAGCTCTCCATCATGTGCATAAGAAATTCCCCTCTAGTATGATGTAGCTGCAGAAAGACATTTCTTTTTTAAACTGTGGCAGGGAGGTTATTAACAAGCTAAGCACAGATCACAGGCTGCATGGCTGAGGACACTTATATTCAGGTGGCAGAGGTCACACGCTGAACCTGATGTGCTAAAGAACTGGCTGAAGGCCAAGGGTAGTGTCTGTCTCTGGGGGCTGCAGGGTGGTGGCAGGGTTCCACACTTTCCTGGATCCCATTGCATGCCTGTGCGGCTAAAAGCGTGACACTGGCTTGACCACATCATCTTCAGCCTGGCCCAAAAAACCACCACCGAAAAATCTTCTCCATATGCAGTGGTGCCAGCAGTGGGACTGTGCCAAAAGATTTGCACTTTGTCCTCTCAGGAGTGAGGAATCTGTGAGGTAGGGCATGATCTGAAAAACATTTAATCCCTTCTCCTGTAAAAAGAATGCTTCTTTTAACAAACTTAACCAGGCTTAGCAAAAAATTTTTCTATGCTCTGTGGGCACGACAGGAATCCATGCATGGCTATGAAAACCTGAAATTAGGGACTTACTGGAAGTCAGATGGAGCTGGTTAAATAAACATGACAACTCTTCAGTTGCAGTGTGGGAAACAGCTTTAGATGTTATTTCTAGAATGACCAAACTGGAAGAAAAATACTTTTACAGCATCAGCACCTGAAAGCATAACTAAGTGTATGTATAACCTTCAAATTATTTTACATTAATAAAAAACATACATTACCAAACACTAAAGCCTTCCAGATTAGATATATTATGCATTTTTTTGCCATTAAAGAAAAGGAAGATTTACAATTAGGGAAGGAATCGAAAGGGAAAAGTTACAGTCATTAACAATGCTCTCTTAATGCATATGGATTCATACCGGTCCTGTAATGGAATTTCCTTTAAAACCTGGAGAGATTACAACCAGATATCAGCAACATATGACAAAACTGATACATATACATATACTGATAAAATTGCTTGGGTTTTATTTTGAAATGCCTTTAAATGAAGTGTTGAATTATTAGTAAAACAATTAATTTTAAAGTAACTTAATAGAGGGAAAATTTTATCTTGTTTTTGGACAGTAAAAGAAACCTCTCTAAACACACAGGAAAAAAAAGCACCCATGTGCTTTATTTTAAGAAGCAAATAATCATTTGTTTTCAAATGTTATATTTAAGTTGGTCAGCATATACTGAAGTTTGCAAGACTTAGTTTAGCAAATTGTAGGAAAAAAGTGTTACTAGTTCGAATTGCTTTGCAAGCAGCTTTGGTAACAAAACACACCCAAATTTTCTCCAAACACCTTTCCATAATCTACTTTTCCTGTATTTTAATCCCTGTGAACAAAACTCTGAGCTGGAACAGAGATTCATTGATGTGGAGGGTTCAATGATCCATGCAGGTTTCTAGCGGTGAATGGGAAGAGAAGAACAGTGTGAGGGAATTGGGGACTGGAAAGCAGCTCCTTGTGTGAAAAGAAGGGCCTTGCGCAGAGATGCCTTGGTAGGGGATGGTAACCTCTAATGGCTCCCAGCCCACAACTCCCAGCCTGCTGCACTACAGGCTGTTCACCATGAAACTCCCCACCTCTATCCTCACTAACTGATCCATCACATTCCACACCTAATCCAGAACTTCACAGCTTGCAGGCTGCTGAGGCGAGCAAGGCCCCCCAGTCTAAAAGTACACCTGCAGAAACTTCTCCTGCTTCTGATTTGAATTGTGTGAATACCTAGTATTGGTTTGGACAATCAGAAAAAGCCAGATGTAGACTAAAAAAAAAAAAATAGGCAGAAATATGGCAGTCCCAGAAAAGACTAACAAATTTTAGGAAAAAGAAACAGAAGGAGCCACATCTTAATGGATATTAGCTCAAGGAAGACTCCTGCTGAGTACATGCCTAGGAGAAATATCTGCCAATGCACTGTTCCCAAAGGGATGGAATACATAAAAATAAATTATTGGGGATTTTTAAGATCCAGATGTACAGATTCTGTAAAGTCTTGCCCATGCATTTAATGCTTCTGGTCTAAGGAAAAGACCTGTCAGGAGTCATGTCCAAGTGATCACGACTAACTTTCAAACAGGGAAAAGGGCCTGGATCAAAGATGCTGAATAAAGCTGTGCTACATCTATTTCTGTTCTTAAAGGCGGGGAAAAGCGTATGTGAATGCTGTTTTTCACTGCCCAAAGCCTTACAGTGATGCTCATTGAATGCAGCTAAGGGCTTAAGAGAAATTCACACGTTTCAGTGCTTGTTTTGAAGTATGAGATTAGACAACACAAGATGATATAAACATGTTTTAACAAGGAACATATGTGCTACCAAAATTGGTGCTAGTGCATTGTGCTAGCAGCCAGGAAAACAGGGAGAATGTAGAGTTCCTGATAGAAATAAATACTTTCAAGCATAAAATACACTACACAAACAGCAACTTAAGTGGGTATTGAGGAGTTATGAGAAAAAAAAGAAGTTTATTGAGTAAGCTGCTTATGCAAATATAAGGTTGCAATGAGGCAGGAGAAGTTATATACATTCAGAAAAAAAAAAAAATCCTGAACCTGAGAGAACTCATATTTGAGTCAAAATACATTTTCACACCACCTGCAGTTTTATTACAGTGATAAACGCTTTGAGATTTGTGGTTGAGTCAACTAAGAGCGTGTTTGGATCCATACACTGACTCTCTCTGCACACAGTAAGTACACGTGTACTGTAAACCTACGCTGATGTATATGTGTCCCTAGGTGCTCCACTTGCATGACCTGAGCACCCTGCCAGCAGCCAGCCCCACACTGGTTCTTCTTGCTTGCTGTGTACATGACACAAGTCCCAATTGCAGTCTGCAATGTGACCAGAAGGCAAAAGTTTTGGGGCTCAGCTCCTGCAGACTGCAGTCAAGACTGCTCTTCACTGAACTCCTCAATCTCAGCAGAAGGCAGGCCTGCCCTGTGCCTGCCAGCATATGCAATCAGGAACCAAAGAGCAGCAGCACCTGCTGAGAGTACAGTCAACAGGCTTCATTTGTGTGAGAGCAAGAAGACCAAAGCCGAGACGGTTCCCTGAAAGGGCTGCACGGTTAGGGTCGGAAAACACTGTGATCTTTTAAGAAACACCCAAGATTGACAAGGCGCTCAGCAGTTGCGCCTCAGAAATCTTGTGCAAATAATATGAACTGTACAATAAACAATGTTTCATCTTTCTACTATCAGCAAGCTACAAGACAACATTTACTTTGTTACTTACTAGAAAGTAGAACAACTTCCATTTCCACATCAATCATTTGTCCATCATATTAATGGTCTAATAGTATGAACAATGTGTTCTTCAAAGCACACTAATGAAGTGAGAGCTTTGAACTTGTCTAATAACTCCCTTCGCTTTACTTTTATTACAAGACATTGTTCTAACCTGAACACCATCTCTAATGGGAAGGGAAAAAACATATTCATGATGCTGCTTTCATAAAAGGATGTAAAACCAGATAATGTAACTAGAAATTCTTTTTCGTTACCTAATGATAAGATCATTTAACTATGGCTCTTTGCTTAAAGATTTGAAAAAGCTGTCCAGGGGTAGCTCACATGCATGGAACCATCTCTTACCCAGAAGACTGCTGCCAGAACATGTCGGTCTACAGGGTTGTCCCTCTACCCCAGATCTAGCAAAGATGTTGTTATGAGATGTCTCAAATGACTAATCCAACAAAAAAATGCACTTGGCCTGGAGGGAAGAAAGACGATGGCTTAGTTTTATCAGTGGCCTGGCTATGTGATCCAGCTCAGGCCAGGGCTACAGTCATTAGCTTCAACAGAAGGGAAGTTGCAGAAGCATTGCATGAGGTTACATATAATGTGAAATCCTACTCCAAAAAAAGCCCTCAAACTTTCCCCTCTCAATTCACAGTGAAATAGTGTGTAACAGAACAGAGATTTTGCTACACTGACAGATTATTTTCTTAAGAATGTTCTGAGCACCGATTAACAAAAGAAGCCTACACTAAGATTCTGCAAATTCTTTACATTTTCTGCCCAAGATTTATAATAGGAATTTGCCTGAAATTAAAACCAGAAGACTTTTCCAGTAGAGACTGAACTGTATAAAAGAAATGTCCCAGGGAAAAAGTACCATTACAGTTACTAACGGTGAAATGAGTTGCTCCTTTAAAATCTGGGTTTTTTCCAGTTTTACACTGAAAAAAGCAAGTCATCTTCAACACCAAAGGCAAAATTCTGAAGCCCAATGCTCTTTCAGTAAGTGTCAACACAACACAGTTTTCAAAACCAGTCTTTCAAATTAAAAGATGCTATTTTTCTCCTTGAGGATGCAAAACCACTTTAATAACATTCTCTTTTCCAAAGTGAAATGTTAGAAATATAAAAATCAAATACATCGAACTGCAATTACTTTAGCATTACAGGGGGTTTTGTAGATACATAAAAATGGCTATAATGCTTATGGGATCTGCAGCCTAACAGTAGTTTAAAAACCGAGGTTTATTTCTTTGTTGCACATTGCTCAAAAAAAGCCCAGAAAAACATAATACTATTATTACTGTAAACTAAATTACAGTACTGTGCTGACATCTAGGTTAACACTGTCTGACTGCAGGATTATTAACACTAGACAGAATTATTTGTTCTTCCAGTTACCCTATAGAAAAGCTCATTGAAAGCTGACAGAGACAAATTCTTCAGTTCAAAATGAAGTCACTTTTTAATCTACACCCACAAATAAAACAGCCTTGCTACAGATTTCAGAACCTTAACTAACTGTAACCTCATGTGATGGTTTTAACATATAAATTGATTTAATTAATATATAACTGATTAACAATGGTGTTAGATTGCACAGTGTCAATTTTACAGAACTGCCAGGGTTAATGGACACTATATATGTCAAACTAATATTTTTAAAAAATTTAAATAATGTGATTATTAAGACCTGATTAGACTCATTGAGCATACATCTGCCAGCTAGTGTACACACACATAGGAAGAACATACATGGCCAATTTATTTCTTCAAACCTACGAAGACTCTAATCATACCAGTGCACAGTCAGAGGCTCCAAAATGATCACATTATTGAAAAGCTATTTAAGCTCCCACACTGTCAATGTGCATTTCAGTTCCAGTGTCTCCAGAGGAATCTACAAGCTTTGGTGTGCAGCACCTCCAGTACAAATGTCTTCCTGGGCCATGCTACACCACACTGCTATATGAGCCCATGCCATAGTTTGCATTTGGAAGAGTTGATAAAAGGAGACGAGAGCATGATGGTAAAATAAATGAAAGAAACATTACAGAATTACCAGTTTATTACATCTACTGCCCCACATAATGCCATTAACAAAATTAAAAGAAAACCCCACAGCGTTAGGTAACCGCACACAAAAAAAATGCAAGATGAGATGCAAGCTTTCCATTCAAATCGTGAATGCAGCGATTTAAAACTAATGCTATCTTTTGATGTATTGTACACCAACAGTGTTTTAAGCAAACAAATGACCTTATCTTAGCCAGTAAAGCATGTTTAAGCTGTGTTCATGAAGAGTTTTGACTTTACAAGTACCTGTAATGATGTTTGAAAGGAGGCCTGCCAGGAACAATTTGATCTTAAAATCCATCTAAACTATGTATATTGCTGTCTGCTGTCACAAATATGGCATTTTGCACCACAGCCTGAGAGGAAAACACTAACTAATGCTGCTTTTACCCAATTCGAAGGCACTCTGTACTTTTTGGCACTCACGTGTACCGTTTAAGGAGTTTTTCTTTGGCTTCAGCAGGGACAGAAAAGAGTGAAACATAAACTAGGCTGGTCACCAGAAATGCAGTACATTTGCCCATTAGAAAGCTAGTCATGTTTTTCAGGAACACACTTGAAAATTTAAGTAATTGCAATTTGCAGAAGCACCAAGATGAAACCTTTCAGTAATTTTTTAGTACTTCTCACTAGTTTATATCTAAATGGGGCATCAAACAAGCTTTTAACACATTTTCCAGAATAGGAGTTGGTCTATTACAGTTCAGTTGTCACAGGTTCTGAAAACTAGTTTTTCCCAGTTAGGATGCTAATTACAGGCATTTTTTGGTAGAAAGATGCTACAGACTTAAGAGCTTTTGCAAATGCCCTGTTCAGTTCATAGTGCTGACTTCAAGACAACAACCATCAGAAATTATGCTATGCATGCATGATAGAGATTTTCAGTAGAACTGATTAACAACAAATGAATAGAAATGTCTCCTCCTCTCTAGAATGCATGTAAGTGTCATTATATTGAATGGTGACTTTTGAAGTTTTTGTAAGATTCATGAGATGTGTGTGAACAGGGTAAGACATGTAACACTGCATATCAACATCTGTACACCATTACTGAAAGGAGCAAGTACAAATGCAAGTTCTGCTGACTCTTACTTCTTTATTGGGGAACAACAAAACACCTGGTTTTGGATGTTAAGGCTAAAAGGGAAGCAAAGAACAAACACAATTTATGGTGTTTGCTTCTCCATAATTATCTGCTTAGCTCCCCTACTGTCCTAAGATGAGCAAATACAACATGCATAGACAATTTAACAAATTCATATGAAAAGAGTCAGGATCAAAATGAAATGCAGATACTGGTTCACTTTTTCCTAGTACCCTTTAATTGCTCTCTCTTAGAAATCTGAATGCTGCAGTTTCTGTGTACAGACAAAAAGAAGTACAATTCTTATTGCATAAAAAAAATACTCAAGGTAAATCATCATTAATGTAACCAATTAAAAATGTTATATAATACAGATGCAGAACACATGAACATTATAATAATATCATGTATATCCATATTATATAAAAAATTAGCTTCTTCAGTATACTGCCAGTTAGCCAGCATAGCTATTCACTCATATAGATTCAAAATCATAAAAATCATAAAAATAATTAAAAAATCATAAAAATTCTAAAAAAATCAGAATAGTAAATTGCATGGGACAACAATGTAATGAAAACTCCAAATCACAGGATGAATCTGCTTTTCATATTATTAATGAATGAACTGCAGGTAGACATGAAAAGGGTAGTTTTGTTCATTACAATTACAGAAGTTGTCTACCCATGATGTGCACCAACTTAAAACAAAGGCTGAAAACATCACACTTCTTCCTGCTTTGCTACAATAACAACCCAAAGCCACTGGCAAGAACTGAACAGATTGTTTAATTTTTTTTATTTTATTTTATTTTAATCCTCACTGCCTTCATGAAAGAAGCAAACTAGACTGCATAGAAAGCATGTGCCATTTGTTTGCTCTACTCTGCTGATAAGATTCATGTTTTGGGGGCTCAGCCAAAGGTAATTTCATTTTTTTTTAATTAGAATTTTCAAATCTGTGCTATTTGAACCACACAAATTAAAATACATAAGTACCACCTGGATATGTTTATACAGTCTGCACACATTAACTTGGCATTTCAACTGTTCAAACAAAGTCTAACAATGAAGTCATGGAAAGATGTTGGAAAGGCTGAAACACGTCCTTGTTTCAAAGGTGATTTGCAAAACAGTCGGATAGCTTATTTGTGTTTGATAATGCTAACAAAGAACTGGAAGAGCTATGGGAGCTTCTTTCCATTTTTAGTCTACCAATTTCTGTCTTCCCTGTTTGGATGGAATAAGCCTACCAATTCTTGTCTCCTCTGTTTGGATGGAAGCCCTTTCAGCCAGATCAGGAGCCCTCTGATCTTCAAGAGAACCATCTCACTGTCTTCATATACTTCAATCTCAAAGGTATTACACAGTTTCTAAAACAAAATTCCTGTAATATAACTTTTAATTCTTCAATGTCTACACTGCTACTCCCTAGTTGCCCACAGGGTTTTCTCAGTAGACCAGGCCTTATTGCCTGCAGTGAGCACACAAGAGATGGGAATACACTGCCTGTGGTCAAACCTACAGGTTTGAGCTCTGACCAAAACTTCTCCAGCCTGTTGGCACAAAAAGGGTAGACTGCACAGACTTTCCAGTCTGCAGTAACACATGCAGCTTCTCCCACAGGAGGAACAGTTATACTCTTTCTCTGCTACCAGCTGGTTTTAAAAAAAGAAACTACTGGTGTTTTATCAGCTATGAAATGTCTCTCTGTCACTGAATGTGTTCAATATCAGGCTATCAGGTTTCAAAAGGTAACAGGAAAGGAAAAACATCATGACAGCATAAATCTTGCTCCCTTAGAAAGCTATAGAGATTGCAGGAAAGTGAAAAAGAAAAAAGAATCACAGTTTAAAAAGATCCATGCATCTTTTGGACAGACAGGGCATACAAGTCCTTTTTTTTCCTGTTCCTGTTTAATCTCCCTTAAGTTAGGCTATTACTCAATTTTAGTCTTGCTTACTCCTGTCCTCTGATTAAGGAAAATGCAAATTTATACAGTTTCTAAATGTGAAGATTCTTTCACATTTTAGCTATCTAAACATCTCTATTTCCTTGAGGTTATCTTCAAATACTGGCAGGCAATACTGCATGATGCAGCAGCAAGCAGACAATGCTATATCACCACTGTAATAGCTACGGGGAGGCTGACAGGGCAAAAAATACAAGCCATTCTGGAGCAGAACATCCTTTCTCACCAAAGTCCTTACATAGACAAAGTGCATGTACCCATCTCTGGGGGAAGGAGAGGAAGCTGAAAATGTAACAGAGAGTTCCGGGTTTCAGTGCTGGGATTTTTGTGACGCTTGAAATTTCGATGCATTTACAGCTATATAGATTTTTCACCTACAAATTTTTAAGATATTCTAAAAACACACCCAGTGCATTCTTCAAAGCCAGTGTCTAGAATTAAGTTTCCTTCAATAAGACCACTTGCCTTATTTTACTTTTCACAGTGATCAAGAAGCAAAAGGTCAGATATTTTCAAAAATAATTCCCTTAAATCCTGGCATGCAGAGGAAATGGAATCGCTGTCTACATCTTTAGAAATATTTAGACCACTTTCTCAGATCTGTTTTGCAAAAATCATAACCAGAAGTTTGCAAACGTTAGGGAAAGAAGAAATCTGGAAAGCAGAGATAAAGCAGTACATTAGTCACTATTTCTTCTACTTTCAGGAAACACAAGAGGCTAATTATAGTAATTCCTCAAACAAAACTTGAAAGAAAAATCCAAAATGCCCCCTACTTCTCTACTCTCACTAAGCAAATATGAAGACAAGACAGCCAGACAAGCATGAACCAGAGTACTAGCATATCCTATCTCCAATTCTCAAAAGTGCACAAATTTTCTGAATCTGAACTTGTATGGGCCTGCAGTGAGTATTTGTGTTGAAGATTACTGAAGTAGGAAGATCTCATCAGTTGAGTGAAGCTCTAGTAATTAATATGTAGAAATTATTTCATCAAGAATGCCTAGGGAATTTCCACTAGTAGACCTTAAAAACATAAAAAAGAAGGTATTATTACAAAGGAAGTTGGGAAGCTGCTTTTCTTCTCAAAATGAAAACAACTGAATCCAGTATTTCTTGAAAGATATACCAGCTTTGCAATAGAAAATTAAAAAATGCAGCTTAGCTTTTGAGCCTATGGAACTTAATATCCCTCTTCTGCAAATGTTTTGCCAGGGGCTAAATAAACTGAATACAAGTATATCTGTCTGACACATTTGTATCTTCCATTCAAAAAACCCACCAGTATGCACAGGAATATTTTCAAGCAAGCACTCTGGAAGCATTTACCTATGGGGGGTTGAGGGTTGGACTCATAAAAATATCTGAGCATTTAGAAGCTTGAGACACCACTCTGCCACCATCTACCACACAGACGCCATTTTCCCCCTAATGACTTAGTTTTCCAGACAAAACCTATAAAACAACTAGCTGTTTGTAAGGGATGTCTGCCTTGGTACTGATATGCTCTATGCCACCCTCAGTGGGGCTCTCAAATCAATTATTTCCAGACAGAAGTGTAAGGTTTCCAACTTGGCACATTCTTTGCTGTAGGACTCAATCCAATGAATCTTCAGACCTGGACTGAGGCACATACGAAACAAGGTAAGCTCTCTCACAAAGCATTGACCAGTTGATCCTCAACTGGCATGTGGTACAGGAACGTTCAATCCTTCCTCTGTCACTCCTGAAGCAGAAATTTAATTCTTCCTTTCCTACAGAAAATTCCTTCAACACTGGGTACTCAAGATGAAAGAGACAAAGGAATCTTTTAAAATCTCCTACTGAAGCTATTCCCATTTCATGAAATACTAACAATATTAATAAGATAATAAACAGTTTGAAAATATTTCCAGAGTCCATTGGTTCATAAGTTTTACACAAATTACACAAATAAGATTATGTGTGACGTCCTCAGCACAGAAGGCAGAAAGACCTGAATCCCAGAGCAATTAAAAGCACAACAGTTAACACATTTTCCTGCTAACATGCAGATAAAGCAACAGCAAGGCTTACATGGCTTTGGTGCATAATTCTAGGGAAAAAGACAAAGCCCACACAGAGGGAAACTTTTGCCTCTGTGATTCTTTTTGCAGAAGTTGCAGAAATTTTTAACAAAACCCCAGACATGGAGACTTCTCAATCCAAACCACATTTCCATTTCAGCAGCTGTTCAACAAGCTGCAGTAGAGCAAAGCCATAACAAGACAACTCAGTTAAACATTCTATGCACAGACATAGGCACACTTCGGGTACAGCTGCCTTTGTTTTTCAGTCCTTCTCAGGTCTACGGGAATATGACCTTGGTTTTTATCTGAAGTGGACAATATATCTGCACTGCGTAGAGGGAAAAAAAAGGAGCACTACTCCCAACTTCAGGGTTCATCTTTTTAAAGGGATGGCCATCTAAGCAATGTATCAATCAGGCTGCTCCTGCTTCTACATCTTATAAAGCCACTTTGGTGTCATTTTCCTGCTCAATGAGGTTGTACGCTAGAAAATAAAATGCACTTTGAAGAAAGACACATCAACTGTATTTTTCAGATGATCTATTATCACCAACAGATATTTATACAGACTATAGAGACAGCATTATTTCTCAAAACTGGCAGCCATCCCAGACAATAAATTTAAAAGAAAGCTTTTATGTTGTAGGAACAACACATGGTTCATAATTTCATCTGAAGTTTACAGCTCGAAACTGAAAAGTTGTACCTTGTTAAAAGTAACTCTTAAAAATAATAAACCAGCAATATATTGTGTGTAAAAAACAACTCTCAGTTTTCCTCATGTTTGCCGTTTTGTAACAGGAACAACAACAACAAAGATACAACCCAGCTCTAACCCTGTTCCTATCATGAACCGGATACTCAAGAGATCAACCATTCAAGCATATGCCATCTTCCAATGGCTAGTATGTACCACGGGTAATATTGTGTTGGAGGCAGTGCTAGCCCAGTGGTGTTGGAGCATTAGCAGCTTCATGCCTGACAGCTAAACATTTCTCCAAGCTGCTCCAGGGCAGTGCTATGGCCCAAAATCAACACTACATATATCATGTTCATGCACTGCTCTAGTGAAAGTGTATTTACATGAACTTTCCCCAGTTCAACAAGGTAAACCTAACCAAAAAGCACAAATTCAAACTATAAAAGAAATAGGGATGGGTCCAGCACATACCTTATTATTCCCAGTCCTCCCTTCAAAGTCTCATCTCCAAAAATACTTTTGTGAAGAATTCCATATAGCCTTAAAGCTTGAGGATGTATTATTTCAATAGTATATATACTCTGATGTTTTTTTCTACCTAATAAAAAAATCTGTCCCTTTCTTTTTTCCAGAAGCTTAGAGATAATCCTACTAGTTGACAACTCACTTTAATATGCTCTGCTCCCAACACAGGTGACCCTTCTCTCCAAATCAAAAATATTTGAAAGCTGTTATCAGAACACTATGACACAGCATCCTGCAGAGCAACTCCTCAAAGGTTAGACTGCACACTTCTCTCTTCTCTTCAAAATAATATTAAGACTGTTTAAGTTTCCACTCACAATTTTCAAGATTCGATAGCAGAATGGAAATCTGACAATTTTTACAAAAAGCTTATTTTCTTAAATAACAGCAAATTGTGCACTTTGTAGCAACTCTGTTTCCTCAGATGCTCCCAGCAATAACGCATACTTCCTCAAGTCTGTCTTTTTGATCCACTGAAAAAGCTTTTCCAACCTTTTTATTGTCAAACTCAAGGTACTGCTCCAGATGCAAAATCCCTAGAAATGTCATGTTTGGGCAAAAAGACTGGTTCACATGGGTGACAATTCACTCAGGATGCAGAACACCACTTATTAATCTCCAAAATAATTTTCAACAAAGCTCATGTATTTTCTCAGGTAACTTACAGATACCCATTTCTGCAGAGCACATGTGATGTTTTCTTGGTCTCTCTTACAGCTCAAATCCCCACACCCTCCTGAACTTCCAGTTGAAACCTATAGGTAAGGAATAAAGCAGCTAAAAGAATGAACAATGGACTTCATCTATACGCAATGGTCAAGAATGTAGGATTATCAATACTTGAAGAGCAGCATTTCCACACATATAGTGCTACAAACTTCTCTTTATTTGAAAAAGTGTCATTAGTTGCATAGCAGATTTTTTTTTTCATTTTTGAGTTCTTTCTTTCTAACAAATCACAAAGCACCTTATAACCAGCAATCTGAACCTGAAAAGCGTGTTTCAGCTAGAAAGATGATGAAAGGGTAACAGCTGAGCAACGTCTGGCTATGACAATGAGGGCAAAGGTTGAACAACTCCAATTAAGAACCCTGTGGCAGATCATTATTCTTCCAAAGGCACCAAGAGAGTTTAATGCTTGGCCAAACAGAAAAACCCCAGCAGCTTTAAACATCTCATCAAACTCACACTGCAAAATGCACATACCTCCATGCACATCTCAAACACAGCGGTCAATCAGAGGAGTGCCTGCATCTTCAGATTAGTACATATTTATTATCTACTAGATCAGAGAATTAAGATACTTAACATGCATCTGAGTAATAGATGTTTTCATACCACTTCATGATTTCCAAGGTTTGTAAACAAGCCCTTTAATGTATCAGCAGTATTGGTAGATGTGGTTTCCTTCAGAGATACACAGTCAAATGGAGCAACCTCTGACCAGTAAAACTCCCAACTATGTCTAGACCTTTGGCACAGGACAAAAATTTTGTCACTGATGTGTTTTTTGTATTTTTAGCAATAGTTTACCTGAGTAAACACAGAAAGACTGAACCCAAGGCCTGCAAGCCATACACAGGGCAAATTCAGCCCCTAGTCCTTCCATCTGTTGTATATCACTGATACACAAAACTTAGAATAATTTCAGAAAATATGTAAGGGTATTACCTTTCTGGACATGGATGATGTCTGGAAAGTTGGCCAAATGCCCCTGATAGAGTGCTAACAAATCCATCACAGGATCTAGGTCCTGACGAGGCTGATCTGCAAAGAGGTCCCCGATGGCATCATAGGCTTCTGCAGTGAAGGCTATGGCTTGGTTGAGGCCAGCCGAAAAGGCCTGCTGGTCCAGCTCAAACGCCTGACTGAGGCACTTAAAGGAGTGCCCCACCTTCTGGTATTCCTTCTTGAAACCAGTGACTTGTTTGCGAGCAAACTCATTAGCCGTGTGATTAAGTTGTAGGGCACTCTCGTCCATCTTCTTGGTGAAAGCTTTGAAGCCATCCACCTGGCTTTCCACCTCCTGCAAGTCCAGGCTGGCGCCAGGGCCCGTGGGGACACTGATGGTCAGAAAAAAGTTGGCACCCACCATTTCATCCTTCTCAGCCTTGCGCTTGCCTTGCTTCCAGGCCTTCTCATCCGTGCTGGGACAGGTGAGGAAGTGCTGGAAGGCATCGCACTGAGCCAGCACAGGGTGGCTGCACATGTGGTCCATCCACCAGGCCAGGCCTTTGCGGCGTTTGGAGATGAAGTCCTCCTCGAAGCGGCCAGTGGCTTGCTTCTCTGGCAGGTGGGGCACGGAGATGACGGGGAACTTCTCGGCCAGGCGCCCATAGAGCCAGTCAAAGTGCTTGTAGCGGCGGTGCACCTGCTGCCCAGTGTGGCTGGGAACCAGCTTGTAGGCGATGTAGCTCTTCATGCCCTTGAACTTGGTCTGCTTGGTGGGGTCCTCGATGGAGCACTGGAAAGGGTAGGGGTTTTCCTGCCACTCGGGCCCCCGCGGACCCAGCACCACGCACAGCTTGTCCCCGTCCTTCACGAAGCCCGCCGCCTCGCCCAGCACGAAGGCCTCCCCGCCAGACTTGACGAAGGTGGAGAAGCGGTTCAGGTTCCGGCTCACCGTGGCCGAGCTCTTGGCGGCGCCGCCGCCGCCGCCGGGCGGGTGCGCGTGTCCCGGGGGGTGTCCCCCGCCCCGGGACGGCTCGGAGCGGGTGGACAGGCGGTACCGGCCCGGGGCACCGCCCGCCGCCTCGTAGTCGGGATAAGAGCTGCCCAGGGCGCCAGGCTCGTCGGCCACCGTGGAGCTGTCGTCCCAGTCGTCGTCCCAGTCGTCATCGCTGCCCTGGCTGGCCTGGTAGGAGCCGCCGTAGGGCGGGAAGGGGTACCCGGCGGGGGGCGCCGGGAAGGGCTCGGGCGGGGGCTGCTGCGCCGCCGGCTTAAAGGCGGCGGGGGGCGGCAGCGGCTCGAAGCCGCCCACGGGGACGTTCGCGTAGCGGGCGGGCGGCGGCGGCTCCGCGGCGGGGGCGCGGATCACCTGCACGTAGGAGGCCGGGAACAGCCCGCGGTCCCCGCGGCTGTTCACACCCTCCAGCCACCCCTCGATGTCCTGCTCGCTGCACAGGCTCAGCACCTCGTGCTCCCGCAGCGAGATCTCACCGGGGTTCTCCGACCTGAAGTCGTACAGCGCCCGCGCCCGTAGCGCCATCGCCGCTCCCCAGGGCGCTCCCGGCACCGCCGGCCCCTCACCACGCTGCGCCGGCGGAGCTGCGGCACCAGAGCAGCACCGCCGCTGCCCTCGGGCTCCGCGTCCCGCCGGCGGGCTGCCCGCCTGCGCTGCGGCTCCCGCTCCCGGCACCGCTCCCGGCTCCCACCCCCGGTGCCGGCGGCGGGCGCGGGGCCGGGCCGTCCCACGTCGCCAGTTGCGTTAATCCAGAGCCGAGCGGCAGGGTGGAGTAGCCGAGCGCAGAGCGGCCGCCCCGATCGATGGGCCACGCCCCACGCCCCTTGCCAGCCGTGGGCCCGTGGGATGCGCCGCGAGAGTCCCGACACCCCTGGGAATGCCGGGGCTGCTGGCTGTCCCGGGTTCTTGTCCGGTCTCCGCCGCTCCAACGCTACCGGTGCCTCCTGCCCCTCGAAGGCATGTCAGTTCTTCCCCCGGTCCGGCTGGGAAGCTCGCCAGAGGCTGCGTTGGTTCTGGGGGCTGTCCTCCGGCTTGACTGTTTCTTCCAAGGGAAAGGAATGTCAAGGTTGGTAAAGCGTGCGTTTTAGCCTTCGCGAACAATGCGGTCATGCGACCGTTGTTTGTTTTCTGTGGAACAGCCTCAGTACCCCCACGCCTGTGCTTTTTTTCCCTGCGTGGTCGTTTCCATTCAAAATTCCTGTTCCACCTGGTCCTGTGTTGTCTAATCACATGGATCCCGTCCTATTAATCATCTTTTGAGCTCTCTCTGTATCCCTGGGTACAGGTTTCTCTCAAGATTTCTACCTGTTAACGAGCAATTAGAAAGAAGTTCTTCAGAGGAGATGTGCAAGTTTGTGGGCCCCAGTTCTTCATGTTTTCTTATCAGCATCCCAACGGATACACAGTTCTTGCTCATTTCTTTGGTGTAGTTTAGAGTGTATGTTACTTCTGAAATGTCTTTATGTCGAATAACTTCATCTGGGGGTGATTCACTGGCATGCTACAAGACCCACTGCTTCTTTTCCTTGCTGGTTTTAGTGTTTCATACCTGGGATTTACTTTTATTCACTTTTTTCTTTGGACCTTCATTTTTCCAAAATTATGCATATTATAGTGCATATATTATCACAGGGCTTTTCTGTTCCTGTTCCTTGGCTGGTCTGCTCAACATTTTTTAAATTTATCATCTCACCCTAGTCTAGCATAATAGCCCCAAAATCCCTTATTGCTTAAGTCTGGAAGTCTGTTTCAATCACCCAATACCAGTAGTGTGCAAAGAACCACACAGTTCACCACACAACCAGCTGCTCAGTGGCCAGCCCAGTGGAACACATTTGTGTTGCGTCACCTGTGCTGCCATCTCCAAACCCAAGCACTAAATTTGCAGCAGCAAGTTTTCAGAGAGCAGTTCTGAATATCGACATCACTGCTAAGGCGAGAAGCAACAGTCCTCTCCTGAGAGAGAGCTGGCAGCTGGTAAAGACACCCTGACCTGGCCTTGTCATGGCCACCCATCTGCCCACCAACAGGCTCTGAGGAGCTCCTCAAGCCCTGCATCAGCATCTGTCAGTGCTCTTAGAACTGCCAAAGCTCTATTTCTGTCAGTCAGTGTTCCGCCCCCTGCAGCCAGTGCACCATAAGTGTCTGCCTTCCACACAGGCCTGGGTCTCTTCTTCAAATGCAGAGACTGCTGTGGCATTTGACCCACAGTTCACCATGCTGCCCTCACCCACGTGACCAGGCTAGAGCAAGGACTAAAACCCCAACAGGAGGTAGATGTGTGTCAGTTTAACCTTGGTCTTAGATTTCATCCCAAATTATGAGTGCTACAGATCGAGGTAAGTGATTGGGGTTTTGTATTCCTTCTGAAGTTACTCCTAACATTGATCTGGACAATCTTATGCACTCTTGTGAATCCTCACAGGTTAAACTACCGAAGATTAGTTCCTGATCTGCCTTTTCTCTGCCACTTATTGCTTCATATTTATTTGACTGCACCTGATCCAACTCCCAAACTTTTCAGTCGTATTCATCTAAATGTCAATGTTATTAATCAATAATATTGTTTTCTCTGAAAGTCTTTTTTTTCACATGAAATGAACAATACTAGATATGATGCTGACCTACTTGATTTGTTTTAAATAGACATATTTAGGATTTGCTTTCATTGGACAACCTGGAGTGACAAACAGGATACCTTGCCTGCAAAGCTGGTTCAGGAATGGGATTTTGCTGCTCCAAGTGGTCATGCCAACAGTGCCTGCCAAGCTGTGGTTATCACAGCCAGAGCAAGACAAAAGGGGCAACTTTGAGCTGGGCACTTGCCTTACTTTCTTGGGTCTGGTGGTGGAGGTGGCAGCTGTCCTGCTTCCCCCTGCTCCCTTCAGGGCATTTGACCTGATATTTCCTAGTAAGTACTGGCTCAGTGTTTATATCTCAAACAAACAGAAGCAAATGTTTCAAGTCCAACAGGGACAAAAAGTACTACCAGGAGAATTTGAAGGCATAAGGTCTAGGAAGCAAATGAGAACAATATTTCTTAATTTTTCTTGATTTTTAATTTCTTAATATTTCTTAAATAAATATGTATAATTTTTTAAAGTAGTTATTCTCTAAGACCTTCTAGTTTTATCTCAATACTTTAACAAAAATTATGTGAAATTGGGTCGTGGTTTTTCCAGCACTAATGCCATCAGTAAGGCAAAATTAAGAAAGGAAGAAATGTGCTATGTTATTCCCTAGTGGTCAAAACTGCGAAGAAAATTTTGAAAAATAACAAGGTTGTCAATGACGTTTTCCATCCTTTCCCACCAGTGAGCCAACTCTCATTACCACTGTGTTCAGGCATTCCATTTTTAAAACATCAATGATTATTTTCAAGAAAACCTGCGTGCAGAATTAGAAGCCACCCTAACAATAATACCCGCTATAGCAGAAGGAATTCTACCTGAAAGCCAATGTGGTTTCAGAGGCAACAGGAGTACCACAGACATGATATTTGTTCTCAGACAACTGCAAGAGAAGTGTAGGGAACAGAACAAAGGTCTTATGTAACCTTTGTTGACCTCACCAAGGCTTTCGATACTGTGAGCAGAAAAGGTCTATGGCAGATTTTGGAACGTTTAGGACGTCCCCCCAAGTTCCTTAAAATGATCATCTCTCTTTATGAGGATCAGTACGGCCAAGTCAGATACTGCAATGCACTTTCTGAGCCCTTTCTAATAACTAATGGTGTGAAACAAGGCTGTTTTCCCGCACCAACCCTATTCACAATCTTTTTCAGCACGATGCTCCAAAGGGCTACGGCAGACCTCGATGATCAGGACGGTATCTACATCCGATACTGTACTGATGGAAGCCTATTCAACCTAAGGCGACTGAAGGCCCACACCAAGACCTTAAACCACCTTGTCCGGGAGCTGCTTTATGCTGATGACGCCGCCCTTGTTGCCCACACAGAAGCAGCTCTGCAGCGTTTAACATCCTGCTTTGCAGACGCTGCTGAGCTCTTTGGGCTGGAAGTCAGCTTAAAGAAGATAGAAGTTCTCCATCAACCGGCACCTCAGAAAGTCTTCCTTCATCCCCATATCACCA
>NW_020925414.1:691969-694670 GCF_003984885.1 Neopelma chrysocephalum | reverse complement strand
CGTTCCAAAATCTGCCATAGACCTTTTCTGCTCACAGTATCGAAAGCCTTGGTGAGGTCAACAAAGGTTACATAAGACCTTTGTTCTGTTCCCTACACTTCTCTTGCAGTTGTCTGAGAACAAATATCATGTCTGTGGTACTCCTGTTGCCTCTGAAACCACACTGACTTTCAGGTAGAATTCCTTCTGCTGTAGCGAGTATTAGTCTGTTCAAGAGTATTCTTGCCAGGATTTTGCCAGCAATGGAGAGCAGAGTAATACCACGGTAATTTGAGCAGTCTGATTCAGTACCTTTCTTCTTATACAAAGTGATGATGACTGCGTCATGAAGGTCTGATGGTAGTTCGCCTAGTTCCCAACAGCGCACCACAAAGTCATGAAATTTAGCATGGAGTGCAAGTCCCCCATGTTTCCAGATTTAGGGTGGAATTCCATCAACCCCAGCTGCCTTGCCGATTTTCACCTGCTGTATGCCCTTGAGGGTTTCTCCTAAAGTGGAGGCAGTATCCAATTCGTATTTCACCGGTTGTTGTGTGATGGACTGAATTGCTGAGTCTTGGACTACACGGTTGGTACTGAAAAGAGTATGAAAATGTTCAGACCATTGATTCAGAATGGGGCCTTTATCTGTTACAGTGCTGAGTAGAGGGCTTTGGACTTGTTATGTAGGCCCGTATGCTGTTTTCAGGGCCTCATAGAATCCTTTGTGATCCTCTGTATCTGCACATAATTGAGTTTTTTCAGCTAGATCAATCTACCACTTGTTCTGGATGTCATGGAGTTTCTGTTGGAGCTTGCTGCATGCAAGATGAAAGGCTATTTTTCTTGCGTGACAGGATGGCAGTGCAAGATGTGCTTGGTGGGTGGTTCTCTTCTTCCTCAACAATTCCTAGATCTCTTGATTGTTTTAATCAAACCAGTCCTTGTTCTTCTTGAGGGAGAACCCTGAGGATTCTTCAGAGGATTGCAGGATGCTGTTTTTAATACGGTGCCAAATTGTTTCAGGAGAGGAATCTGTAGAGTCTGTGGAATGGTTTTCGAGCCTAGTTTGAAGGTTTGCCTGGAATCTTTCTCTTACTGTGGCTGATTGGAGATTGCTAACTTGGAGTCTTCTCCTTGGGATACTGCCCCTTTTGGGTTTGAATTTGAGGTTGAAGTTGAGTTTACAGCGCACAAGCCGATGGTCTGTTTGGCATTCTGCGCTGGGCATCACACGGGTATGGAGGACATCGCGGACATCTCTCCGTTGCACCAAGACATAATCAATGAGGTGCTAATGCTTAGACCTGGGGTGCATCCAGGTTGTCTTCAGACTATTTTTCTGCTGAAAGATAGTATTAGTGATGATAAACTGTTGCTCCGCACAGAATTCTAGCAGAAGTCGACCATTATCGTTGCAGTTTCCAACACCATGCTTGCCTAATATTCCTTTCCATGCTTCAAAATTCTTACCTACTCTGGCGTTGAAATCACCCAGGATAATGATCTTATCATCTGCGGGCACCTTTTGGGTAAGGTGGCGCAGCTCAGTGTAAAATTTATCTTTTTCAGCAGGGTCAGCTTGGAGAGTTGGGGCATATATACTAAAGACGAGAACATGTTGCTTGTTGTTTAGTGGAAGGCGTAGGCGGTCAGAATGACCTGTCGGCAGATTTTCGAGTTTAGGAACAATAGAGTTTTTGATCATGAAGCCGACTCCTGAGAGATGTTTTCAGTTCTGGGCTTACCTGACCAAAAGAGTATGTAACCGGCACCATGTTCTCTGAGGCTGCCTTCCTCATGAAGGCGAACTTCATTGACAGCGGCAATGTCGATGTTGAGACGAGCCAGTTCATGGGCAATTAGGGCAGAACGACGCTCAGGACGTCCGCTATTGGCAGAATCGAGCATGGTTCTGATATTCCAACATGCTAGAGTTAATTTAGGTACACCTTTGGAGGCAGGTGCATGCCTTTGTCTTTTGCTCTTTGTGCTACCACATTGGAAGAAGATGCTTGTTGGCCTGTGGTTAACCAACCGGGTGAAGGTAGAAATGAGCTTTGTTTAGGCCACCTTTTCTAGGCCCCTCTCCGAGTGGAGCAAGCAGTGCTGTCCTTGAAAAGGCTGCTTGGTCGTTCAGGGTGCTGCCCCAAGAGACTGTCATCTCCGGTCAGTCTCAAATGACCAATATCCTTAACCGCCTGCATGCAGGGTTGGGTCTGCGGCTCCCAGTGCACCTTTCACCTGCCGTTTCAACCCTCGCCCATCGCTACAGGACTTTTTGCATTTGGGTAAAGCCTTCAAGCCTGCGCAATGGATTTTTTTAGGTGGGGTGCAGTATGCGCAGAACTGAAACCACCCTTTAATCCTAAGGTTCATCTCCCGGGGCCGAGCAAGCTTGGACGGTGGCAGTGAGGTCCTCAGGATGTAGGTTTAATTAGAGTGACCTTCTCTTAGATGGATGGCCTTACAGGGCTAAGCGAGCTCTATCTGCCCAGGTTTGGGAATTAGAGTTGACCTTCTCCTAGGATGGTTGCCAGAGGGCTAGTGGGCACATCCTGCCCATGGACATATTATATTTGACCATTCGGTTTTGACCTGTCTGGCATGGGAGACCCTGCCGATGGCATGTGCCGTCGCCAGCATAGCTCGCAGCCTCATAGGGATACACAGGCTTCCTCCTCACTGAGACCCCACGGCCCGTCAGACCCCCTCCCCCCCC
>NW_020925414.1:649525-691869 GCF_003984885.1 Neopelma chrysocephalum | reverse complement strand
CCCCCCCCCCCCCCCCCCCAAATTGGACTGGCAAACCTCTGTGCACTCTGAATTACCTCCTCTCTCCTCCTCCGAGGCGACCGCCAGGAGCCCCTGCCCGGTGTGGCGAGGGTGGCCCGAGGCACCGCCATGATGTAGTAACTCTAATAAATGGACATGTGCAAACTTACAAGCTTAGAACTTTCGTTTAAACTAAGGAACTCTTTGGCTCCAGCTAGCAAGAGCCTGGGCTTTGTTAATCAGATTTTTCTTGTATTATTAAAATTGTATTTGTAGTCAGTTTCATTTGAATATGTTTTTGATTTGTCCAAACAGCAGATGGATATGATAGAGTCTGTATTTAACTTGGCACTTTCCATTCCACATTCCTTTACTATTCATAGCACAGCAGTCATACCTATCTCCAGTAGACATAAAAGGAGGCAGTTCAACTTGCAGTTGCAGTTCCCCTCAAATGTGTGAGTATTTACAAACTCACAGCATTATTTCTTTTTAATGTTGAGAAGACCAGATACTAGATATAGTGGGTGGATATTTTTTCATCTCTGCCACTCTCATGAAATGTGAGACACTGGAACAGAAACTAAACCTGTGTCTGTAAAAGGAACCCCTTCACTTACGATTAGATTCATGTAGAGCCCATGTTCCTGCAGAGAGAGTGGGACTATCCATAGGCAGAAAAATTTGCTCTTGAAGAGAGAGTTGTGGAATTTCAGCCTAAATTGTCAAGCAACATGAAGAATAAAATACTCATCTGACTGAACAACAAGACTGCCTAAAATGCATAAGAATAAAGGCATTTGTGTAAGAGCAATGTCTTTTTATTACCAAGTTTCACAATGAAGAATTTGATCCTTTTGAGCAAAAATTTTTTTCTTCAGTTGATAAAATAGTGGAAAATGTTAAACAAAACAAATTTTCTAAAATGTCTTTAAATGTTTTCTTTTAAATTAATTTGTCTTTGACAGAAAGTATAATTTATACTTACTGTGTTTTCAAGCAAATATAGTCAGTGATTATTCTTTTTTCTTATAGTTTCCAATATGCAATACACTTCCAAAAAATAGTCTCTCAAGACTTATTTTGGTAAACAAGCTTGAACTGTGGAAATAGAGATTTTTTCTTGATAGTATTTTTCAGTTCTTATCCTTTTCCAAAGAGAAGAATTTGATTTCAAAAATTAGAAATCTCATTTTTTGGTAGATAAATTAAATTTCCATAACTTGTCTGTTGCCCACAACTCAAAACTAACTTACAACTTGTCTATTGCTTCTTTAATCTTTATGACTATGTATGACAAATGCTTATTTCTTTAGAAATACACCTCCTCCTACTTAATTCAAAAATATACTTTATTTTTAATGTATTATAAATTAGATTTTTTTTTCTCCTGCTGCGACTAGCCTAAGTTTGCTACTCTTCAAACAGCCTGGCTTTCCAACATATAGGTAGCTGGAGGCAAGCAGTCTAACATTCACATTAAACAATAAACTCAGCATACCGAAAAACATATGCAAAGGCTTTCCTTTACTGTAATATAAATACAGCCACATGCTTACCACACTCTACAGTGTTGCATGAATGATATTACTTTGTTATATTAATTAAGAATGATTTTATCTCACCAATAACTACAGACAAGGTTCTAATTCTTTCCCACAGAGTTCTTCATTTCAACAACCAAAATGCCATCATGGCAGAAAAGTGCAGACAAGTCTTTGTTCTCCACCCTGTCAGGTAATTTGTACTGTCTGGTAAAGCTTCTGGATATGAAACCGTGTTCATCCATCCTGGGTCCGTGTTGAGCTTTAATCAGGAGCCAGCCTTCGAAAGTCTGGATAATGATATCTTCGGGACGGAACTGCACAACATCCAGCAAGACCTGGAAGCGTGTGTTTTCCTCCTCCTGGCCACTCTCTCCTGCCCCACTTGTGCTTTCTGTGGTGCATCTTTGGTTGCTCAGTGCTGCTGTAGCAGGGCCCGGCAAAGCATATAAAAGGTGGTTCAGTTTGTGTGTTTCCAGCTCTTGGGCAGCAAACTGGTCCTGGTAGCGTACAGGAGTTTCCACCCAGTGTCTTATAACAGGTTCTGCCATGGCTGAGGCAGAAAGATCAGCTGCTACTCCTGCTGCCTTGGGAAGCTACAGAGTCAGAGTGAGCCCTTCCCAGCCGTATGTCTCACCCACAGACTAGTCTATCAGTGGGTGTCGCCTTTCACTTTTAGAACAGGCAGAGCTTAACATATTAATAGTGTCCTGTGCTCCAGTGCTGGGAGACTTGTTTCATCTTTTATCCACTAACAATAGAGCACTATTTATAGTGCTGAGGCCTTGAGTGGCTTCAACACATGCACAGCTTTCATGCATGACTGGTAAAAGCAAAATTTTAATGCACCTCGGATTATTGCAATATTATGCTGTTTATGGTTATAAATAATGAGTACAAAAATAATATGAAAGATTTTTTAATTTAAATGGAAGTTTAATAATTCTGTTTTTCGAAGGAACACGTCAATAAATACAAACTGTATTTCTTCTAATTGAAATACAGAGTTACTGAGGGAAGAGATTTAATTAGCTTGACAGCAGGAATGGATAAGATTTCAGGTTAGAGAAACTGTAAAATTATCAAGTGCATTCGACATTGTTGCAGAATTTGTGCATAGGTGAAATTTGGATGTGGTTAACCATGTTATTGGTGGAAGGAGGGAACCATAACCATAACCACCCCTGCCCAAAAAGAGTGAGCCTGAAGCGCTGAGTCTGCAATCTTTGTGACCTACAAACACAGCAGAGCCTGTTCCAGCGTGTCAGGGAGTCAGACACAAGACTGCAGGGAGACTTGCAGTGAAACCTCATGTTTAACAGCTTCCAGAGGAGGGTAGAGTTATTTATTTTTCCCCAGTAGAATGGTAAAGACAATTTCAAATCCCGAATGCTATCACATTGTCCCAATAATCTTCATCTTCTGGTGCTTAGCAGCTTGCACCCATGATCCCATCTACTGCATGTGTCTGCAGAGCAGGACTAGTGACCTCTAAGGCTCTCTGTGGTGTAATTATGGAATCACAAAATGGTTGGGAATGGAAGTAACATCTGGAGATCATCTAGACCAGCCCCTCCTGCTAAATCAGATTCACCTAGAACCGGTGGCACAGGATGACATCCAGGTGGGTTTTGAGTATCTCCAGAGAAGAAGCCTCCACAACCTCTTGCTTGTAATCTTCTTGCTACTCTCTGATCGCAGGGCAAATAATGCCTGCAAGGATAAATAGCTAAGAGAAAAGTGCAGTGCAAAGGAAAAAGCATTTCTAAATTTTAGTGTGTTTGCTAGAAAATCCCTCTAGCTGGGCTTGGTAATGTAAAGCAGAATGTGTTGTGGCAACTGATGGTGAAAATTGTTGATTTCATTTATTAGTGCAACAATAGTTGCCCTAATGCTAGAAATAATCAAACAAGATACTTTTATTCCTTCTTGTTTGGCTATTCTTGTTTAGAGTTCTATTTCTTGTCCTTACATGTTCCATTACCATGAAAATGGCAAGTCAGTTCAAATGGGATTTTTGGTACCTAATGGAATAATGAAGAAAGATAATTATTAAATTATTAGATTTCGATACTTATCAGAAATTCTTTATTGACTTCATAGCAGAGCAGGATTACCAGACATATCTATAATTGAAGCTCTGTGTTTGCTATCTTATTTTAAACCCATAAAAGCTACATTGCAAAGTAAGGAAATTTTCAAAAGTTAAAGATAACTTACATTATTGCATTTAATTGAGTATTGTGAGAAATGAGAGTTATACTACTTTATTGGCTTCTTCTCCTGTTAAACTGCCCTCCAGAAATAATTTAAAAATGCTATTCTGGATGTTTGACTGACTGAAATTATAATAAAACCAACCTGGAGCATTGCCTGTTATCTGTTTGGCAGCTGTTTTCTGTTTTGCTAGCAAATTATTTACTTGATGAGGAAAACTTTAACCCTGAAGTGCAGTATGCCTGGCTGGTTGTGATATTATGCTTAAACATATTGCTGAAAACTATTGCTGTTCCTACTGAATTCCGTGATGATAGCCTGACTTATTTCGCTTCAGTTTTGCACTTCATTAATAAATGCGCTGTGAAGGAATATTGCTTTTTTTTTTTAAATTTCATTTTAATTATTCACATCATCTCTGGAAAAAGGTAAACTTGCCCATACTTTAACTTAAAACACAATTCACCGTCTCAGTGCAAGTCACTGTGGTACAGCTGTATCTATTCCCAGAAGCAGCTGCGTTAGTCTTTCAAATGTCTGTGTTAAGCATACTTGGAACTGTCTGTCTGCTATAATCAGCATGAAAGATGCTTTGAATACCCTTTAAATTCATGTCATATGCAAAACGCTGCAGAAGTTCATAGGATCCCTTTCCACTCTGTATGATAAGGAATCAGAAAGATTTTGGAAATGAAGCCTTCCCATCCTGCCCTCTCCTCTGTTCCAGTCTCTTCTTCTCTCAGTTTACCACCAGTGGGCTCAGGAGTTAGCATCGTGCTTCTTATCTTTTTGTTACTAACATGGGGAATATGACAAGTGGAAAAAGCAAACACCCTTGAAATGCAAACATCGATTTAGAATATGTTTTTGGGCTTTCAGATTTAAACATGGTTGCAGTGCTGCAATACCGAGGCACTTCTGAGGCTCATGCTGCTGTACTCTTCAAGTATCTATATCAGGATTTGGTTCGGCAATGCATTTTAATAGCAATTGATTACTGTGGTAATTTTAAACCTTCAGAGCTCATCTGTAGGAGCAGGATCGATGTTCTAAATCTCCCAGGTCGATGCCCCAGGTTTTGTTTCCCGGTTTTACTGTGTACACAAAGGCCTCTCTCCGTACTGCCCAGCGAGCAGGAATCCACCGGCTGGCATGACAAAGTACAGCAGAGCACCCGTGCAACTCGTCACGGCGGCCGTGCACTCGCCAGGCCCTGCTCTCTCTCGCTGACTACAAGTGTTCATTGTCTCCCAATCTCCTGCGGGTTTTGGAGATCAGGACCGGGATCCGCGGGATGCAGCCGGCCGCGAGAGTGCAGAGCCGGGATCAGCGGGGCGCAGCGGCATCTCCTGGAGAGGACGGGGAACAGCTGCGCAGGAAGACCCGCCGGCACGAGCGCCGCTACCTGCCTGTGGAACATTGCCCTGGGAACGCGCTTCTGCGGGAGGAAACGCGAGATTTAACTTATAGCGCGCTATTTTCACGCTAGTATAAGTTTCAGTATTTTGGAAGGGGGTGGTGGTGGGATAAATATTTGATCCATGAATTCTGAATTGCATCAAAAGCAGCGTGGCGAGCGGATCGAGGGAGGTGATTCTCCCTCTCTACTATGGTGAGATACCTGGAGTGCTGCATCAAGCTCAGGGGTCCCCAACATAAGATGGGCATAGATCTGTTAGAGCAAGTCCAATGGAGAGACATCAAGATGGTCACAGGGCTGGAGAACCTCTCCTATGGGGATAGGCTGAGAGAGCTGGGGAGCTGGGGTTGTTCAGCCTGGATGAGAGCAGGCTCCAGCACCTTCCAGTACGTAAAAGGGGCTTTGCAAGAGAGCTGGTGAGGAATTTTTGACAAGGGCGTGTAGTGATAGGACAAGGGGGAATGGCCTCAAACCAAATGAGAGTAGGTTTAGATTAGGTATTAGGAAGAAATTCTTTACTGTGCAGGTGATGAAGCATTGAAACAGGTTGACTGGAGAAGCTGTGGATGCCTCATCCCTGAAAGTGTTCAAAGCCGGGTTGGATGTGGCTTTGAGCAACCTGATCTGCTGGGTGGCATCTCTGCTCATGGCAAGGGACTTAGAACTAGATGATCTTTCAGATTTTTATCTTCCCTTCCAATCCAAGCCTTTTTTTGATTCTGTGATGTTGTGAAATATAAACAGCAGGCATCCTGGTAAAGCTGTATTGCAAATTGTAAAAATGTAACATGAATAAAATAATGAGAATAATGTATTTTTGATGCATGTTTTAAAGAAAATCAGGTTCACCCTGCTTGGCACAACTTTAAAATAATAAATTGCCCTGTCACAATCCTCAGTGTGCTTGATTCCCCAAAGAGAAATTTGTTTTTTTGCTACCACTGAAATGCAGTAACTGCTGAAAAGGGAAAAATGTGAAAAGGCTGGCAGGATGAGGTGGACAAGAACTCTTACAGCAGAAGCTAATGGGCTAATTTCAAATCAGTCATATAATTATCTAAATGAATTTAGGTGGAGCACTGCAGTTACTTTTACCAAAGCAATCAAGGATCTACTTCCTGTGTCATTCAAAAGAGATATTGCCTCTTCAGACTTTGCAATACATATGAAATGTAAGGAAGGGTAGGACTTAGTGAGTTTTACCCGTGCTGTCTGTTACACCCAATATGGGAATATAAGCTCTGTTGTGATACCAAAAAGCTAGATAGTAAAATAAAATGTATGGAACGGGGTGACACATAGAGAAACTCAATGGTAAAGAGTTCCATGCAGTATTTAATATATTCATTTAGAGTGAGAAAGTTACTGTCTCCTACTTCCATCACTTTGAGTCCATTGCTCCTTAGAACTATGAGCTATCCTTTTAGCTGAATTGTTAGATCTAGAGATATGTAAACTCTGAAGGAATCAACAGTGTAACCGCAAGTCCTGCAAGTGTCTAATCAGCAAATACTGAGTGTTCTGTTTTTAAGAAATATTGAGGGATTTTTTTTTTTTAGTAATGTCTCATTCCAATCCAACATGCTGTTTATGTTGTTTGTATTGGTCAGTGAATCACAACATAACTCTTTCTGCAGCAAGACTTTGTGCTATGTTGTAAAAATTCTTGCAAAGAGTAAAGACTGTGTTGTTACATAGCTAGCTTTACTGAAGGGAGGCTTCAGTCTGTGGGTCATGTCCTTCAAAACCTGGAAAAGGCTGGATCTGCCCAACCTCCTGGAAAATCTCTCCTGGGCACTGATGCTCTTGTAACTGTTAACTCAGTCTCCTAATTTTAGGGACTTTAAGAAGTGGAAAACTAATCCCAGCTTTTGCACTAAGGATTGCTTGCTCATTTTTTAGGAAGCAATGTAAGAAATATAAGTAATAATGGAATGGACTATAATTTTTACACATTACAACTACTATTAGAAGATGTTTTTGACATGTTCAGATGATAGAAGAGCAGATGAAGGATGAGGATGGAGGATGATAGGACCACAGCAGCTGCTGTTCGAGCAACGTCTTTACAGAACAGTGAAGGAATAAAAATGCAATTTGTGTAACAATGATTTTAAAATTTCAAGTCACTATAATAGTTATTTTAAAGTGATGTCATGGAACACTTTACCCGTATTTGCTTTGTTTTTCACATGGCTGGTTTTTAAACATTCTATGTCTGCTATAGGCAAATGCATCTGTGCCTCACAAATGCTTGAAGAACTTCTATGGAAAGCAAACTCTTTAGAGTGATAATAATCTGTTTAATTCTTGCAGAGAGAACAGTTGAGAGAAAATGAACAATTAAAGGAGGATAATGTGCCTAAGGACTTGAAAGCTCTGTTTTGCCATTGCAAGTCAGAATCTAATGCACTCTTGCTGTAGAAACGGTCTTGATTTTCACCAGTTAACTAGTGTTCCAAGAAGAATGCCAGTTTTCAGGTTTCTTCCTCTTCTGCCTCCCTGAAGTCTTTACTTTAGACTTGATAGGAATAACTCAAGGCAGTGGAGTACAGTAAGACTGGTGTATTTATTTTAGATCTATTAAAACTTCATAGCTAGTGCTCACATGCATATTTAGCAAGTGAAACTCCTATTCCATGGATTTACAGCTTCAGGCTTGCGTGTTTTGAGGTTGACCACTTTAATAAAAATAACACAAGTACTTGCCTATGAAGTTCTGGAAGTAGCAATATTTTTGCTGTTTAAAATTATGTACTAAGGCTTCTTGGAGTAAAGGCTTGATAATCTAGGACCCACATTACATGTAAAACATGCTAACCTGTAATTAGCACAAATCACCCATTATCTCCTTTTGTTTAGATTTTTTTTCCCTAAGAACAAAATGAAGACTGAAGTTAAATAGTTAGAATGAATTAAAGACATGTGCTCTGGATATGTTTGCCAAAAATAATTGAACTTACTAAATGAATTCTGAGATTTAAAAATTTCACTGCGTCCATATGTTGAAAAGGACTAAAGGTATAACTGAAAACACTTGTTTGCTCAGCTACTGTGAAAATATTGTATTATGACATAAGTGTTTGAGTCAAAACAACACTATAGAATACTTATTTTCATGCATTTAGGAAATTTTAGAGCTGTGAACAATATTTTCTGAGTATTTGTTAGCAATATCAGATATTATCCAAGATATCAGCTGAATGGGCCTAGATATGAAGGTGGCTTGTGGCTCTAGCTAAAGTCTATGACTTTGGCACAGGATACTGAATGAAACCACTGATTTAAGACACCCTGCATCTTTTGTGTCTTGTAGGTGCAACTGGAATCAGTGAGATTTTTCTTTAACGTCAAGAATCCATGAAAACTTCTCAAATAACACAAAAGTCACTCACCACCATGCATCACCAAGGTGGGTAAGTTCCCTAGGGCCAAGGAAAGAATCCCTGATAACTCAAAACTCTTTGAGGCTGAGTGTTGACATTTTGATGTGAAAGGTTTGCTATGGTTAGTGAAAAATTCCTTTCTGGAATGACAAAAATATGCTGTTCAATACCAGTGTACCCTTGGAAATAACTACTGTGCCAAGTGTCTTCAATGGATGAGGAGCAGCTGGAGACTGTGTAAGTAATGAGAGTGAAAGGCTTGCCCAAAAACTCAAGTGTAGAGCGACTCAAAGGGTGTAGCGTGCCTCGTGGCACGCTGCCTTTATATAATAAAGAAATCCGTACACTCCCTGTGAGATGGTGAACAAAGAGGTTTATTTGAACAACGCGCACCCTTTTATACCCTGATCCCACGTGACTTCTAACCAATAGGAGTGTCTGTCTCTGCGCATGTCCCCTGCCTTCGGTGCCTTCCTCTTACACCTTGGGACATGCTTCCCACATCTCCCCCCTCCTAATTGTATAAGAAGGTCACGAAAACATTACACAAACAACAGTGCAAACAATCAGAACAGTACATTATAAACTACCAAGGCTTGCAATGATCCAGCATACTGCTTGCCTTAGTCCTATAGTCCTATAGTGAACCTTTTAAAACTCTCTTATATTCCTATAGGGTAGTGCAACTTGGAGAAATACCTTTATTAATCTATAGGCCCTGGCCTAACCGTGCAAACTTATAACCTCAATTAACTTGAGGGTTTTAAATAACTGGGGAGTACAACTTTATTAAGAAACAGGCTAAGCTTAGCAAAACTGAATTCTCTTAAATGACCCTGTGGCAGGGGTATTGTTATTTGTGAGGTGTTTAGTGTTTTAATATTTGTCCAGTCATACAACACTCTTGTCCATTCACTGTCTCAATCGCTTGATGGCCATCACATCACGCATCATACACACACATTCATGGGTTTTTATAAACTGCTTTTTGCCACACTGGTCGTCCTTAAAGTAAACCTTAGACATAAACATAATTTTCTTACAACTCCTGCGTCACTCTAGTTCTTGCTGATGTGATTTTATACCTTGTGGGGTGTAACAGACCTGGAAGGGGTTCATTTTAACTCTTTTCCTTCAGACTCCCCAGCATGGCCTCTCTCCCAGATCAGAGATTTAGTGGTTCCGTCCACTGCCCAGATATCAAATCCCTTACCATGACCGATGTTTTGGGAGAGGCACACTAGCCTGGGGTTTGTGTTGCTTTTCATACTTACATGTTTCCAGCTTGTCACAATTTGAAAATTAATACATACATGGCTTTTCACAGATATTCTTTTAGCTATACAGATTTTCTCCCCCCTTTTTTTGTCTAGTTGACACTGTTTTGATGTGTTGTGTGCTCTTTGTATAATTACTTGTCTAATGAGTGAGTGTGGAATACTTGTGACATGAGAATTTTCCTATTTGATAGGAAATGTGGCTGTTTTACTGTGAATATTATGGACCAAGAGTTGCTGGGCAACTAAGCCAGAGTGTCTCACACTCTTGGCCATTTCCGAGTGGGTGTATTGGAGATTACGTGATGTGGGTATATACCTACTGTTACATGTACATATTGTAATATGTCCAATTCAGAGATGTGTGTGATACCTGTTTGCTCAATCTCATTTGCAATTAACCATGTGGGGTTAACGCCTTCTGAGATGGCGTTGTTGTGATTTTTTGACAGTTTGGGCGTGACATGGTGAAGTCTTGAGCTGATTGAATGTTATTTGAAATTGTGTGTTTAAGGAATTTGCGTTCTGATGGAAAAATTAATGAGACAATTTCGCTTGCTTCAAGACCTTAGATATGATGTTAAACGTTGTTGTTTTGTCAGTCTCTTAATTCTCTGTCAGTTGTTGGCCCTTACCTGTCATTGTGTTACCTTGTGTGCATTGCATGAAAATCCAAACCTCATATGATTCACAAGAAACCGAATAGAACGCATTTCAATTAACAGGTAAACACTACAATATCTCAAATAAACAAACTTTCAAGATGGGGCATCAACTTGCAACATAACAGAAATCAGTTACAACATTAGAAGATTACTTAGTAAACTTTCCCAAGGCAATATGGACGGCAGTCAGTTCCAGAACCTGCACAGCTTTGGTTCGTGGTCTGCATCTGCCTTTCCCTTGTTTTGTAGCAGGATTTTACCTGAGTTATTACAGCCTTTTATGCTGTTCCCAGATGCAGGTGTGAAGGCCCTGAAGCCTTTCACTGGTCCGTGTTCGCATCTGGTCGTGGCTTTCAAAGGTAGATTAGTGGTCACTGCCCACAACCTGTGTTTTGAGAGATGCATGAAAGTTTTACCATGAAAGTTTGTTAAGGCAGCTTGGAACCTTGCGTCCTCAGCTGGCATCCTATCCAAATTGTCCTTCGTAGCTGGCATGTAGATGATGGCAGTGGCAGGGTCCTCTCCTTCTAGTTCCTGCAGTCTTCCTCTACCTTTAATGATAAGCTTTGCATACATCTCATTAACAGTCCACACAGTGTTAGATGGTACATGGGGCAACATTAGCCACTTTAGAAGTTGCAGGGGGTCTTTTTCAGTCTGATCCCACAGCAACAAGGCTGCTAATAGTTGATACCTGCTGGGAATGAAGGCTAGGCAGATTTGCAGTTCAGGATTTCTCCTTCTGCCTATCCCTCTCTCTATTGCCTTGGTACGAATGCCTAACACCCTTTTGGCTTCTGGTATCAGTAGCCTGTTAGACATTAGACTGGAGTCTCCCTTTGGCAGCTGAAGCAAAGGGTGTAGCTCCTCTGGAGTTATGTGTAAAATGGCCCTCAGCCATTTAACAGTCCCCTGATGCTCCTGCAATTCGCGTAAATATAAAGTGTTTTTTACCTCGAGCTGCAGCAGCTGTGGAGAATCTTTTTGCTGCACAAATTCCTGTCCAAGGAAAGTCTAGGGTAATGGTTGCTGGATTTTCTCCGCTGCAAGCTGTAACCCTGCATCTTGGACAGTTTTGATTAAAGCAGTAAGAGTAAATGGCAGTTCATTTCCTGTGGCCATGCTCATTGGTATGTTACCTGTATAGGGATGTATCGTGGTTGTTTGATACCTTGTCGGGCTGTTTGCATCCCCTGAGGAAAGGCAACCCAGCAATAGCCTTGCATGGGCCGTGCATTTTTCAAGGCCATGATGGGAAAGGCAAGCCTTGGCACATCCTCAGGGTGTAGGAAGGTGGTAGAGAAGCAAATCTTTGAATCAGTTACCAATAGCGGCCAACTCGTTGGGAGCACATTGGTTGAAGGCAGTCCATGCTGCGGTGCTCCTGCAAACCTTATGACTGTGCTTACTGCTTTTGACTTTGGCAGCATTCTCCACCTGTCACCTTTCTTGGGTGTGCAGAATATAGGAGCATTGTCTGGGCTGTTTGTTGCCATTTTGGGGCTCGCTTCGAGCTGCTTCCTCTCTGGCACATGAAGGCCGGTGGCACAGAGGGCGGCAAGCAGCACAGCAACAAGCAGTGCGATGCTTGCAGCGAAACACCTGTCTCGCCCTCGGCACCCTGGGTATAACTCAGCCCATTCCTTGCCATTAGAGTATTTTTGGGGCATTGCTGCAAAGAGTCTCCAGGTATAATCTCCTTGAAAGTGGTCAGTGCTACTGCACCTGACACCACTTGCTCTAAGTCTGGCCTTTTCTCGTATTCCTAGCTGGGCTCCTAGGGCCGCAGCTAGAGAGACAGGCTGGTGTCAAATCTTTGCCAAATCTTTGGTAAGGTTGAACCAGCTCAGCAGCGCCGTGGTCAACCCCTCCAGGAAAGGTTTGCAAAGCTTTTTCACAGCTTGTGTTCACCTTATCAGAAGCCAACTGCTTATACAGCATCTCTCTGGCTTCATTGTATTCAATTTGCTTGCCTAAAGCTGACTGCAGCCGATTTAAATGTGTGGGTTTGGCTCAGCACAACTTTGTAACACTCTTGTGCTGGGCAGGTTGCTGTTTTGATCTGTGGTGAGAAGCCTTTTCATGGCTCTCAGCGCCTGTTTGATTATCACTTTGTATATTTCTCAGGGGTGATTTAATTGGGCACCTGCTATGCTGTGTCTTCCTTCTCCAGTTAATGGATTTATTGTTATGTCATTTGGGGTATTTGCTGTGTGTTTGGCACAATTCTCCCGAAAGTCAGATAAGCTGTGCACATGTCCTGTGTCATGTGGAGTGGAAAAATGGATGGAATTCAATGCCTCCGAATACCCGCAGGCATTATTTAAGGATATGCCACCATCTCTTACCAAAAGCCTCAGCCTCTGGGCAGCTCCATGCAGGAGCTCAGGCTGAGGGGTGTGGCTTTGGCTAAATTCATTTGAGTATGCCTGATTACCCTTCAGGCTACTCAGCCGAATCGCCTTATCCCTGTTTTGTTTCCACCTGTTATCTGATTTTCCCCCATTTGCCTTTTCGCTCCTTCCCGACGGAACTACTGCTAGTTCCTCCTCCTTCCCCCCCCATTCCCCCCCCCCCCACGGCTGAGGCAGCCTCGGTTCCCGGTGGGGGGATGTGGGCGGGTGTCGGAGGCGGCGAGGGGGCGGAGCTACCTCCCCCTTCATGCCTATGGGTGGAGCGGGGCGGAGTTTGGGACGGAAGAGAAGGATCGGGGTCTCGCCCATGTGGCGGGCAAGATGGCTGCGCCCAGGGGGTTACACGTGGCTGGTCATTTGCAGGGACGGGGGGTAAGTACACTGGATTACTAACCCCATCTCTGTAACGGGGTTCTCTGCAAAGGTCCCTTGGGCTGGGATTTTGCATCAGAGGTCCCGTTTCCTCCCAGCTGTTCGTGTTCCCTTGGCTCTCGGGTCCGATAGTGAGTTCAGATTACAAACGGCTGTTTCCCCCCCCTGCTGCATGCCTATGGGCTGTGCTGTTGCTAGCAGTGTAGCGAGGAGAGGGGTGTGTGGGTTACTTGTTTCATTTGTTGGTGGCTGTGGCTTAGAATGTGTCCCTGTTTTCTTATGTGTATCTTTGCAACGGCTAGCAACTGTGTTTTAAAAGTGTTTCAATGTGTTGCGGGTTTCCATGGAGACAGGGCTCCTCTGTTACCTTAATCCGGAGGCTGTGGCACATGTTTCTTTGTTCGGCTGCAGTTAGTTTCAATTTTGGGTCGGCTGCTTCTCCGCCGCTTTTTTTCTCTCCCGACGTCTCCGTGGGGGTCTGCTTGGGTCCCGGGGCTCCAGCGCGTCCGCTAGGCATCTCCGTGGGGGTCTGGCGTGTGGCGAGGCGTCCCTCGGTGCGGCACGGGGTGCAGGGGTGGTCCCGATGGCGGCGCGGGGCCGCTCTCGGCTCGGGGCTCGGCGCGGCGGCTCGGCACGGCTTTCGGGGGTTTTTCCTCTACGCTGAGGCTTCACGCAGTGGCTACAGGCATGCGTGGGTTGGCAGAAGGTGGTTGCGGGGCTCTCGGGATCGCTAGGTGATGTGGGGGGTCCGGGGCCTGCGGGCGTTTGGTGTGGCTCCCTCGGTTCCGCGCGGCTTCTGGGTGGGGCACGGGGCCGGTGGAAGCGGCAGCGAATGCGCGCAGGGTCGGCGGGTGGTGCGGGCGGTGGTGAGGCAGCGCTGGCTTGGTTTGTCGGGTAGACCTGGCGCGACCGGTATAGGTCCCTGCGGTGGGGGGCAGGGCGGCCAGCATATGTGCGTGGTCGTTTCCCCGGCAGCTGCAACTGGGGCTTTTTGCCGGTTTGCCAGGCACCAGGCGCCAGTCCCGCAGCTGGCGGCAGTCGCAAGCGGCGTGCGTGGGGGAGAGGGGGGTGGCGGGGCGGCACACGTGGTCTTGGGGTTCCCGGGGCTCTGGGGTAGCGGCACGGGGCAGCTCAGCTGCTTCTGCCTGGGTCTCCACTGCTTTTAGCTGCAGAGTTCCCAGCAGCAGCTCGCGAGATAAAGCACAGCAGGTCCGAGCCCCCTTTGGTGGGGGCTGGGGGCTGCAGAGCTAGTAACTCACTCAGCTTCGCTGTTTCGCTGTCCGCTTCCGCCTGCTGGTCCCTGACTCCGGTCTCCACTGCCCGCCGTTCTGTTTCTTCTTTTCTTCTTTTTTCTTGTTTTCTGTGCACTTTCCTATACTTTTTTTGAGCTCACTAACTTCGTTCCTTGGTCTCCCCCAAGGCAACGTTTACAGACGTCTAAGTTTTTTTTCGGTAAAAGGACTCCCACTTTATAAAACTAAAGTGATAAACGGAGATCCTACCGATATATACCTGTTACAGGTTTTTAAGCTATCAGATCTAATGTAAATTCGGCCCCACGTTGGGCACCATATGTAGCGTGCCTCGTGGCACGCTGCCTTTATATAATAAAGAAATCCGTACGCTCCCTGTGAGATGGTGAACAAAGAGGTTTATTTGAACAACGCGCGCCCTTTTATACCCTGATCCCACGTGACTTCTAACCAATAGGAGTGTCTGTCTCTGCGCATGTCCCCTGCCTTCGGTGCCTTCCTCTTACACCTTGGGACATGCTTCCCACAAAAGGGGATTGGTGGTGACAATGCTATTGTCTTCATATGCTGACTTAGTGGATAATATGAAATTCCAGTCTTAGAAGAAAGCCAATAATTCATTGGCAAAAATACTCTCACCTCTCTCCACACAGTGAAAGCCAACCAAAATCTGTCTCCTGCATCAGAAATGTTATTTCCTTCAGTGTTGGAATTAGAACAATAGTCTCATATTGTCTTAATTTCCTGACTTTGGTGATGCCAGGAAGGCTGCAGAGGTGGTAAAATCCCTACTAGTTATGAAATTACATTTTCTTTCATAGTATGGGTTCAAGTCAGAAGACGGAACATGGCTAGACCCTTTTTTTTTAAGATTACAGATGAAGTTTACTGTGAGTCTTGATTTATAAGACATGAATAGGTATATCATTCCACAGACATGAGTCATGAATGCTTTAATGAAGTGTTAGGCCTGAAATTTAAAACTTTTTTTCTCCTCTCTCTTTTTTGAGCTTTTGTTCATACATGTTAGAATTTGCAAAATCTGAAAACATGTTTTCTGGCCTGCTTTGTACACTTGCCTACATTCAAAGACCCCATGTCACCTATGTTGGAAAAAAACAGGAGACCTGCTTTTCCTCTTAAAAAAGTCATTGTATGATATAAAATACTGGCAGAATCTCACTCAGTCTTTGCCATACACTCTAAGCAAAGATCATTGTACATATAAACATTTATATAAAATGACCAGACACCTGGTCAGTAGGCAAGTTGGCACTTTCTTTCCATTACTACAATACTTTCCTCCCAATGCATATTTGTCAATACAGCTATTTTTATAACACAGATCAGAACAGCTGTGCAAAATCTGTTGCTCTTATGTTGTTCTGCTGAAGGTAAGAAGAACTTTAATTAAACTTTATTTTGCTAAGGTTAAAGTTTACATAGCATGCTGTGCAAGAAATAAAATGTTTGTCGTGAGATCATGAGACAGCAATAATATTTATAAAAGCAGATTTAACTCCCATATTATAGAAACCATTTTATTTGCACAGTAGAAGCTCTTTTTCCATATTAATCTTTGCTGTAGCAAGGAGGTAAATTAGGTCTGTACAGGTTAATAGGATAGTTCTGTAGTTGTATCAGTAATACTGGATTTTAAAGTGATTACCTATTCTTGGAGGGAAGTTTTAAAAAGCAATGCAGATGTTTACTGGGCTTGTGTTAGCCATTCCATGTAGATTGTAGCTTTCATTGGGGCCAGTTACAGCTAATTACAGATGTAAATATGTGTATGGAGTTTGTGGTTTATAAAGTGAAATCGGGCTTCTTTTTCTTAGGGATGAACAAAGCCAAAGGAAAATCATTCAGAAGAGTTAATCATAAGCAAAACCACAAACCACAGAGGGGGCTTTAACATGCAGTCAAAGGACTTGGCATCGTTGACATTTTCTATGAATTCAAAACATATTCGGTTTTATATAGAGAATGACTGATGGATGGATAAAGAGGGTGGAAACCGAGAATGAAAGACGAAATATTCTAAATGCAAAGAAATTTGATTACCAGTGTACAAGCAAGCTGTCATTCAGCAAACTGTACTGAGTGATAGTAGCCAAAGGCAGCTGGATGTTGAATAATGTGTGATTATCTGTCCAGTTTGCCAACTCCCTACTCATATTGCTATTCCTAGAGCATTCTATGAGGATATCAGTGAAGTACAGGTTGCAAGATTAAATCTTATTCTAGCAAAAATCCAGGACTCAAAGAGCCACCAGACAGTTTCAGATAGACTCCAAATTGTCTCACTGCTATTCATTTTCTATCAGTGCTGGAATTTTGCTGTGGAAACAAATAGCAAAGAAAACAATAACAGGATTAAGAACAATGACAGACTATTAAATCACATACCAGTGGTTTGCAACCTATGGCATTTTTTTTCTGCTGGTGTAATGGTAGACTTTTTTTGGCGGTGGCTTTTCTTTTTTAGCTGGGGAAGGAATGCTTTCTAGTTCCTCCCTACTTTGTTGTAGTTTGTATGTAGTTTCTTTTATTTAATTCTCCCACCTGAATCTGTGTAGTTTGGAGACAGGCCCTTTTTCTGCTCAGGAACAAGAATTAGAGCCTCAGTTGCCAAATCATATTTCATTCTTCCTGGGTATAGAAAGCCATAGAGAGCAGTTAGCTGTCAGTGAGCAAATAATAGTAATGAGTTCTATGAACTGTAATTGTGAGAGGGCTAACGTGCACAGACTGCAGAGCAATAGAGATTTGGGGCCAATATATAAACAACTGGTAAGTCTGTGATCCTAGGCCTAGCCTAGAACCATAGAAAATCAGTGTCCATGTTTAGGTATTTACATAGTGCAAGAGGCCTCTGCTATTTTGAGAGATCAAATACAGTTTCCTGTTCTTCTTATTATTGTTCCCAGAGTCAACAATGCGTCCTGGTGATACTATAAAAAGACACCAAACTATTCTGCAATCTGGAAAAGTGTTTTTTAGTTATTCTACTGCTGCAGTTCTAAGCTCTGATTATGTAGAATCACAAAGTTAGTATTTTTTCTCAGTAGATGTCCAATTTCTTTAGTCTTTAAAGTTACTTTGCATATGCTGATAATAATTTTAATTTCCTGATCTAAATGTCACACATTGATTTCATATATTTTAGGCTTATTTTTATCCCTATCCAAGTGTGAAGTAAGCATTTAGATAGCTAGCTAATGAGGTTACAAAACATGCTTGCTACATACCAATGACATATCAGGTGTATGACCACTCATGAAATTCCCATTTGAGCATGCAAAAGGCACTAAGGGTTTCCAAAATGCAGTTGCTACAGTCACTTGTCTCCAACAACTTGTTACCTTTAATGTCCACATCTCATATGTGTGGGTGAGTTCATTAAGGGGTATCTTGCTGACTCAAACTGGCTGGCATAGGAAGCTGTGACATGTCAGCTATGCCTTTTGTAGAAACATGGAGTTGATTGCCCGCATGTACAAAACATCTGGACTATCCCTTGTGTTACTGGATACAACCCAGTGAAGTTATTACATCCAGATATGGGGAGAAAGGCCAGCAGAAATACCTGGCTCCATTAGCCCATTCTTTGTTCCACTACAGCAGGTCTGACTGGAATGCCAAGACCTGGTCTACAGAGTGTTAGGCACTCAGAGCTGTACTTCCAGGTAATACTTAAAGCGGTCTGGCTGGTTGATATTTGATGTTAAATATTACAGAATCCTTTCTGTCTTATATTAGGTACTCGAAATCAATAGATACTTTGACTTTTAACCTTCTCTGCCTCACTCCTTCTTCTGAAAGCAATAATAATACTCTCTCATCTCAAAGGATTATTGTGAAAATGAACTAATTAAACATAATAGAAACATAATATCTGTGAATAAGTTAGTGTCAGAATGTATGACAAAGCAAAAAAAAATTTTGTCCCCAGACAGAATTTGTCAAGTGGTGAGTAAAAAACATGAGGCCACATACAACAATAATAACAGTAAAGAAAAAGGAAAATTGAATACTGACTAATATAGTAGTCAAGTGGAAAATATACAATAGAGTCATATAATTGAACAGCACATACAGACATATGCAGGCTGAATTAAAGCTGCACAGGAAATCTGAAATTTAGCATTTTCTTCCTAAGTGTTTAAAAAATTTACTGTACTACAGCCACAATTGTTAGGTTTCTATTCCTCTTTGTTTTTCAGCATGAGACACAATTTGCTGTAAGGATGTGGGATATGTAGAAAGATAGAATCAGATTTTAAAATTAATTCAGATAGTAATGTAAAGTTTTCTAAAGTGAAGTTAAATCTGAGCACACTATGACTTCCATCTACTCCTCTTCCATGAGAATTATGAGTCAGTTGATGTGGTAAGATGAAGGCTCTTGGCAGTTCCCTGTCTGGAGACTGAATCTATTGGGTATGTTCTGCCCACTGTCCCAGCAGACATACACCAGAACTTCCTCATTTGCAGCAGAAAGGATATTAGGAAAGGTAGGCAGGATCTGGTAGGTTCTAAGTTAAAATGCCTCTGTTGGAAGTATCTACTTATATACAACAGAATTTATTGGAAATTTTACAATATCTGTTTGTGTGCAGTAATACACCTTAACCTTCTGAAAGCTAGCCATTAAAACAGTGAACATGTCAAAAACATTACTTTTGCCTATGGCTCAGTTCTAAGACAGTGCATTAATATGCATGTCAAACTGCTGAGCAGGGTGAAAATGAAGAATTAGTGATCAACACTAATGGGAATAATTTACTCTAAACACAAATGTACTGTGCTTTTTGCTCACAATATATACAACTTTATTCAAAAGAATATCCCAGTATCTGGTTAATTTAGTACTACTACTTATGATTTTTTATGTGTTCAGAGTAACAATAATATTTAACCTACATTCCCTCACTAAGTATTAACAGAGTTGCATGTTAATGAATTAACAAATTCACCTTAATTTTATTCTTAAACCCTCCACATAGAAGCAAGCGATCAAATTTCATGCTATTTATACAGAAAGCTAGTTTATTATTTAGCCAGGACTACAAAAATCATATATGGTCCAGATTTATCCATACTCCATGCAGAAATAAAATACAACAGGTGTTTCTTCTCACATATTCTTCAGATATGTTAAAGCCAAGAAAGCTATACTTTGGCTGCTAGTCTTTCCCTCAAGGAAAAAAAAGAAAAATATGCTAGTGAGAGTCAAAGGGACCAGTAACGCATGGTTTGGACTTGTTTCCAGAGCTGAAATCTGTACAGTTACCACACAAAATACCTGACTCTTAATGAGCTTTTAGAAAACCCTAGTATTTCGACCTGTTTTCTTGATTTGAGATTCAGTTTGGCTGAGAGGTCCGTCAGCGTCTTTAAATTGTGATTCATTCCTTCATGGGGCACCTTCTTGCAACTTTTTTTCATCCTCAGGACCATGTGGAGGATGCTCAAAAGACAAACACAGTTTATTCCTAAGTGAGAACTCTTCAAGATATTCACATGCATGTCTTATTTTCCCTCTCCCTTGAAACTGTAATTGCATGTAGGATAGACGAAAGAATTGCACTGAAGTGGCTGAATTCACATGCTGCCTTTAGGCTCTCATCCTGAGAACACATAGGAACAGTAGGAGAAGGGGGACAGTGTTGTTATACAGTTCCCACCCACACAGTAAATTGCCTGAGTGGAAATGCATTTCAAAGAGTGCATGCTCTCTGTTGTATTTATTCCTATACCCTTGACACTAATGCAGCTGAGCTTCTTGGGTGCACAAGATGCTCCCTAGCATGTCTGCAGCATTGCTAGGTTTGTGTTGTCCAGATGATTATCATTAACTGGTTTCATTATTCACAAGAGAGGTTTATAATCCAGCTGCCAAGGTAGTAGCAAGAATGGATGGCTGGACTTGTGGCACTGCCTTGGGAGGTAAGAAATCCAGTTTAGTTCCTGGGTCCTCTGCAGGTTTTTCTCTTTGGCATTTGGAAAACCACAGTCTTTCTAGTCCACTTGTGTGAAGAGGTATCAGCATCCTAGCCCTATTTATGTTTATTGAGCTTTTCAGGAGAGACGGTATCTTGCAATGCATGCATGCAAAAAGTCTTACACAGAGACAAAATAGCATATGAAGCATATGAAGGAAAAAGACCAAACAAGGAGAATCATGAGAATTGCTAAGTATGACGGTGTATCACCAGTGACGAAAAAGAAATGGAGTTTAATGTGAACATACCTTTAACATTCCTGACAAAACCAAAGAATAGCTTGCTGACTCAGGAATCAGAGGCAGACTTACTGGAAGGGGTAAGCCTCCCCACCTCTACTATGGCCCCAAAAGTATGTCACTTGCTTTATAGGATGTGATAGCACAGCAGTGGATGGCTATCGGGCCATCATTATAACGCATCTGAAAATACAAGGATACAGCAAGTGGGGGGTGAGTGTACAGAAAATAAGAAAATGTAGTAATCAAAATTTTTCAAAGGGATGCATGATGAATAGAAATATAGAAGTTTTCAGAAGATTTACCTTTTGTTGCTGTTAGTAAAGGAAATGTTACTGTATTGCTGTCCTGTTTGCATGGCTATTGCTTTTGTTTTATTCACCAGTAGAACACTAAATTGCAAAGAAGACACAAAAGCATGCCTATTCTAGGCTTATCACACTATAGTAGTATTAATGGATTTTATCTGCAAAGAGCTTTTACAGGATGAAATTGCTTGAGTTCAATTTAAAATTAACAACCGTAGGCTTACCTTTCAAACTTCTCTTGGGCAAAGTTCATGTTGAAATTGAATTTTCCATGCATATAGACTGAAAAGGAGTAAAGGGACAAAAGGACTAAACGTTTATTTTTATAGTACCTGTACTGTAGATAGAGTAAAAAAATAAGCCTCAGAGAGTAGTTGGACATTAATGTGTAAAAATGTTGCAGTGATAATAAGTGAGATAAGTGACTGTATGTGCTAATGTGTTAAACTACATATGTGAAAAACATACAAAAAAGAATTGTGTGTTATCCAGGATTACCGTTAGCATAGTTGCTACAACCCCATGATTTTCTGTCTTAACTATATACTTACAGTTTCTTGTAAATAATAATGGCGGATAGTAACCAGTCTTTTACAGTTTGTATAAAATAAGGAGACTATAGAATAAACAAGCATTCTGTCTATTCTTATTTTGTAATTACATTTTACTATAAAGTAAATGGAATTGGTCTCATTCCCGAGTCTCTCCAAAACTAATGCATATTTACTGATACAGACCTTTGCACAAAGTCTGTCAGGAGGGAGCCTTATCCTGACAGAAATCATGTTTCCCCATCCTAAGTCCCAAAGCAGGTTAATAGACCCTGGAAAATGAGTGGCAGTGATGAGGAATGCTGAGAAATACCTGGATTCACAACAACTTCTGGTGCCTGTGAACAGAACAGCCGTTTCAGGGTTCCTTGCTTATATTTAAAATCAGATGTTTGGCACCTCCATTGTCCTCTAGTTAGAAAATACTAAATGAACTTTTTAATGCAGTAATTCACTGTGTTTTTAAATACAGTGACTAAATGTGATTATCTCAGACAAAAGCAGTTAACGCAGACCTGCCCCTGGCCACAGTAAGAGCAAGTTCACATTTAATATAATTATCAGTTAACACCTCTATTAATTTGGTACCTCTTCACAGAAAAAAAAAGCAAGCCACTGACAGCACACTCTGCTCTTTCTGGGCTGAATCCTTCCCTGTCAGTGACCATCTGCTGTTCCCCAGGGCAAAGAAGCACCAGTTCCTTTGTTAAACTGCAATAACCCTTAGTCCACGCTTTTTATAAACAAATCATTAGATATGTTTCACACCCTTAAAAAGACTCAATTTCTTAGTTAATATATTAGGGAGTGACAATAGGCTTTGCCTTTAGTTGTTTTCTACACCTAATTTTACATAGCCCACATAAGCAGAATTAAATTGTTTAAATAGCAGGTTCAGTCAATAAAGTCCTTAACTGTTGCTAAACTGTTTTTCCCAAAGGGTTCTGTCATTTTACTCTATTATTTTTCCTTGCTTGGAATGGGAAGAAACATTTCTCAGAAGTTTTATTCTACAGGGAGCAATAGGGAAGAATATAAACTATTTATATATTATTATATGTTTTAGCAACTGATGGAGGCATCTTAAAACTGCTGCACAAGTACCACCAGCATCCAAAAAGCTCTGTAAAAGGCAGCAGTGGGCATTAAAGACTTACTTGACCTTCCTCCAGGCACCCAAGGAAAACTGGGGCTTGCTAACAAGCCGTTCAATTTTTACTCATAGAAATCAGCTGAAATCTGTGGAATCTCACCAATGCAAGTGGCAATAGGCAAGTTTAACTTCCAAGCACAGCCAAAGTAAACAACAGTATGTGACTTTGATACTTGTTTTGCAAGATCTTGCTGGGGGTTAAGCTGGTGTGTATGGAGTGTGGGCTGTCAGTGTGCGAGCTGGCAACAACCTGCCTGCTCATTTTTGGCTGTCCCTCCCCTGCCCCATCCACACAGAGCCAAGTGACTGTGTCCTCCAGCAATAGTGGGACCTGAAAGCCACTCAATGGGAGCAAGAGTAGGGAAGAAAAGACCTCTAGGTTTTAAGGTGGGAGTGGACTGTTGTGGGAGGAAAGGCTACTGGGAAGTGGAGGAAGCAGTGTCCTGTCATCTGAGGACCTGAGGGCTAATGAGTGTGTGGAGAGACTCTCCAAAGCTCCAGAATTTCCCTCATCCTTCTCCTTCGTTTTTCTATAATGTCACTCCTTTCCACAGATCCGACTTTTTCCAGTCATCCTTCCCACTGAAACTCCCTAAACCCACTCCCAGTTCCTCTTTCCCTGCTTTCAATCAGTTCTAAGGAACAAACCCCTCAAATACACTTGTTGAGCATTGCCACTTCTCCACCACAGCAGAACTGAATACTGACTTTTTTTCCCCCCATGTATTCCAGATTAATCTTGACCTTCTGAGACTTAATAAAATTCTGTCTCTGACCCCTTTCAGGTGTCCATTCTGGTTTGAGACGCAAAATTTTAATTTTTTTCCTCCTATGGAATTCTCTAAGACAAAGGACTTAAACAGGCAGAGTTCCACTGTTATATCTCAGTTTATCCCAATATTTGTTGCCATTTGCCTATGTTTAAAGTATTCAGAAGCCCCACTATGTGCTGTTATAATCTGTTCTCACTCTTGAATTGTGGTTTACAGTCATTCTGAACAGTATTACTGGAAGTATCTTCTGGACCAGGAACAAGATACAGTAGAGAGAACTGTCAGAGCAATGGCATTTCAGGGTCAGCTGCCCATCTCCCAACAGATGATGTCTTGTTTTCTCTCATTAAAAAATATTCCATGCAGAGAGTAACGGTGGCAGATCTTGTCATGCTAATTTAGCCCGACTTCGAAGATAAAATATGTATTCCTAAAACACACAGGCTACATGGTCAGCTTCAAAGTGCAAAACACATATTTTGATGGATGCACTAGCTATGTTACAAGTAATTATATCACCACATTTGCTTTTAGAGTTAGTTTTGATTGGATAAACACATCTAAGCTACTTCAGTTGTTTGCTTTACATTTCCCTCTCAGCCACAGATGGTGAATGCACTTCTCTGGGTAGCCAGAATTCAAGAGCTGTATTTTTCTTTCAAGTCTGCATAGCTGTACAAATCAGTGCATAAGGCCTATGAAAATCCCATTCAGTTACAAAGAAAACCTCTGAAACTGTTTACATGCAAGTCAGGTAGCCACTGTCTTGCTCCTATTGAAAAAAGTGATTTTATTATGAACATGAATAAGCTCTTCAAATCAAGTACTGGCTTATAGGCTTTTCTGCTTTTCCTGAGACAGAAGGTGCAGTCTTTCAAAGAGATGATGTTCTCACTATTGTTATAATCATTAAAATTTTGCTGAAGATGCAAATACTGGATGCAAATACTGTTCATGTTTTTAAATAGATTTCTGCCTCTGATTTCAGAATAGGCAACCATTCTCATTATGAAGATCATCCATTTTGCATGGGGTTCCTTTCTCATTTTCACTCACACTATCAGAACAGTTTCTTAATAATCTGTGATTTAAACAAATAGTGAAAACTTGACCTGTGGATTTCCAAGGTAAAGTTGAATTAAGAATAAAAATTAAGAAGAATGTTTTTCATACCTGCTTCTATAAAGATTTGGACTAAGGTCTTTTGAACTTACTGGTAATTGAAGAACGTGCTTAAGCATCTTTTGAATAAGCTCTTATAGGGTGGTAAGCTTAACAGCCTGTTCTGTTCAACCTTAATTACTGATCACAACTTTAGAAACATGTTTTGACATAACCTATTCCATGTAAATGGGCCCCGGACTGAAATCACTGTTTGAATTAGAGCATTTATACACTAGCCAGCAGTCAACCAAACCACTTGATAGAGAAAGTAATATAAACGATCCTGAATACCTCTGCAATTATATTCCACATGTTAACCTTCCAAGAGCAGTTCATGTGAAGGTAGAGGTGGTTATACAGGTATTTAAGTGGAAGCTCCCAAACCTAGAAGGAATGCTGCTTCAAAAACATTTGGATTACTTTCAGTTCTTGTTATTCCTACAGTGCAGATCCCATTCAGATTTGTGTATGTGAGTTGTTTTTGGAAATCAAGGAGAGAGTTGAGTGATTTAAAAACACAAGTTATTTATTCAATAGCTTCAGTACAGAGAAATTAGTGGAACTGAAAAAGAAACAACACTTTGTTATACATATTTGCTTTCCTTCTTCCAGATATATTTTCTAGTGTAGCATTAGTTTCTGAAGTATCCAGGTAAAAAATATATCTGCTGTCTTAGTGGGGGAACATGAAGTTGGTTTACTAGGATTCTTTCAGTGTATCATTGTTTCAAACTTTAATTACCTCAGATAGATAGAACTGTACCTACCAAAACATCACAAAAAGCCTCGGGAACAGCTACAATTGAAAGAAACTCTTTGGAGAGATACAATTTGTTTCTAAGACTCCCTAATTAACTTGCTGTTTTCAATTCACACTATCTCCTTACTTACTACATCTATTTTTTCCCCTCAAGAATTAGTACCTTGGCCCTGTTTTCTTGCTTTTCAATTAAATGGGAATTCCTTAAAATCATCTGCAGTTGATACCACTTTTCCCTATTCCTTATCTTTAAAAAGTGGCTGAACCACAATTCTTTCGGTAAACATGTCTGATCGACACAAGATTCTTCATAGGTATTGTTCAAGGCTTGTTATAATTTCTTGAGGCACTGATAGCTATACTTCAGATTTTGCTTATAGTCTTATGCTCTGATATTGCTTTTTAGTCCTATTTCAGCTCTATGTTGGTATGTGTGCCTTATCATTAGTTACATACTTTACTCCATCAGGAATATGCAGCAAGGTATATAAGCCCACTTTAGTCAGTAGAACTTTAATATAAGAGGAGAAAATAAGAACTCCTAAGGATATGCTGGATAGCAAAATGCAGGTTTTATTATAACTTGTGTTCACATGCCTGCATAGCTTAAATTGATGTCATAGGTTATAAAATCCAAGGGGGAATTTTTCTTCCCCTGCCCCACTGTAAGAAAGGCGGAGTTTGAATGGGAAGGGGGAAGGGGGTCAATTAGCTTTACAAAGGACCTAGCTCCCAGTACTGCGATTCCGGCTAATGGCCCATTTCTGAGGCTACAGTGAGGGGGAGGAGTTTTTTCTTTTTTTCTTTTTCTTTGGCTGCCTTCTGACATAGGGAGAACAGTTTTGGTTTTTCCTCTTGAAGGGAGACAAGGAGTCAGTGTGCATTTGGAAAAGCTTTGAGGCCATTTCTTCCTGCTCTCAACCTGGTCATTCTGACCACTTGCCTCTGCTTGCCCCTGCCTCCGGCCCGGACCTGCTGCGATTTCATTGGAGAGTTTTGTGCTCATTGGGAGAAAAGGAGGAGCTTTGAACACCATCAGCCAAGGACAACAGTGAGTTCCGTGGGGGTGGACTGTCTTTCTTTTTTTCCCCCTTCTTCCACTGGGGGAGGGTCCCCATTTTTCGGCTTCTCCCGTGACCCAAAACCCCCCATGTGGTGACCACCAGAGCCCAACAGCGCCCCCTGCAGGCCACCACAGGTGCAGGCTCTGCACCTCCAGTGATCCAACAGCGCCCCCTGACAACCGTGATTAGAACCGTGCTAAAGGACAGAGAAGTATTCAGACTGTTTCTTTTTTTTGAAGGGGACTTTTGGGTACAGGACTATTGTCTAGTTGTTTTTGTGTTCTGTTACTGTCTTTGCCAACATACACATATCTTTTAATAAAGGGTTGTTTTTTCTTCCTTTTTTCCATAATTCCTCGATTGGAGCCTCTTAATTTTGGATTTACAATTGCTGAGAGAGAGCAGTTTGGTCTATCTCATAACTCATCCTCTTTAGCAGATATTCCAGTCTCTTCAAACTGAGACAACTGGCTAACATGAATAAAAGAATTACTTTTGTGTGAACTGGTAACTGGAGTTCAAAGTGTGAAGCATGTGTTGCTACTTTTCCCTTCCTCTTCTTACTGTACTGCCTAGATGAGGCTAAAATCTGACACAAAGGTTTTTCAATACCAACAAGTTATTTCTTCCTCATCTTGAGCATTTTTTTTATTCTTTCTGCTAAAAGGCATTTTGCTTTTCATTCAAGACTCAGAAACAAAGTAAGCTAAAGCACAGAAAAACTTGAACCACTAAGACCTTGTATCTGGTGTTCATTATTTCCAGCAAGAGATGAAATGGTCATCTCCACATATAGCTGCAAGGCTTTGCTGACCATATTCTTCATATACGCTATATTTAGACTTCAGGCAAAGTTTAGTTGTCTGGGTTTGTAGTCACACTGACTTCTTGGGAAGACATGACTGTTAAGGAAGACACAACTAAAGTATATAAGATGGGATAACACGTTTAATATAAATATGAAATACTTTAGGTATTATGTAAGGTCATATGCAAATTGCAAATTCTTTTGTTTCAGAATTATCTCTTCTTTCATTTGCTTGGAGACCTCATATTTCTTCTCACCAATTCATATGTGCCATTATTGAATCTTGCTCCTTTAGAATGAAGAGGACTAATGCTGGCAGCAGTCAGACCCAGGTTCCAGCTTCCTGCACAGCTTTACTTGAGGCACCACCTCCTTCTCCGTTGGCCAGGCAGACCTGTGGGATGGCCACTGTTAATCTCCAAACACAACAGAGGCATTATGTAGGTCATAAGTTATATTTTCTTTTACTAATGAAATGGCATTTTTTTCACACCCTAACAAGACTAGGAATTGAAAACTTCTGAAAATAAGAAGAGTTTTCTAAGCCCAAATAGGAAGGTGGAAGGCTTTAAGAACTAGATCCAAACCCAGCCCATTTTATAGTTGGAAAGAGACAGAATATTGTGTCTCTAATGTTTTTTTAGGGGTAAATTTGGAACACAAGTGTAATTCTAGCCTAACAACGCTCTCGTAATGGAAACAAAGGAAAAAGGTACAGATGGAAACATGTATTTGCATGTTAACACCAGAGCAAAGACCACAGAGTCTAACTGTATTGCTTCTATTTGTATATTCATTCAGTAAAAAGAAAAAACAATCTGAACACGAGAGATAAATATTTGAATACTCTGTAAACAATATTAGAAACAAATGCTTTTTATGAACAAAAAGCAAAACTGTAGTTCTCATAAAATGTACCACACCAAAGTTAAAAAAATCCAAAGATTCAGTTCATCCCAGAAAACCAGATATTATGTGAAATGAGATTATATTTTTTAGGGTTTGTCTCCTTGTTGATTCTCAGCAGGGACATGAAAGTACAACTTCTAATCAATCTCTTGAAGTTTCTACAGTGCCACAAGTAGAGAGTTAAACCAGATTACAACTGTGGATTGTTTTGTTTTTTTTTTTTTAAATCTCCACAACACCTTGCTATAGAAACCCACTATTTTTTCCATTTCACACAAAAGAAACCAAGCTAAGAATTCAAATGTTTTCTTATGTATATATGAGAAGAAACCCTAAGACCCTAAATCTAGGGCTTCCAAATTCCTCAGCTGCTTAAACACAGAACCCCTGCTACCAAGGCCAATATCTATGATCACTTAGTCTTCAAATTCAGCTAATAGTTCAAACAAGGTTACCAGTATAGAACTAGGACTCTTAATTATTGTTTTGCTATAGCACTGTTTAAAGACCTTACATAGAAGACTCATGAAATGAAAAATGAGTCTACATCACTACCAACTTTAGAGGGGTGATACAGAAATGAAAAAATATCATATCTAATCTATTCAAATTTCCTCATGCAAATCTTCTTGCATTACTTTACCAACAGTAACATTTTGGGTGCACAGGGAGGAGTAAATACGCTATAAAAATCAATTGTAATATTACAATCACTTTATTCATATTCTATAGGTTTAAATTAATTAAATTAATTCAAATTATTTAAGTAAATTCATTAAAATTATACTAAATTTATATCAGCATAACTACTGTCTGGAACTGGTTTTTACTGTTGACCTTGTTCTGTCATTAATCTTTGCTCTTAGACTGCCTGTTGTTATTTTGCCAGTAAGGTTACCTAAAGGTCAGCCAAATATTTCTGGAAACAAGAAAAGGGAGAACAGGTGAAAAAGCCTTTTCAAAATCTGTTTGCTTGCTTTCATACCCATGTGCTCTTTTATAGAAAAAAAATATCTAACCATAACACACATGGTGACCAAAATGCCAGAAGGCAGCAAAGCATTAGAGGAAAAAGATTTTTGATGGAGAGGCTTTGCTTCTCTCATAGCATTCCTTCACCTTTGGCTATAGTATCTCTGCATGCTGACATTTGTCAATATATCAGATAAAGAGCTGCAAATTGCTTCAAGCATTATTTACTCAGAGCACCTTCTCCCTTTCCCTGTAAGTCACATGAGTTTGATTAACAGCAGGCTCCAAGTCACTTGCCAACATCTGAGCTGCAAATATAACTGCTGACTGCTCTTGGCCTCTATTTAATGCTCAAACTCTCCTTGTAAAACACCCACTCTTTCATTTCTCTGTCCAGTTTTTTTTTTTCCATTTTTATGCCTTTCTGGATATTTCTAGGAAATAATTTTGGTCACAATTGGCCACATACATTTATCGTTACAACGTATGCTTAAAAACCTATTGCCATTAGACCATTCAAATAATTTTTCCTATCAGTTTTCCAGCTGTTTAACTCAGAACTTTTCTACCTAGTCTTAAGTTCCTATCTGGTCCAGCTTCTTGTCTGCTCTGCCAGTGAAGTTAGAGACCGTTTTATCATATAATTTGTATTTTTGAACTACCCACAATTTGTACTTTTTAAGGCATTCAATTCTAAATTTCTAGCCATACCCAGTAAAGGGATTTTGTAGGATTTGGGAGCATTTAGATTACTGTATGAATATCCTGAGTCAAGAGGACCACATTTTTATGTGAGGTTTTCCTCTACAGATTTTATTTTTCCAGAGTAAGTATATGGTATTAGCATGAAACTACAAATTATGTTTTGCTTTTCTGCTGTTAACTATCCTATATCTTGCCAAGCTGAGAGTTTGTGTGTGCCTGCTGTAACAACCTTGTACCATGGAAAACTAATGTTGATAAGAAGAGTAGAGGTAGCCTATTTCAGTACTTTCAAAGATAATGAATAGTTTGTTTCTCAGCTTTAATTAGAAGGGTAATATTTCATCCCCCTCCCTCCAGTAATTAATTTTCCTTACCAGAGCTATCAGAGCTCCTTATATCAGTAAAACCTGATGATTAGTACAACCATTTTCTTGCTAATAATAAAAAAAGTCAATTGCCTTTCCCCTAACTTATTAAAATTGGGTGGGATGTGGAGAGCAAGACGAGAAAAAACATACCATGCACTTTGTTCTCTTAATGAATGAAATTATTCTCATATGGTAAAGTGATTTAGAATGTCTCAGTCCCTGATACACTGTTAGGCCTTTTTTGCTTTAGGGCACCTTTTATAAAACATCCAGTGTTCAGGTCACTCAAACCATGATATGCAAACACTTGTCATACTGTTCCTATGTACTGCTACTGAATGAATAGCACTGCTTTCATCAGGACTTCTACATAAGTATTATCTTGACAGAATCTATTTAACTGACGAGACGAGAAATTAAAGCAATATGACTAAAAGGTGTTCTACAGTATGCCTGTACCTCAAGTTGTTTTCCAAGGTAATGCTTACTTGGACAACTTGTATCTATACAGCTGGCAATACAATTCTGAAAAAAACCCACATTAATTCCACCAAAGTATGTTTGGAAATAGGCATATTCATTTTAAATTCCCATTTTACTAATATCTACTAAGTAACCAATACATTTTTATGTCAATTCTACCTTCAGAGTTTATTAACTGGCAGTGCTATAAGACCTTCAATTTGTCAGGTGGTAATCTTGTGTTAAAATGTTCAAACTCATTAAATTGCACTGACATAAGCAATAGATGATAAAATATTGTGCTCAGCACTTCTCAGGGTCAAAGTCTGAGTCCCAGATCGATTACTTTTCATACAAGTTTACAGAAAATGATTTTTGCAACAGAATTTCACTGAATATACACTTGTGCTTCTGTGAATAAGCTCACTTCCATTTTTGGAACCAGACTTATTACCTCATAGTCAACACACGAAATTTTGTTCCATTAAAACACTTTGATCTTGTCCCTTCTATCTTGACATGCAAGTTCCTGCTGACAAGCTTCTTTATGAAGATAACTAACACTGCATTAGGTACATGTTCCAATATTAAATTGAACTTGTTTTCAGATGAAAGAAATCCTACATGACTGCTATGTAGGCTAGAAGGCATGTGTTACAGGACTGGTATTCTGCTTACATTCTGCTATTGTTCAATGTTAATCTTCACTTTATGTAATAAAATGAATGTGCCATAAAGCTACACAATGGCCAAAAGACTCAAGTGTTTACAATAAACAGAATGACTAATACATAAGTTTAGGCTTGGCTTCTCTCTTGATCAAGTTTGTGGGATTTTCAGTGTATATATGAGAAATTCTTTGGTTTTGTTAACTGATGTTCTGTTCAGCTCACAAGGTCTTATTTATAAGCTAGAAAGAAAATTGCATGTATAAAATAATCATTTGGGAATAAACATTTTTCTTTGGATATATCAACACACTGCATCTTCATAATCACAACTATCAGATTCACATAAAACAGGAGGGTCTTTAATTAATTTTCTCCAGTTGTAAATCAGTGCTAACTAAACTACATTTGAGAAAGGTTGATATAACCCAAGGCTACTTTCAGAAATTCTACTAATTTTAGTCATGGTGTCTGTCCATGCTCAGATATCCTTCCCAATAAAGTTTTTTTTTCAGTATCTGGCCTAAATCTCCTTTATTTCAATGAAAGTCAGTTACTTCATTTCCCATTACAACATCCTCTCTGCAGCAACTCTCTGCACATGGATTCTATTTTCTCCTCAATTATCTCAGTCCTTTCCTATTACTCTCATAGGAAATACTTGAGAAATATCTGCTTGTTCTTGATGTTCTCCTTTAGATTCCCTTCCAGTCACCATTCATTTAGAGAAACACCTAAGGCAGCAAGTCTCCAGTGATGTATTATTGCTGCTAAAAAGAAGAAATAAAGAGTTCCAAAGGTTAAGAGGAAAGGAATGCAAAATGTTAAAAATCATGTGTGATGGCAGAAGGACAATGAAATTAGAGTTTCTTGGAGCTCCCTTGTTACATTATTGAGAGGCCTACTTTAGCCACCTCTGCAGAGGCTAAAGTAGTCTTTACCCTGTAGTTCCCACTGTCAAAATGACATCCTGTGATCAGCAGACAGTTGCCAGCAATGGCTATGGCTACATGGAAAACAGTCAAAATACTGAATAGCAGGAAGGACCAAGACTGTATCCCTCTTTCCACCTGTTAGCTCTTAAAATAATAAAATTAGCAAATTTCTTAATGATTGGAAGTTAAAAAAAATAAAATCATTTGTGGTCACCTAAATTAAATTCAATTTGCTATCTAGCTGTATTTGATACTGATTCCCAAAGCAAAGTAAGGACTGTCAAAGGAAACAAGTTTTTTCTAGACTAGATGCATGAGGAAAATTAATTATCCATTGACAAGAACAAGATGCTTTTTTGGGCAGACAGAGGGAACACCTTACCAGCACTGTCTGGATGTTGTAACTGAAACTGTTGACAACAGACTTTAGTAATTACAAAAATCAGAGCAGCAATTGTAATTGCCCTTTCCTCACCCCCGTTTATTAGGTCTAGGCCACCTGCTTACCAACATCCTTACAAATACTTACTCCCACTTGCTCTTGGCTCCTCATTTACACCTCTTTTTTCCTAGCTCCTTACCTGCTTTCACCATTCTTTTTATTACACTGTTTTTTTTCTTCCTTATCTGTCAGTTGATGCCTCATTTCTAGATTTTCTGTACCACCGTCATACCTGTTTAGAAGTTTCCTTCTATTTCTCCAGGAAGTCAGGCATTCCTGCTAACACTGTACGTTTGTGGGAAAGCCTCCATGTCCAGATGTCAGCCTGCAGTACAAGCCATGAGCGCTGCTTTCACGGGTGCTTGGGGGAATTATCACAGAACCAATTAGGTTGGCAAAGACCTCTGAGATCATCGAGTCCAACCTTTGACCGAACCACCACCGTGTCAACTAGACCATGGCACTGTCTTTTCTTAAAGACCACGTCCAGTCTTTATTCTTTAACACCTCCAGGGACAGTGACTCCACCACCTCCCTGGGCAGCCCATTGCAATGTCTAAGAAGGAATTCTGCGAAGAAAGTCTTCCTAATGTCCAAGCTAAACCTCCCGTGGCGCAGCATAAGGCTATTTCCTCTGTCCTCTCACTGGTTGCCTGGGAGAACACGCCGAACCCCCTCTCTACATCCTCCTTTCAGGGAGTTATAGAGAGCGACAAGGTCTCCCCTGAGCCTCGTTTTCTCCAGGCTAAACACCCCCCGCTTCCTCAGCTGCTCTTTATCAGACCTGTGCTCCAGCCCCTTCACCAGCTCCGCTGCCCTACTCTGGACTCTCTACAAGGAACCCCAGACACCCTCCCGCTGCGGCCCCACCTCCCGAGCGCGCCTACCCCTTTAAGGGCGCGCTCCCGCGGCCCCACGTGTGTGATCAGCTGACGGCGCGTCCCTCCCTCCACCGACCGGCCGGCCCCGCCGTCCCTCTTCTCCTCTCCTCTCTTCTCCCTTCCCCTCCTTCCCTCCCTCCCTCCCCTCCCCGCCGCGCCGTGCGGGCGGCAGCGCGCCCTGGCAGCGTCGCCGGGGCATTGCCCGCGCTCTCCCGGCCCCGCTCCGCCGAGCCCCCCGCGCCTCCCCGCTCTGCGCGCCCTCCCCGCGGCGGAGGAACTCCGGCCGGCCCAGCACCGCTGTCAGCCGGGCGGGCAACCGCGGCCCCTCCGGAGAACTCGGCAGCGCGGCGCCCGGCGCCTCCCCGGTACATGGATTACCTGGTAGGTTCCCGACTCGCACCGACGGACACGTTCCCGAGCGGCGGGGGCGGTGTGCGGGGGTCAGGTGGGCAACGGTGGGGCAGCCCCAGGGCGGGGGGCAGCGAGGTCCGGCCGTGCTGCCCGGCCCGGCCCGCCGGGCTGTTAAAGGGCGATAAAGCGGCCGAGCCCCGCTCATTTGGCCGCTATTAGGTTTCTAAAGCTGTGACCCAGGTCGCTGTTTTTTTCCTAAATGCTGGAGCTTAGGGCACGCTTGAATGAACTAAATTGCTACCGCGGGCGGGTTCAGCCGGGCGCCCGGGCAGCTGGTATTCGGGTGTAGCGTTTATGGCTCTTTAATGAATATTGGCTGCATTCGTCTGCTAGAGCTTGTATCGCAGGTGCGCACCTCAGGATGGGGTCGTGGCCGGTGTTTGGACTCCTCCGCGCACCCTTGGCAGGCGAACCCTGTGGCACGGCCGGGTAAAGAGCAGACGGCTTTGTTTTAGTGTGGTACCTGCTTACCTGGTCTTTTCAGCCTAACAGTGGGAGAGCGTAACGAGCACATCCCATCGCACCAGTCTTGTTGACATCCCACTGTTCCAGTCTTGCTGCTTTGAGCGCTCTGCTGTGAACTGGTTCCCTCTCCTTCGCCGTGGAGTGCTGCAAAGCTGCAGATCGGGCAGTAATGGGTAGGCATCTTCTGGCTATCCCTGTTCGTTACTGGTGTCAGGTGCGATCAGGAAGTATTTGGAGTCAGAATCTTGACTCTAATGTCTTCACATGAGGTGCTCACGGATGTAGGCTTTCAAGAGAAGTTCATCAAACACAACAGAATCTCTGAAGATGCTCTTTTTAGTGAACTGATTTGAAGATTTGCCATGTTGAGGTGAGAGCTGCATGCAGTGGCTGACTTTTCCTTTTATGACAATGAAATTAACTGAACGAGAAATACCTTGAATTTATACTTTCATATTCTTGTGTCCATGTAGCTTAAATTTATTTTGTTTTATTCAGCTTTATACCCCCAAACATGTTTTAGGCTTACCTTCCTGAATTCAAATAACAGAGAGAGAGTAGAAAATGAGTTCTTATGTGGAAGAAATAGTAGGCAGACTTCTCTTTAAGAACCTAGTTAATGAAACACTGATAATAAACTTGGTGTGTGTCAAGTGCAGCCTTGTAGCTCCTTGAAAGCCTGGAGCTGTTTCTTAGATTTTTTTTTTTCCTTTGTAAACTTATATCCAGACAAAACTGGCTATCCTTTACTTTTTGAAGTGCTTGCATTAACCTCTGTGACTGCTACCGGCTGTTTTGTGGAAGGCCAACCACTCAGAGAACAATAAATTTAATAAGCCTTGGAAACTGAGAGCATGTTTTTGTATTAACCAGAGGGGGGAGGGGATTAAATAGCTCTACTTTTTTTTTTTTTCCCCCCGACTATTTTTCTCCATTTGGTCCTTTTCCTCTTCACTTTGTGTGGCCTTCTTTGGTGTCAGCTTTAAAAAAAACATTGAACAACTGCTTCAGGCACCTCAGAAAGTCTGCTCTAACAAAAAAAAATTGTGATGGTGAGTTAGGCAACTAGTTGTGTGGACCCACTTTCAGCCTGGAGGACCAAACTGTTGTCACACTGTTCCAGCATAAAGATGGGCCTACTCTTTATCCATGCAAGATTTGAAGTTACAATGTGGATGTTAAGCTATGTATGTAGAACAACTGCCTCATTATTTCCATAATAACAGTAACAAAAACCTCTACATGTTAAGGAATTTTGTGGGTTTTGCACTTATGTTGGGATCTTTCACCTACATTGCCATCAAAACATAAGCAGAAGGTACCTTTGCTGGTTCCTCATGTTGGGCAGTGAGACTTTCACCTATGCTTGCAGTGTGAAGCAGAGAGCACAGCGAAGTATGCAGTTGTTTCTGGTTGCAGTAGTCCTGTGACAGAGTATTAGACACTAAGTTTTGGTTAGCAGTGGGGCTGAATGAGGGAGTTTAGTGGAGGGAGGTGAGGATAGCTGAGGTAAGGTTTGCTGCAGCATGGACTCAGGAGTTGTTCCATTTCCATAAGGAGTCTACCCTCAGCCAGCTCTTCCCAGACTTGCATAGGAAGGTTGTTTTTCTTATTTTATCTGAATTGGGCCTACATTGGTGTAGACTTCTTTTCTCCATTGAGGAGCTGATCCCAAGAAATACTGAACATCTATGGCACCTTCTAATATTAGCAGGTTATTGAAAGCATTCAAATCCTGCTCAAAGCCAAGTCACTTGGAGCCAGGTTGGACTATGGCTCTGAAGCTATTAGAGGGAGACACCCAGAACCTGACTAGGGCCTCCCCTGCTTACAATGCGATCCTTGGTTTACGGTTAATGCGATTTGATAATGAACTGGTACTAAAAGAGTATCTTCTGTAATGCTCTGGTCTGTTTTTAGTTATGCATTGTAACCAAAAAGTATCACTGGCCTCTGTATCTTTACTAGCTAGAGGAGGCTCTTGAGCTTGATGTCTTTTTTATTTTTGTAGTGATATAATTACAATGTTAGGAGGGGTGTGGTTTGTTTTGTTTTTGATCAACATAGCTAAACCAGGTTCCATCTCCAGAAAAGAATCCATCTTCACTCATTTAGAGGCATCTTTTACTTGTGTTATTCTGTCTTTTAAAACATACTGTGCAAACACAGCTGCATAAATGCAGTTTTGTACGTTTTTGTGACTGTGTAATCTTGTGCTCTATCTGCAACCTTCTTCCACTTCATTCTTGCTACATTGTGTCTGAAAGGATTATAGTGTATACAGAGACTTGTGTTGGTTGGCCTATGTTCAGTAAACTATGCTTAATTTAAGAAATTATGGCATGACGCATTTTGTGAAAAGCATGGCATGTGACCGGTCTTACAGTTTTTGCTTGGAGAACTTGTGGGAAACAATAGAAATGCTTCAAGTTTTCATATGTGCTACTTATAATGCAAATTTTAAGCAAGTAGAATTTCACAATACACTTCTTCTGAGGCATCTCTCTGTACTGGATAAGGCTCTTAAATTGAATGGATGCATGTATCAGCCTGATCTGTGTAGAACTTTTAAAAGCTACTTGAGAGGGTGATGTAGAAATTTGAATGTGTGTCTTCACAAAAAAAAGGTCTTTTATTTGCCTAAGAGGTTTATAAGATAAAATTGATAACCTGTTTAATTTTGTATATTAACAATTTTATTATGATAGCTTATCTCCTTAGATTGTATCCCAAGATACTATGTAGTATCTTAGGTGTATATAAGAATATTTCTTGGGCAGGTATTGAAGAGTAAATTTCAACTGGAAATGGAAGATGACACTTCTTGCATGAACAACCACTTCAACTTTAATTTGTTGGGTTGGGTTTTTTTGTTTTTTTTTTTTAGTATAACAGGTTTTGGGATTTTCTTTTTGTTCTTTGTACATTTGTTGGCTGATACAAACTATTTTACTCCTGTATGTGTGCCCACAAAAAGCTAAAATTTGGGAAGTTTTTGAGTAATTGTAATTAAATTTTCAAATTTTAGATGAATAGACCTTGAAGTGACTTAAGAGTTTTTTCTTGGTTGCTGAGTGGTCTTGACCTCACGTTCTGTATTGTTGGTGTTCAGACTAAGTCCTTCTTGACTGAGAAAACCTACCCTACATATACCAAACTCTGGTGTTTTTAATACATTAGGTGATATTAAAAGGGGAAAAAAATGTTTCTGAACAGCTTTTCTTTCTTGGACAGCTTACTTTTAAGACCTTCCCTTCAAAATAGTTAGACCATTTAATTTAATTGGACAGGCTTGATTTAGAAAGTGGTACTACAGGATAGATCATGATCACTTAGTGGCTCTGGTCTACTTCATATCCTGTCTTTCATTGCTGTTGCCAGTTCCATTGTTTGGTATCTGCAGGCCATAAAAAACCTTTTCTCTTGTACTACAAATGGCATTAGGGAGGAATATGTTTGAAGGTTAGAGTTTTACTTCACTGAAACTTTAAACCAGTAGGTGCTGCCCTTTGAATAAGGAAAGATGGGGAAAGGTCCATACTAGCAACTCTGTATTTTTCCTCTGAGACACATGTATGTTTTTTATACATTGCCTACAACATGAGCAGCAAAGGTCTATGTAGCCTTGCCCTTACTGTTTATGCTAAACACCCCTCTCATATAAATTTTTTCTTTTGTCACATAAGGATTATTTGGGCTGTCTGACTTATCTGTCAGCTGTAACATCCTTGAAAATTTACACCCTCTGTAGAACACAAGGGCTTTCATCTTATTATCTTTCCATTTGGGAAGATGACAAGGGGTCTGACAGTTCTTTTAAAATAAAAATACAGCTGAATGCAGGAAAGAAAGTAACAGCTGTAAGATCAACTAGTGTACAGGGTGCACGCAACTGCATTGGTGTTTGTGAATTGTAGTCATCTCTACTTACTGTCATAGGTTTGCATTGCAGAGTGAGCACAGATGACATGAACTTGATATTTTTTCAAACAACTAGATTGGAAGATGTACTTCGCTAATGGATTTTCAGTCCACAAGGCTGGGTCAGAACACGTGTCTGAAGTATGTAGTATGAATACTTAGTCTTCAACACTGGCTCTTGCTATGCACCACCACACTGTGTTGCTCTGCAGCATGCTGCTCCGGAATACTTCAGTCAGACCTCCAAGACCTCCAAGTTTGAGGCAATGTGGTGATTAATTTCACAAAAGGTTAGAAATGTAAGCTTTTAATAAGTACAAAAATCTGCATTTAGTAAGGACAGAGTATTCCTCCTAATACCACATGCTGATTACCATTTTTGGCTTGTCGTCAGTATCATCAGCTCATGTTTTTTAATACTGCTAGCTTGTGGTGTTTATTTTCTTAAACTGAGTTCTGAAGTTTGTGATTATGTGAGGCTATTAGCTTTCCATTAATAAAAGGAGCATTTTTAGTTTAATTTAAAAACACAACTGTGGGCCCATACAGCTGTAAAGCCATGAGAAGGAAAACAAAAAAGTTTTTTTGTTCTAAATCTTTTTTGTATTTAAATCTTTTTTGTTTGTGTTTTGGCTCATAATGCTCTGAAGTATGTTGTTTTGCTGTTTTTCACTGTGTGTGCTGCAAAAGTTTCTGAAGTGCAAGCTGTCCAACTGTGTAAAAGTCTCTCTGGACATAAATAGGGTATTTCCAATTGAATAAGAGATGTCTCATTCACATGCTGGAGCCCTTCAGAGTACAGAACTTACCTTTTGTCTCACTGGCAACCCAGGGAGGTGACTATATTAATTGCCAACAAATGTGTAAGTAACTTCCTTCTGTCTGAGGAAGAGACATAAAGCAGGAAATGTAGATGACAAATTCTCTTATGTTAGATACAGTCCTGCCCTAGGGCCTTGTCACCTATAAGGACAAGCAGTAGGAAGAACGTGAATCTTTGTACAATGCTTTGGTGTATGTTTTGGTGGAGCAATAGAAGAAAAATTTTTTGCAGGACCCACATTAGCTTTTAACATTGCAGAGTCTGAGGAAACAAGATGGCATCCAAGAGCCAGTAGGAACTGTTGATATGGGAGAAGTAAGTTTGCAGATTTTTTTTTTTTTTGTTATTGTGATTTGGGGCTTTTGTATGGAAGAAACATCCGTTTTCTACATTTTATTAGCTTTTACAGCAACTACTGCCTAGTTTTCCTTTATATGATTTTTGCCTCTATTAGAGATGAAAAACTTTGAAGCAATTAAAAATGAAGTAGTAACTTTTTAATTGCCAATATAAGTTTCATAAATGAGCATTGATAGCACAGCTCTGGCAGTGAATAAGAGGGGGAAGAGAACGCAGAGATTATGAGGGAATTTAATGTTTGTGTTTAGTAGTATACATTTCATATGCTTTGGGTGGGCTGATGCAGGCACAAATATTAATAGTGCATTAAACCCAGGAAAAAAATCATAGTACCTCTTTTTGGTAGTATTTGTAGTAAAATGGCAGATTAAATTTAGTGTTGATAAATGCAAAGTTGCATATCTTTATAGTACAAGTCACATGGCAGTATGGGTGCATGGATAGGCCCTAAAATACCATCAGCGCTCAGGAAATGGAATGAAGATTCTTCTTTAAAATGTCACCTCAACCCAGACATTTGTCAACAAGCTTAGAGTATTAAGAAAAAGAGGGAAACATCTCATTTTTACAATGCTTACATATAAGGTTTGCTCTTGGCTTAAATGCTACATTTCTGGTTGCATCATCTCAAGAAAAGAATTGAAAAACTAAAGAAGATACAAAGAAGGATGACACAGTAATTAAAAGAAAACAATTGCTTCCAGACACGCAAGGTTTATATAGTTACAGTCCTTCGGTCTGAAGAAGAGACAGCTGGCTGGTGTGAGGAGGCAGGATTATAGAAGTCTTTGAAATCATAGAGGGTAACTAGGCAATAAGTAATTTTTTACCAATAGAAGAACTCACTGACAGTTATAATCCAGGAACTGCTTTTTCATATGAGTTTGGTTGAATTCTGTGTCTCACTTGTGCAGTAATGTTAGAGTGGTCAAGATGAATTGATCAGGAATTTGTACAGTGTCTTCACAGACAGATACATTGTGGGTAGGTATTAAATGTGATCATAGGCTAGTGGAGATCCTGAAGTTGTGATTGCTGGAACCTGACGGTAGGTCCATAAAATATGATTCCCTGTATGTCCTGATGCTTTGATGTGAGCTAAAGACTTCCATCCCTCCTCACTGAGGGGACAGCTAGAACTAGTTCTAGAACAGGAAATTGCAGTTAAAAATTGAGATATTCTGGATGGTGTCCAGGAGCTCTCCCCAATGTAAGCAGAATTGCATTGACTGCACAGGAGGTGAGACTTTGTGATTTAGAGGGATTTATGAAGATACTTAATCTGCTCCAGGGGCATGTAGCTAGTGGATTTCCTTCTGCTTGGAGGTGCTGCCTTGACATATGAGCAGAGGTTATCGGTCTTCCAACATTTGTGTCCTAATGAATTTATTACTTCATATGTAAGACCCACCACACTGAGTGAACCTTAAACTGAATTGATGGTCTGTGTAGAGTGATGATGCACTATGCAGTGAGTGATCTCAGTGCTTTATTCTTGCCTAGAAACTTGTATAATTTTGTGTTTCAGCAAGACTGGAGAAAAGGTCCAGCATTCTTGAGAAATATCTATGCTGTTCTTGCAGCTGTTAATTTTGTCCTGGCTAATCTGCATCTTTCACTGTCTGAGCCATTGCAGTCCTGGAAACAGTCATGGAAAACTGTTGTACTGAGAATATTGCCTAGAAGAGGGGAGAGCATTGTTCTCTGGTGCATCCACCCGATTACTTTTTATGATGACAAGAGATTTCCTGGATCCTGTCCTATTTCCTGTTCACATATCATTGCTTTTCCATCAGCATCAGGTTTCTTCTAGTCTCTAAACTAAGATTTATTTTTCTAATGATTATGTGTACAGGAAGGCTGGTATTTTAGAAATCTAATTATTCAGCATTGTTATAGGTTTGAAAAGAGATATTGGAATTTTTTTTCCCCCAATATCAATTACTCGGTAGTGTGCACCTACGATGCCCACCCACTTTCTTTTCCGAGGTGGGGGAAAGCGGGGGGGGTGGGGGGGAAGCGGGGTCGCACGCAGAGGGGAGGGTTCCTTTTAAAACCGGCCGGCAGCACACCAGCCTTTTGTTTGTGGGTTTTCCTGCCTGTTGCCCGACAGAACCGGCAGCCACCTTCTTGTTCTCCTGTTTGATTTCCCCGCTCCCCCCGAGGAGAAACCTTCTCCCTGCCTGGCACCGTTCACAGGGAGCGGCCTCAGTCCTTTGCCGGCCCTCACAGCACCTGCCGGGAGAAGCCCCAGGAGAGCCCCTACCAACTGTCTCAGAGCGAGGTGTCTGCCCCAGGCTACGCCCTGTGCCGGTGCTGCGTGTCAGAGAATATTCCTGCGGCAGCTGCCTGACCCTCCCACCGCCCACCACTGCGGGCAGTTATTTCCTGAGCTGTGGAGCCCCGAGCTGTTACCGAGGACCGTGCCCGTAGCCCTGGGACCGGCGGGAGAACCCCCTCCATCTCTGGCAGTGGAGCCGCCATGGCTCACGTGGCTGTGAGCAGTTGTTGAGCTGGCGGGAGCAGCCCGCGGACGGCCCCCGACTGTCGCGGGGAGCCACGGTGGCCACCACCTGGGGAAGTACGATTTTGTTTTGAAAGTTTAGGTTACACCGCTGTTGCTCATTTGGATTTGTTTTATATATA
>NW_020925414.1:633090-649125 GCF_003984885.1 Neopelma chrysocephalum | reverse complement strand
TAACCTACCCTCCTTAGCAAACATTTGTCTCTCGCTGAACTAAGACAAGCATTGAAAGAGAGTATGAAATTATTTTGTGTGTCTTTTATCCTTGAGAACTGTATAAAAAACTTTGAGGAGTTTAAATTAGAAATGTTATTAATGGAATGTGTTAGAGGGCTGTGACATCTTGTGCAGAAAGAGAAGCCTTGGAGTTACTAGTTGGAGTTCAGTACACAAGCTTAGCAAAGAGCAGTTCTGGTCAAAGTTCCTTCTACCTTTCCTGTAGTGTAGTTGTATGTGCTTTTGGGTACCCCCATGTTCTTTAAAGCACATAAACACTAAGAATTTGTTTCAGGCTCCATACATATAGGTGCCTTAAAACCTGCATATTTTATATAGTTGTGTTGCTAATTTTGCAATTTTATGCACTGAAAAGATGCGGATAAGAATGGAGGTGGAAAAGCTTTTGCCTGGAAGATCCAGTTATTCCAAGTGATTACTGGATTGTATCACTTTGTAAATAAGCAGAAGGGCTTCTTGATCTTTGCTTTACTAAAGAAACATATCGCCTGAAAAAAATCCTCCTAACATTTTGCTTTTCTCATGTTGCTTTCTGGTTTTGTGGTCTTGGAGCTATACTAAGTGCTGTGATTTATTTAGGATTACGGCACAGCAAGTTGAGGTCGAGGTGAGTATTTCTGGTGGTTGGCAGAATTGAAGCTACCACCTCCTGCGGTTCTGTCAAGTGTTGAGCCTTTTATATCTTTTCTGAGGAGCTGATTGGGATCCCCTCCCCCTTTTGCGCACCAAGGTTCTTGGGGCTAGTGCTTTCAACTCGGTGCTCGCAGCTTTGAAGTCATCAGTTGCAGAACATGGTCTAATTAATCTTTTCAAAAATGTGGTCTCTTGTAAATATTATGACTAGGGATTTAATTTTGTATTTACTGAGGGAATAGATGTTAATTAAAACAATGGCTTTGTACAGTTGCAGACTAATAACGTGTGCCTGTGGCAGAGCTGTATGAGATTTTTTTCTTGTTTTAAACACTGAATACTGAAAATATTTGACTGATATTTGGACTGATAGCTGAATGCTTGAAAAAATGGACAGAACAAATGCTTGTTGTGAATGAAAGGTTGCACAGCTGCAGGCAAGACATCTTTCTAAGTCATTATGTCCAGCCACGTTTTTACAAGGTATGATTAAAATAACAAAGTCTTGGGTGAATATGAAAGTTAACCATGAGTTTAGTTTCCGATGGGAGAAATTACTTAATGTTTGTGAGATGACTCTTTGCCTAAGGAGAAGGGTGAGTATTGGCATGTTTGGCATATTTGACCTGATGACTCCGTTTTTCACTTTGGACATATGAATTCACTTCTGTGAAGAATTAGTTTTTGTAGAATTGTATCAAATAAGAGATCTTTCTTTCTTTTGTAGTATTTTTAGGTATATTTTTACTTTTTTTCTTTTATTTTCATGCTTACCATGTAAAATCCTTTCGAAAGCAGCAGTAATCTGTAAGTAAATTAAATGCAAATTCTCCAACAACTGTTTTGTTGCCCAGTTGTATGGTCCCAGATGAGTTGTCAAACCAAAGTAATGAAAGATTACAAGTATCAAGAATAAACTCCTCATTGTAGCAACAGATTATCACATATATTTAATTCAGTGGTCAGATGATAGTCTGTAGGATAATATCACTAAACTTCTAATTATGTCAAATCACTGTCACTTTTTCAGGGATTAAACTGAAATAGTATTGGAGAGGGGATGTAAATTTTTGGAGGTAAAGTTAGGTGAATATAAGAGAAATTAAGCGCTGGGATTAATGACCCTTTTTAACATGTTAGACTGTAGTTTATAGGTATTATCTTGGAGGCTTGAAGAAGGGATTACTTTGATTTGTCTTTGGGAAATGCATAGAGGAAACATTCATTAGTACTGTATGTGACAGTAGGATGGGGAGATAATTTTAGAATTCATGCCTTATAGCCTTGTGGTTTCAGAATGTTGTCAGTAGCAAACCCAATGACAGATGAGTAAGGTAACACAGGCGTATCTTGCTTTACTCTACTGAAGCAAGGGTCTACAGGCACCCAATGGGGAATTTGAACTGCAGCTTAGTTCTCCCACTAATGTGTAGCCTTAAAGTACTGAACAAAAATTAAAGAAGGAAAACAATTTGTTATGCTCTGCTAATCTAGAATAAAAGCAAACTGTATACATTGAGAAATTGTAATGGTTTGCTGCTGCTGCATGTTTACTTTTCTTGCAAGTGGAAATAATAATTTACTTAAAGTTGTGTCTGCCATCAGCATAAAATATGTCACGATACTGAAAATATAAATCACTCTATGTATCACCCTATGTTTAAGTATGGGCTTCAATTGCAGCAGACTCAGGTTAAACATTAGGAAGCTTTCTAGTAGAGAGGATAATGAAGCACTGGACTAAATTGCTTGGGAAAGTCATCCATGCCTGGAACCTTTGGAACAAGGTCTGCAAATACTGTCAGGAGAGGTAATGGTATGGTTTATAATCCCACCCCACCACTTTGCGTAACATTGGATTTCTCAGAGTCAGTGCCTATTTCTTGGGATTTTTTTTTTTCTGGGAGAAACTTGGGGCACATAACTTGGCTGTTTGTTCTTACAACTGAAAAAAAATTCCTTGCAACTGAAATGATGCTTTGAATCAGCATTTCCTTTTCAGAAATAATACGCTAGATTGCTTCCAGTAAGAAAAAAAAAATCAACCATGCTATTGAAATTCAGGTCTTTTGTGCTGTGCTTTTTGACTTTCAGTGAAAGTCAAAAGCTTTTAGGCAGTTCAGTGAAATAGTGTGTTCAAAATTTAGATTAACCGGTTACAGCAAAAGAAAAATGTTGCTACACATTTTTTCTATTATAATTACATATTTTCTATATTCTATTATAATTAATAAGGTCTCTTTTTTATATCACACTTCTAATTAAATGGGAATTTCAATTGCAGGGTTTTTTGTGTTTTGTTTTTTGGAGGGGGAGAAGTTAGAAAGCAGAGACTGAAAAAAAATGTTTTGACTGATACTGTTTGAAGTCTGTCTCATCCAGCACTTTATCTTAAAATACCTGCAGATGATGTTTGAACTTGCTAAGTAGTAAAAATATTCCAGTTGATTGCTTTAAGTTTTGCCTACAGTGACTTCTCAAATACCTTATTTAAAGTAATTACTCTTCTGAATAAATCATTGTAAGCCTGGTTTATTATACGGGATCATATTGCAAAAATGGCAACATATAGTAGTTTTTATTTTGGTATTGGAGACTCGCATTTATTTCCTGGCTTCTTTATGCTAATTAAAGAAGACTTTTTCATCTGTTTCATCGGAAATTCATAGTCCGTCCTCAGCCTCTCCGGGTGACTGCAGAAGACATAGAATTGTGTCATCACAACAGATGAGCGAGTTGAGGGTAAAAACTTTTAATATGATTATTCACAGCTGTAAGAACAGATGAAATAAAATATTCAAGAGATTTCTATTTTGAACATGACAATATCAGAAAATTAAGAGTAAGACTTCAGAAATGTGAGAACATTAAATTATATGCATTATTTTGGTATATAGAGGAAGAAAGTTTCAGTGATGGAACAAAGAGAGAACTGTAACATTTAAACACAGATGCTCAGTCTACTAGGAAGCCAAAAAGCACTCCATTAAAATGTCTCTTGTAGGTGGTTTTTAAACTAGAGTAGATAAAAATAAATGAGACTGAAAGCTTACATGGAAATTGTTAATGTGTTCAGGCATTTTGGGGATCATTAGGTAGTTTGTGGCCCATAATGAAATACTGAATTAGTGAGTTGTAATGCTGTTGGCAGCTGCTTCTGTATGAAAGGTAGTAAGTATCTGCATAATCTGAATTTATATGGCATTTTTCTCGTGTTGTTTAATACAACCTTGAAGAAAAACGATAAGGTGTATCCTTCAGGGGAGAGGGGAGAGATGGGAAGAAAGTAATTCTTAATAAATAGCATTCTTGGTAATGTCTTTATTTTAATTCCTTTAGACTATGTCTGAATGTATCCAGCTCTCATTTGCTGTTTGTAGAATTGGCATTTACACGGTAAGGCAATGTTTTAACTAACTATTTTGTTGTTAGTGTTAATGCCATTTGAGTGAAAAGAATTTGTTTAAGTTTTTTAGGGCTGAAATTGAGTAATACAGATAGCAAAAGGTATTTGTCGTACTAATTTACATAAAGAGACTGCAGTATGTTTTTGTCCTGTCAAAGATTTACTAATACCAGAATAAAAAAAGTATTCTCCACTTTACTTAAAGAGGTAAAGAAAAATTCAGCCAACATCTTAAGGTATAAGAAAATCTAAAATTCATATGCATCAGTTGCTGAGAATTCTTGCCTAATGTAATTGCTGAAGGGTTTGTGTACCTTTGCTGTTAAATATCTAAAATGTATGAGTAATGTCACATATTGTTAGCTAAATGCACATATTGCAAGCTTTGTCTGAAGAGCCTTAATATATTCCAAATGCTGTTAAGTTAAACTTCCCAAACATTATATTAAGAAATGAGGTTTACTTCAAGCATATGTCCCAAATATGCTTATTTTTTTTCTGCTCCCAATTGTTCCAATTATTGATGAGAACAGTTAGATGACTGGGGTGTTTCATAGAAACATAGAAGAGTGTGTTCTTCAGATCATGCTTCATATCCTGGAGGTTTTGGAGCATGAGTGCTGCTCCTTCTGTTAACACCTTTCAGGATGCAGGCTGGCACATGCCACTTCGTGTTTGATTAGAATGTACAGTCAGAAGTGTAGGTGAGTTTTGAACAAAAGTGATGAGCATTATATGCCATCAGTAAGTCTTACTGGAGGACAGAATCACAAAGCTTAACATTTGCTTTTGTTCATAGAATTTGGTTGCCTTAATATCTGCTTGAGGTTTTTTTCCCATGACATTTGCCTGTGTGATGTTTTCAACATTTGAAACTCTAGTTTCTAAATGGTAGAAAATAACAGATTGGGGCAATATGGACAAAATACTCATGGAGGAAAGCACTACTTGCAAAATCAAAGACATATTTTCCTGTGGTATTTAAGTTTCTTAGGAAGACTTACTTTCTAAAAATCCTGTGCGATAAGAGAAATTTAAATGAAGGATCAGAGAGGGTTACAGTATGAGGTTTTCATGGTTGCAAGGTACACAAACTGTCTGCCAACTCTTTAGAAGGCTATAGTAAGCTGCTCAAATTAATTTGAGGGAATGTCCAAGTATAAATGTGTGTGTATTGCAGATCTGGGTGTACGAAGGTACAATGTACAGCAAAATACATACTCTGACAATAATTTTTTGTTAGTTTAAAATAGATTAAGTTGTCTGTATACCACAGTGCACAGCTAAGTGGCAGTTAGTAGCTGCGGTTATAGTGATAGTTGTGTAGCTGGTATCTCACTGTGAACTTTTGGGCAGCAAAATACTTAATTTCATCAAATGTTTTAAATTGAAAAATAAAAAGGACTGCCTTCACATATGAAAATGCTGAGAGAAACTGATTTCATTGACTGCTGGTACTTAACGAAGGACAGTAAGGAGGATGATGATGAATAGGCTTCTAGAGTATCCAGAGATGCACTGTTGTGGCCACAGTTGTAGAGGCAGCACAATGGTCCCGTGAAAAGTGCATTTGAAGGCTAAAATAGTTCCTTTAGGAAAGTGTTAGGTGCAGAGAATACTTGCTTATATAAGAATGCCTGTCATTGGAAAGGTGAGTTTCAGATGATTTAACTGGGAAGTGGGCTTGGACAGCTTTGATATCAGAGTAAACAGAGAGGCCTGCTGAAGTGAGCTATGCAGAAATGCAGCATGATAGCTCCTGCCTGTGTTCCATGCCCTGCTTGTAACTCTGCTAGATTTGTTGCTCAGGTATGTGAGCAGTCTGGCAGCTAGCAAGTATTGTGGTCCATACTGATATCAAAAAACAAAACACAAAACTCCAATTCATATTTCCCTTTTAATTAATTCCTTGTGTTGTGTTCTTTCTGCTGCATGTTGTTTTGCAGATTATTTTAATAGATTTTCTTTTTGCTAGTTGATTGTTTTATGTGCAAAATCTAAGGAGTCTCCAGGATTCCAGTCCTTAGCAGCCCCATGTTTTCAGTTTTACTGTATTACTTGGACACTTCCTGTTCTGCATGTCCTCATTGTACAGTACTGCAAGTATCTTACGAAGGCTCTCAGTCCTTTGGACTACAGACATCTCAACTGTTAGTCTGTTATCAAGCTACTTATCAGTAACACTCTCAAGCACTCATTACTTCAACTGTACTATGCCATTAAATAGGCTTCCTGTTTTTATGGTATATATGATTATGAGATGGAAGGGTTTATATAGTGATCCATGGCAAAAGAGCCTGTGATGCCTTCAACTACCATAACTAAGAAGACAAAACTTTGTTGTCTTGAGCTAGGAAAAACATACATCTTTGCAAGAGTACAGAAGGAGATATAATGCCTATTTTGGGGGAATAAACCAAGTGAGGTTACTTTGAAGCATATACCCTTGAAGGGCGATAGAAGAAAAGCAAAGCTAGTTAGGGTAAAAACTGTATAAATATTTGTAAAGATCTGAAACTCATAGATGTGTATCCTGAAAGGCAAACATTATCACAAACTCAAATGAAAACTTTTAGGATTAAGAAATCACTCAACCAATGACAATAAACTCAATTTCCTGCATGTTTCACACAGCTAGTAGCTTCTGGCAGAACTACCAGTTTTTCAGGTGTCTGTTTCTGCTTCTTCCACTATACTAGTGTCTGTATCAGATGTGTCAATTGGATGTGTGGGAACAGGCAGATAAATTACTTCTTGAATCTTCTTGACTGTGGAGATTGTAAGCATATGGCAGATTGTAACTAAGCTTATCATTATGTTATAGTTTATTTCCTTTTTGTTTCTGAATTAGTTTGACCGGGTAAAAATCCCAATAAAATAATGATGGCAAATTCAACATACATGAACTTCAGAGGAAAAATGATCTGAATTTTTTTGTCTTGAAAAGCAGTTTTTATGATGGAACATTTGCCACCTTTATAGATACTTCGGAATCCATCTCAGAAACAGTGTGCATGATTGTATGCCTCCACATGTTCTCTGGAAGGTTCTCTGATATTCTGTACTAGGCTTTGAAACTTCTTTCTTTTCAGCTGTTTGCATATAATTTTAAGCTTGAACAGGGGTGTCTCTGTCTGGCCCTTAAATATGACTTCAGGAACACATGAAAAATAATTTTCACATTACTTATTGTTTTGGATAGCAAAGCAAGGACAGAAGCCTCTGCAGAGGTGAGAACGCAAAAATACCTAAGGAGACTTAGTGGAAACATGGTCTTCTGCTGCTATACATTAGAAGGAAAAATACTGGAAAATAGCATTTTCCTGTTTCAGGAAATTATAAAGTAATAGTTTCCCTTGGTTTCAAAATGGAGCATCATTAGATAAATAATTTTGTTTAAAAACAATTTTGTCTAACAAAAAGCCCTCTGTAGAGCTTTCTTCTTTCAGATGCTGGGTATGGCAAAAATGACACACTGTAGCAGCATTGCATCAATGTTGGCATTTTCTTTCTGAAAATGATGAGTAATCAATATTTTGGTGTTGGTAACCTCTTGCCTTGAATTTGCACAGTGAGATGTGGAAATAAATTTTTATGGCTGTACTTTCTCTGGTTTATATATGGTAAGTATAGTAAATGATGCAAATGTACTTTTAGTTTTCTGGTTTACATTGAACTTACTTACATTTGCCTTTGTTTATAATAATAAATTGATGTTGAAATGGTTTGACTGGAAACAGCTGTTGTGCTGAGGAATTTGTCTGACGTTAGAACAAAACAGAAATAACATTTACTGATGAAGTCGTGGAGAGGAAACTTTTAAGAGAAGAGAAACCAAGGCAGTAACTAAAGGCAGCCATTGAATAGGAAGTAATCATGGGAGTATGTTTGGAAGGCTGTGGAGCCAGCCTGTGACTTACAGTATGGAAAGCTTCCTGTGAGATTGTTCCTGCTTCCCTTCCCTGACATGGTTTCCCATTGGAAAATGCTAAGTTAAAGTAATAACAGAACTCATATAGCATATCCTGTCTGCTCCTCCCTTTCCCATGTCATGTTCTTGACCTGAGTAGCGAAACAAAGGCACAAAAGTGCAGCAGGAAAAAATCCTTTTATGTGCTGCCCTCTGGGAAATGTGTATAATCCCATTCACAACCACTGCTGATATTCTGTGGGTAGACTGTTGGAAAGGTGTAAATGCTTTTAACTTCCACTCTAAAATAAAAGGTGCTTGCTGTCACCAGAGTCTTGACAGTGACTTGCAGGAGGTGGGACTGTGCCCATTTTGTTGTTGCAAATCTGTAGTCAAGCTGCTTGAACCTGACTAGTTGGGATTTGCAGTGCTACCAAACAAAACATGAGAGACTGTTCTGAGCATGTATTGCTCTGTGCATGTGAATGTTAGATATAATGTACTGTACTCACATTACTGAGCAGCTTCTCCTTGTGGCCAGAGCTCATGTGATCTGTGAAAAGAGCTCAGCAGCTTGATCCAACCAATGCTGCTGTGACAGCATTGCTTCCCTGAGCTACTAACTTGATGTACACTGTATTTACAGCTCTTTGAGAACCTCTGACAACTAGTAATTGATTTAACTGCGACAGGTATGGTTTGCCAAATCAGCCAGTTGATTTTTGCATAATGTCTGTTTGACAAACGTGCAGGTTGGAATAGAGCTTTGTCCTGGACTAGGGAGTTGTGTTCTTCTGATTTGTCTCTGCCATCCTTCCTGCTCTAGAAAGCAACAGTGTTGTTCCACAGACCATTAGCTTTAGGGAGGGTAAGAGGAAAAGCTCAGATCCTCATTACAAAAAGTCTCCAATCTTTTCTGTTCAGACAAGTTGTTGTGCAATTTGCATTTATCAAAGCTGTGTTGTCAGTTATCCTGTACATAAGTGCTGTTTTGCTTCTTTCCTTTGGAAGTCAGGATTCCTAATCCTTAATCTTGCTGTCTTTCCAGAAAAATGTTGTGTAATGTCATGACAAAATGTTGTGTTTTGCCTTCAGTGGCTGTTCCACATGAAAGATTACCTACTCTTTTTAGGCTCAAGTGATGCAGGGGGTGATGGCATCATGAGCATGGAATTTTTCTGGTGGCCTCTGCTGAACATCCTCTTTTTTTGTGCAGTTTGCAAAGTAGCTTCTTTAATTATTAAAAAAAAATAGTTTTAAATTAATAATAGATTTAAAATGTAAATTGTAAGTGCATTGCAAAGAAAAGACATTCAAAAATCTGACAATCTCCTATGAAAAATATGATCTGTTTGAAATCTCAGCTGCCCTGAGGCTGTGGACTCGAAAAGGTAGCAGGGGTCATGTTGAATTAGTGGCAAGTGTACAAATCTAGTAGTTAGCTGTATAATATTAATTACAGAGAGGGTGAAAAGACTAGAAATGGCTCTCTAGCGAAAGTAAATGTTTTCTTTCACATTGTGTAATCCAGAGACTATGTATAGCAATGAGGCTTGCAAAAAAGCAAGTTAATTTGGAAGGATCCCTGGACTCTGACTGGTCAAGTCTAGGTTGTGATGAAAGATTGTGCCCTGTTTTTCATGGCTAGGCTTCGCGAACGAAGATTTGGGAAGGGCTCTACCCACGTTTTTTGCAGGCGCGTTGGTGGCTAAAAAGGCCAATACGAGAAAGGCAAGTCCGGTTGCAAAAGGCACAGCAGAAAGACTCCTTGGATGGTATATTCTGCAAGACTCGATTCTTTCTGCGTTGTCTTTTCTCCTCAAGGGTGATCCTGCGTGCTTTCTCAAAAGCATCAGCGGCGTTATAAATGGACTGTCTCCAGGCCTCCCGATTGGAGGCCAGAGTAGACCAGTTATGGTGATCAATATGCCCGAGGCTGAGTTGTTGTTTCAGGGAGTCCTTGTATCTTTTCTTCGGGGCTCCTCTCTTGCGGCAGCCGGTGGCAAGTTCACCATAAAGCAGGATCTTAGGGAGGCGGTGGTCCTTCATCCTGGAGACGTGCCCTGCCCAACACAGCTGCGTTCTCAGTAGCATGGCCTCAATACTTGTGATTGCTGCCTGTTCAAGAACAGATGTGTTGGTTACATAGTCTGACCAGTGGATGTTTAGGATTGTACGGAGGCAGCGTTGATGGAAGCGTTCTAGGAGACGCAGGTGGTGGCGGTAGATGACCCATGATTCGGAACCATATAAGAGAGTTGACAGCACAATGGCTCTGTAAACACTGATCTTTGTGCTTTTCTTCAGGTGTTTATTACGCCATACTCTTTTATGGAGTTTTCCAAAAGCACTATATGCCTTTGCTAACCTGTTGTCTATCTCCCCGTCAATCTTAGCATCCGAGGAGATGAGGCTGCCTAGGTAATTGAACTGCTGGACTGATTTGAGTTCTGATTGGCCAATGGTGATGTGGGGATGATGGGGGACTTCCTGAGGTGCAGGCTGATGTAGAACTTCTGTCTTCTTTAAGCTGACTTCCAGCCCAAAGAGCTCAGCAGCATCTGCAAAGCAGGATGTTAAATGCTGCAGGGTTGCTTCTGTGTGGGCAACAAGGGCGGCGTCATCAGCATAAAGCAGCTCCCGGACAAGATGGTTTAAGGTCTTGGTGTGGGCCTTCAGACGCCTTAGGTTGAATAGGCTTCCATCAGTACGATATCGAATGTAGATACCGTCCTGATCATCGAGGTCTGCCATGGCCCTTTGGAGCATCATGCTGAAAAAGACTGTGAATAGGGTAGGAGCGAGAACGCAGCCTTGTTTCACACCATTAGTTATTAGAAAGGGCTCAGAAAGTGTGTTGCCATATCTGACTTGGCCGTGCTGATCCTCATGAAGAGAGATGATCATTTGAAGGAACTTGGGGGGACAACCTAAACGTTCCAAAATCTGCCATAGACCTTTTCTGCTCACAGTATCGAAAGCCTTGGTGAGGTCGACAAAGGTTACAGGATGAGCTCGTTAGCCTTCTGGCAATCATCCTAGGAGAAGGACAACTCTTATCCCAAACCCGGGCAGATGGAGCTCGCTTAGCCCCGTAAGGCCATCCATCTAAGAGAAGGTCACTCTAATCAAACCTATGTCCTGAGGACCTCGCTGCCACCGTCCAAGCTTGCTCGGCCCTGGCAGATGAACCTTAGGATTAAAGGGTGGGTTCAGTTCCGCGCATACTGCTTCTCACCTAAAAAATCCATTGTGCAGGCTTGAAGGCTTCAAAGGTCTCTATGTAACCTTTGTCGACCTCACCAAGGCTTTCGATACTGTGAGCAGAAAAGGTCATTGTGCCCTGTGATTATGCTAAAAACTGCATACGCTGCTGTCTGCGGGAATGCAGTCACATCCTCTATCTTATACCATTGTACAAATAAGAATATAACAGTTGATTTGCAAGTGGAAATAGCAAGCAACAGTAATATATACCACTCATAGTATTTTGCATGCAGTTGTAGTTTTTTTATTGTTCTGGTTTTTGTCACACTCTTCCCAAAAGTGGTGTTGCTTTTGAGTATGAATTGTAAAGTGTTTCTTATTGGTCTGTATTTGCCTTGAACAGCAGCTGGAAAACCAGAGAGCATTAGAACTTATATTTCTTGCGGAATAATTATGTTTTTTACAAGATGTCATATTACAGCAGAAGTGGGAAAAGTTTGTTCTGCAGATCTTAAACTTGTTTTGATACTATGAGCTCAAAAGTCTGTTTTCCTTAGACTGATAGAAGATTGCTTTTTCCTGTGAACATGCTTGCACTGTATCCTGAGGACATTGGTGATACGTTTCCATTATGATTGCTACTGTAAATAGTTCAACTTTGTTTTCTGAAGACATCCTGCATTTCAAGAATAGGTATCTTTTAAGGAAAGAAATCATAGAAGTGGAAGTAGATGAAAAATAAATAAATAAAGGAAGTGCACCAAGTGCCCCAAAATTTCATCTGTTATGAATTAGCTTTTTTTGGAAAACTCACTTCTAATTCTCTCTATTACTATGTGTCTGGCCTTGGTGTTTTTAATTTTTCTTGTCACCATAAAGTTGAAAATGTTTTCTCAGTTGTTGAAGTTTGTTTGCTTAATACCTTGCTGCTACAGCTTCTTTATAGTCTGCTGTCTTCAAAATAGTTTGAGATTGTGTTCATGTGTAATTTAAGCCATAAATGCTTTTGGAAAGGCTGTTCTACAGCATCCCATAGATACTTTTAAAGTAAATAGTGCTTTTAGATCAGCTTTCTACTGCAATGCTTATATTTTGATCAGTTTGATTATATTGCACACAAATCATTAAACTATTTATATTCCATCACCTTTGAGTGCCACTTCATTTTTGTTGGCAAGGATTTATATAGTACAAAACGGTATTGAATTTTTATTGGGTTTATATTGCTGGGTATTATGTTGTTTAAGAGTAGAAAACAACAGTGTTTAATAGATGTCATAATTTTGTACTGTGGTTCCACTGGTCTGAATGTGTATGAATATACATACGTAAATTTCAAAAGGTAGCTTTAAAGTAACTAGGTGTTATTAGTATGCTGTTCTGGGCAATAGACTTTTAGGAATTGGTCACGATGAGAGAGGTGATGTCAAGGATGTCTGTTGTCCTGGAAACTAGAGGCTACATACAGCTGTCACATGGTGTTGTGACCAAGACTTTAAAATTCTCTTTCTGGTATTGTCACAATTGCCTGTGTGAGTGTAGGCAAACCTCTGGTACCTCTGCTTGTAGCAGTGTTTGTTCTAAGGCTTCCCAAAGTTGCAACTTCAATTTCTTAGCTGTATTTAATATTACCAGTTAAAGTGCTAGACTTGCCTTGTTTCACTCAACCCTTCTGACGTCCTCTTCAAGACTTCTGGTTACTGATATCAAGATTTGTGTTTCAGATGCTTTTGCCTTGCTCTTATATAAAAGAGTTGTGCGTTGTTTTTTTCCCAACTTGAATTTATGAATGAACCTACTAAGAGAGAGGATCACAAGAGCAGCTTGGGTCATATTGTGGGATGTTAGAGGGAGGTAACTCTTGGTTTCAGTGGTTCTAAAATGCTTTTCATTGTGACATCTCATTTCACTTTGAATAAGAAGATGACTCCGAAAAGGATCAAATGTAGAAACAGACACCTTAACATACCAGATTAAAAAGCAATGGCTACAGCAGCATGAGAGACCCAAATACTGGACCTCAGCCTCACAGGAAAGAATAATATAGGGGTCATAAAAGGAAATTCTAAATCCAAACAACCCATGAATAAAAAGGTCAAAATTTATGTTAAAAAAAAAAAGGAAACACAACTAAAAAAAACCTCTGAAAAACAATTGCTGGGGAATGAGCTGTGCTGAGCTGATGAAAATATGAGGCTCTAGGACTATTGAGTAATGAACAAGAAAACCACAATAAAAGAAACTGAAGTTTTAGGTGTGTGTTGTGCTGAGCCTGTAATGTGATATTAATTCATCTTTTATAAGCTATCACCGTTCAATAAGAATTTAGTCGATGGTAAATCAGATTCAGATGGAGAATATGAATAAAGCTCTTGGTAAGTACGAAATATGAATGTGTTTGGAAATACCACTAGAACTCGTCCTCATGATGGTTTTTATTATTCTGTCTGCTTGTATTCCCAAATCTCACAATAGTGGCTCAACTTTCAAACTTCCTGGTGAGACACAAGCTACTTTGTTTGTGAGCAGAGTAAACTGACATGTAAAATGCAAACAATTTACTGATATTCCACAGCAAGTTCTAGACAAGATCTTGTGGTTCCGAATCACAGTGCCTTGAGCAATTGGCGTCTAGACATTTGAATACTTGCATTAACCTTCTGCTCTTTTTACTGTTGAAATTAGAACATAAGTAGAAAAAAAATCTATTGTGATTGCAAATTTGTTTGTGAATTCTAGCATGGGATTCAGAAAAGAGAAGCTTGTTTTGTGGCTTCTTTTGTAGGAGTTAGGGATTTTCCCTTTTAAAATCCTGTCATGTAAGAAGCTCTTTCTTGAGCTGTTAATTTGCTCAAATTCTTGAATATTACTGCAAGGAATGCCACTGATTTCATGTTGTCTACTACTCTGTCCTCTTTCTGGCCCCTATCTGGCCTTTACAAGGCTTCTTTAGGTGATATAGATGAGCCAGGTAAGCTGACATCTTTTTTTCTCTTAGCATCCGATTCTACTGAAGTAACCTTTTTTTTTCCCATGCTGTGATATTGTGTGTGACCAGGGTTCAGGATTTTCTATTTCTGATTCCCTGTTCTCTCATTGCTAGAATATTTTTGTTAAAAAAGCCACTTGTGTTATATTTCAGCATGTGTATTGCCTGTTTACTGTAAAAACTGTTGCAAGGAAGGTCTTCTTAAGAAGGAAAAGGTATTCAGTGGAGGACTGAAAAGAGAGCTTGTAGCAAATGTGGTGCCAAAACTTTTAGTTATTTATAGAAGTTATAAGTTTTTACTATTATATGCTCAGTATGTTGAACTATTGCAGGTCTCTGTGTTGCTGTTTAGGCACTAGACATAGCTGTATTCCTTAGCTCTTAAACTGACTTAAGTAGATTTCTGGTGGCTTTGTCTGTGTTTTGTACTGAAAACAGACTGCTTACTTGAAGAGTAGGCTTTGAGTCTTAGTGGAGCTTTGCAAGAGTTACTTGGGATATCGAAGAAGGTCTTCCTGTAAAGGTCTTTTTCAAGGTCTGTTCTGGGTTTTTCAAGGTTGAAATGCTTCCTTTTAAAAGAAGGGCATAATTGAGAAAAGTGCTTTATAGGCAGGTGAATTAATGGATTTGTGTTGCTGATGCAAGGCTTCATGGCACAGATTCATGAAGTATAGGAAGCCTCAGAAACAGGAAGTCTCCCTTGATGCACAAATGTCTTTGCTTTTCATGGTCACATGATAAAATTACAACAAAAAGAGCTGAAAAAGTGAGAGTCATCTAACTAGTTCCTGACTCAGAAGTAGGATGAACTATGACCAAACCAGTTCTGACCAGACTGCTTCTCTAAAAAAACCCATCAGATTCCATAAACTCCTCTGGCATGCTCCAGATGCTACTTGATTGTGTCTGATTCTGAGCCCCTCACTACAAGAAAGACGTTGACATGCTGGAACGTGTCCAGAGAAGGGCAGCAGACCTCAGAAAGATTCTGGAGCACAGGTCCTATGAGGAGAGGCTGAGGAAGCTGGGGTTATTTAGCCTGGAGAAAAGGAGGCTCAGGGATGACCTTATCGCTCTTCACAACTTCCTGAAAGGAGCTTGTAGTCAGGTGGGGGTTGGTCTCTTCTCCTGTGACAAGCTGTGTGATAAGAAGAAATGGCTTCAAGGCTGTGCTGGGGAGGTTTAGGTAGGATATTAAGAAAATTTGTTCATGGAAGGGGTGGTCGAGCTTTGGAACAGGTTGCCCAGGGAAGGGGTTGATTCACCATCCCTGGGGGTATTTAAAAGACTTGCCATTGCTGGGTTAATGCTTGGACTTAATGATCTTTTCCAACCTAAATGATTTAATGATTCTGAGGTTCTTTCCTCTGAAGAGTAGTAAACTTTGAACAAAAAAAAAGCATTGCAAATGCTTCCATCATGGTATAGTAGTTGGCTTACAGGGAATATGAATTGCTATGAAATTAGACTTCAGACCTTAACTAGTTGTATTCCATAGGATCAAAGAAAGGCTTGGGTTGGAAGGAACATTAAAGATCATCTAGTTCCATTCCCCTTGCCATGGAGAGGGGCACCTTCCACTAGACCAGGTTGCTCAAAGACTTGAACACTTCCACTTCCAGAGGTGGGTATCCACAGTTTCTCTGGGCAACCTGTTCAAATTCTCACCACCCTCACAGTAAAGAATTTCTTCCTAACATCTAACCTAAATCTCTGCTCTTTTAGTTTAAAGCCATTGCCCCTTGTCACTCTCCCTTTTTGTTTTGTTTCTTTTTGTTTTGTTTCTTTTTGTTTAGTTTCTTTTTGTTTAGTTTCTTTTTGTTTAGT
>NW_020925413.1:0-4082 GCF_003984885.1 Neopelma chrysocephalum | reverse complement strand
ACTAAAGCCTTATATCTTTGTGGCTCTGATGTGCCACGCCACCGAATCCACACTGTCCAATAGACTCGATTGTCCCTCTCCTCTACCTGGCTAGAGGCAGGGCACCCCTAGTCCTGGTCATGGTACTCATTGCGCTCTTCTTGTAAGTATGACCTGGAGGTCCCTTCAAGAGGATCAGACATATCATCATTCCTGTGCTGTCTGGAGCCTTGCCTATGAGAGACTGGAGCAGCATTTATCCTTGAAGAGTTCCTTGTGGTACTTGTTCCTCTTTTCAATTCACGTACCCGGGCTGCTAAGGAAGTGGTGGATTTCCCATCCCACTTCTTCATATCTTCTCCGTGCTCATGGAGGTAAAACCATAGATTGCCACATGGAGTGTACCCTCTCTCCTTTAGCTGGGGGACGCTGGCTCCTGATAGCAGAGACTCTAGTTTGTCCTGGTGAGATATGGAAGATCCCTTCCTTAATTTCCTCTCTTAGCTTCTGGTGTCCCTCTTCAATCTTCTCTTCCAGGCTTTGGACATGTTCAGCCAGTTTGGTTTCCACAGATGAGACGTGGGCTCGTAATGGGGCGGTGACAGTGTCTTCATAAATTCTGAGTTTACTGACCAATGCACCAACCTTGTCCTCTCCCTCCCTCCATTGCAGCGTTGCTAAGTAGCGGGAATACATTTCTGGCTGGAGCCGTGCAAACTTTAACCACATCTGGGATGTGCACTGTATACCATCTGGACTTTTAGGGAATCTTTCATCCTCTGAAAAGATTATCTCCAGTACAGCTAATTCTCTCAAGCACCGGATACCTTGTTCCATCGTGTTCCACTGTCCTTGCTGTACGTGGAGGTCCTCCTTGCAAAGGTATCTCTCCCTTACACTGGACAACAGTCGCCGCCAGAGGCTGAGAGTTTCCTGCCTCCTTCCAATCCCCTGATCAATGACGACATCTCGAGACAGGGATCCCAGTTGTCTTGCTTCACTTCCATCTAGAATTGTGTCGTTAGCGGCGCCATCCCAGATTCGGAGCAGCCAGGTCAGGATGGACTCGTTCGCCTGCCGTGTGAACTCTCTCCGGAGCTCACGTAGCTCACCCAGGGATAGGGACCGAGTGATTATTTCTGGCTCTGTCTCCTCCGGTGGATGTGAAGGTCCTGCCTCTTCGTCATCATTTGCTATGCGAACTGATTTGGTCTTCGATTTCCTTTTCTGGACAGGGGCGACTGCTATTGGTTTCTGTTGTCCTTCTGGCTCCTCGATGGTTTGTGTGGGCATGGTGCCAGTTGGTTTATTTCTTACTCCCTCCGACTCAGCTGTAGTTTGTGTGGACGTGGTGCCAGTTGATTTGCTCCTTCTCTCCTCCCCCTGGCAGTGCTGTACCATGTCAAGCAGTGCCCGGTAAGCAGTGGCCAGGGCCCAGCAGGTTGCTGTGAGCTGACCATCTCTGGAGCTGCCAGAGCATTTTTCCTTTACCAGTTTTATCATGCTGACAGGATCCTGCAGTTGTTCGGGGGTGAATTTCCAGATCATGGGAGGAGAAAACTTCTCCAAATACTGGCCGATGTCCTCCCACTTCCCGTGCCACTCAGCGTTATCCATTCCCAGGACAGGCGTCCAAACAGCCTCCCTAGAAGGCCCTGTTCTGACCCTAAGCATGGTGTAAACAGTACAGAGCAGACAGAGCAGCAGACAGAGCAACACTAACAATAACATTATGCCATCCTTAGCATCAAAAGGAAAATCAATATTTTCAAAAGCTGTTGTAGCAGGTCTGAAGGGGAAGAAGGAGGTGAGAGGCTGGAAACAATCATTCCCCACCGTTCCCCCAAAGGACTGGGTGCGATTTTTAATGAGGCCCCAGAGGTAGCAACCCAGACCAGGACAGGCAAACAGGACTGAATACACATTTACAATGAAACTCATTGCTTCTGATGTTACGATGGCATAAACATAGTATACCAATAAAGCAATTTGGATCCCTCTCCCTGGTCTTAAAGAGAGCATTAAAATAGGCAAATAGTTCCCCATCTACGGAAATATGAACATGCCCAGATACAACACCCACGTGAATGCACCAAACAACATGTTGATCGGGGAGTTTCTGTATCCAAATACACAGATGCTTAAAATGAAATTGTGATTCTGACTTCTCTCTCTCTGCCCCAACGTTTGGGCGCCAAAAATGTGCTGGTTTAAAAGTTAACCAGCAAGGCAAAATGAACTCAATTCAAAAGAGAGATTTATAAGTCAGAATAACAATTTATTAAAATAATGCAATAAGTACAAGTATACAGACAGACAATTGGTTTTAACCCACAAAACCCAAATGTACAAACCCAGCACCCTGGGGTATGAACAAAAGTGGTGTACCTTGGCCCACCCCCCGAGTCCAAAGCAAAGGGAGAGGGGATAAAACCTGCTGGTGGGAGAGCTGCTGCAGTCTGGTCAGAAGTGGTGATTGCAGTCCAGTTGAGGGTGGTGGTCTCAGCCTGGTTGGGAGCAGCGGTGGTCTGCTGTCTTCCTGTGGGTCCCATGAGAGAGAGCCCCAAGGCTCTGAAACTCCCAGTTATATACTCTCCAGTTCAGGCGGGAGTGCTCAGTCCCTCCCTCAGAGTAGGGAATTCCATAAAAGGGCATGTGGATGCTCAGTCCCTCTTATCAGAGCGGGGAATTCCATATAAGGATATCAGAGCGGGGAATTCCATAAAAGGGTACAGGAACATCTTCCCACCTTGCAGGCCTCTACTGACAGCAGTTTTTGGGAAATGGCATGGAGGCTATAGAATACACAGTTTTGGGTTACACCCATCCAGGGATGAATTGGTCCCAGCCGTTCTAACCAGGACATTATCCACCCCTTATTCTATGCCATCCATGTCATGCCCAAATTAACCCCCTTAAAAACTATGTCTCTTTAAAACTATATACACATATGTACAATGAAACATTACGGACCATTCTCACTCAAAATTAGGTCCCCTTGTGGTACACAACGTGTCTCCCCATCTTTTTGCATTACCCACCAGGTGAAACCAGGTCCTTGAGCAAAAACAATCCCTCGGATGGGTTTGCCTTTGCTTGAGGTGGGACTAATCCAAACAGTCTTCCCTAACATACCTCTCATATGCACCACGGGGACTTTATCTCCATCTACAGTATGCAAAGGTTCTGATTGGGCAGGGCCAGCTCGATTAATGGAGCCTCGCGTGTTGACCAACCAGGTGGCCTTTGCTAAATGCAGCTCCCAGTGTTTGAGAGTCTCCCCACACAGTGCCTTCAGGGTGGTTTTCAGCAGTCCGTTGCACCGTTCAACTTTTCCAGCAGCTGGTGCATGGTAGGGGATATGATACACCCACTCAATGCCGTGCTCTCTGGCCCAGGTGTCTACGAGGCCATTCTTGAAATGGGTCCCATTATCAGACTCAATTCTCTCCGGGGTGCCATGTCGCCACAGGACTTGTTTTTCAAGGCCCAGGATGGTATTCCGGGCAGTGGCATGAGGTACGGGGTATGTCTCCAGCCATCCAGTACTTCCTTCTACCATGGTAAGTACGTAGCGCTTGCCCTGGCGGGTTTTGGGGAGCGTGATGTAGTCAACTTGCCAGGCTTCCCCATACCTGTACTTTGACCACCGTCCACCATACCATAGAGGCTTCACCCGCTTGGCCTGCTTGATGGCAGCACATGTCTCACAGTCATGGATGACCTGTGAGACAATGTCCTTGGTTAAGTCCACCCCTCGGTCCTGAGCCCATCTGTATGTTGCATCTCTCCCCTGGTGACCGGAGGCGTCATGGGCCCATCGAGCCAGAAATAATTCTCCTTTGTGTTGCCAATCCAGATCCACCTGAGAGACTTTAATCCTGGCAGCTCGGTCCGCCTGCTCGTTGTTGCGATGCTCCTCATTAGCCCGTTTCTTGCGTACGTGAGCGTCTACGTGACCAACCTTCACACTCAGCTTCTCTACCCGGCCAGCGATGTCCTGCCACATCTCCGCCACCCAGATGGGTTTCCCTTGGCGCTGCCAGTTGGCCTTTTTCCATCGCTCTAGCCATCCCCACAGAGCATTGGCCACCATCCATGAG
>NW_020925412.1:0-9224 GCF_003984885.1 Neopelma chrysocephalum | reverse complement strand
TGCCAGGCAGAGAACACAACGGGGATCACGTTAAAGCCAATATGCTCAGCTTCAGGGTTAATACTATTACCAGGGGTAAAGAATCCTCAAGGCTGTTTGTTTTGAATGTCTGTCTTCTCTGTGCAACAAAGGACTTGGAACTAAGTTGTAACATGTAGGCATAAAAGAGAAGGAGCTTGAAGCAGAATCACTTGAACTGACCCATTCATGTGTACGTAGCAGAACGAGATGATATAGATATACTTGGTGCAACTCTTTGCATACTTGCATGCAGGGCTTCATTTTGTGTTTCCAGGAGAGACCTGGTTGAGGCTGACTTTAAGAGCTGGCAAGGGATGGAGCACTTTGGCTCCAGTTCAGGAAAGCATAATGTTCAGCACTCAGGAGGATTTACTTGCATCCTTAAAGTCAAGCACATGTTTGAGTGTCCTCTTGGCCCACAGCCCACTTGTGTAGCACCTTGCAGAACCAAGTTTAGAATGGTGGAGGGGGCAGAGAAGTCTTAGCTAACGGCATTACATCCAGTGCCTGAAAATAGATGTAGTGCATTGGCCTTAAGCCCTCTCCTCCTGTTGTTGTTCTTCTTCTGGAAACTTTCCAAACTGATTGGGAAAAGTTCTTGTAGGACTGAACCCCCTATTTCGTAGGCTTGTGCAAAGCTCTTGCTGACTTCATTGGGGCAGGGTTTGGTGGTTGGCCTTTAGAGTCTAATCAGAAAGGCATGTCTATCCTGTGACAAGAGAAAGGCTTTGGTGGCTGTAACTCTCCGTTGCCAGCTCAGCAAATGTATCTTCATTGAAGTGGTAGATGGTCAGCTGCTTTGTGGGCTCTTCCAGCGCTGATTCTCGCAGGGTCAGTGAGCAGCTGGGCACAGGGCGCTGCCCACGCATCTGCAACCAGGTGCCGTGGCAAGGCAGAGCCCTGGGCCATCTTCCTCATCTCTCCCTGCCTTCCCCATACAGTGCCACGCCACCCATCCACAGGCAGATGTGGCAGGCCTTGGACTCAGGTGTGCTGTGGCAGCTCTTTTATGGGTAAGCTGAAAACATTCAAACCTCTCCCAGGGACAGGCAGTTATGTCCTTGGTCCTGCAATCTTTTGAATTGGAAGCCAAAATGTCACCGTTCCTCTTATGGCTGAGCAGGCATGAGGTGCAGTGGGGTTTTTGTTCTCGTTCTTTTAGTCTAGCAGGAGTTTGCTTTCTTTGGTACAACACAACTGCTGTCTTCTCTGTGGCATGTTATACCTGGCAAGAGTGTGAGTGGTGGAACTGAGGCTTGGAGCACCTTCTCGCTTCACAGTGGGAAGGCTGAATTACTGTTAAAAGGAGAGCCTTTGTTCTTATATTAGTGTATTTTTGTCAGCTCTAGCCAACCACAGCCTGCTTTTCTTAGACACTTTACATGTGGAAATACTCTGCATTCTGGATATGCTTTCATATAACTTGTATGTAACCCTGTGCAAGAGCTGATAACTCAAGGAGGAACTGGCTCCTACTTGCAGTTGGTGTTTTTAGAAGACCATTTGCCGGTGCCTGTTTTAATGTAATTTTCCCATTTTCCAAGGGTGTTAAATGGAAAACTAATGTGATCTAGAACTGAAAAGCTCAAGCTTTGATGTTTTTGATCATCAGGCAGAGTATGGTTTTGAGAGACGAACTCTGTTTCAGCCAATTTCTCCTCTGACTTGAGTGAGCTCCCTGCCTTCTCCGTCTCTGTGCGTTTGCACTGCAGATAATTAGTTGGTGAAGGGTTTGATCCCACAGCATTTCAGAACAATTCTTAACTTCACGTTGGTCTACCTCAGAAAGAAAACTACTTTTTCTACGAAAGTCTTAAGTAACCTGTCTTTCATCATGTTATCTGATTATTAAGTTTGCTGACTGGAAGTCTAGTGATGTGCCCTGAAGGCTGCATGTAAACACCAGTGTGGTTTAAGGTAGTGCACAGCAGACTCAAGTGCTCAAGATGTGAGCAGCAAAGAGACCACTGATGGATATGTCCTGTCATCATTGTACCCCTCCTCCAGTGAAGACATTCCATTACCTCCACCTACTGGTCTGCACTTGACCGCCTGTTATGTCAGACAATCACAAAGCCACTACTACTGATGTTCATTTCCAAGTCTGTTTAGTGCTACAAGCTGTTAAGCTGTTACAAGATACTTCAAGTTTTAATACCCCCTTTTGCATTTGTTTTTCCTCAACCCAAGTTTGAGAGGGAAAGCTTTTGCCTATGATTAGTAAGGTCTGGTAAAGAAAGGAATCGGTCAAAAAATATGCTCTGCTTGCAAGTCAGTGGTCCTGTGAGAATAGCTTGAGCAATGTGTATCAGAATGCCAACAAGTTCTTGGCTGGTAATGGTTTCACCTTTAGCTCCATCTGGTCATTTCTGTGATTGTGGGCATGTGATGGCATTTCTTTATATGTTCAGCTAGAAGTCCTGCAGTGAAGCATCACGTGCCACCACAGCTTCAGTGAGTATTTTCCTCACTTATTCACAACCTTTCCATGTATGCAGTCAGGGAATACTTTGCGCTTTATTTGATAGAGGACTATGTGGGTCTTCAGTTTCTGTTCTGTGTAATGATGAGAATGAAGTAGGACAAGAGATGTTTGGAGCATCTCGTGAGGGTGGCCTTTCTTCTTTAAGGGACACACATGCATTTCCTGGTGGGGACTTACGCAGCCATTCAGGCTGCAAAAACTCATAATGCTCAGTGATTCCTTCTCCCACTGTGCAGAATGGAAATTTGCAAAACATCCCAGCCAGATAAGGAGGCTTGGGTGGAGTTCTGGGGTGAATGCTATTTCATTTTCTGAAACAAAAAGCAGATTAAGTAGACTTCCTGTGGGTCAATGAAAACCTTTTCTTTCCCTTCATTTTTGGTTCTTTTACATTTCTTTTCTAAATTTCAGTTAATTTAGCAATCAATCATAGAATCATAGAACCGGAGAATAGTTTGGGTTAGAAGGGACTTGTAAAAGCCATTTAGTCAAATCCCCCTGCAATGAGCAGGGACAACTGACACTAGATCACATTGCTCTGATCTCCATCCAGTCTGACCTTGAATGTTTCCCCAGATGGGGGATCTACCACTTCTCTGGGCAACCTGTTCCAGTGTTTTACTACCCTCATGATAAAAAACTTCTTCCTTGTGTGTAATCTAAACCTACCCTCATTAATTTAAAACCATTCCTCATTGTTCGACCACAACAGGCCCTGCTAAAAATTCTGTCTCCATCTTTCTTACAGGCTCTCTTCAAGTACTGAAATGCCACAATAAGGTCCCCACAAAGCTTTCTCTTCTACAGCTGAACAATCCCAAATTTCTCAGCCTTTCCTCATCAGACGGTGCTCTACCCCTCAGATCATCTGGGTGGCTCTCTTCTGAAATCGCTCCAACAGGTCCATGTCCTTCCCACGCATGATGATGGGAAGGAACACTTTGGTGGTCACTGTCTCAGAAGGCCAAATTCACTGCCTGTTTGTAAAACTCTGCTGGAGCCAGTTTTAGAAACAAGGCTTTTAATCATCCTTCTTCACTCCATTCCCCTCTGATTAACCAAAAGAGGCTCAGGCTTTCTCTTTGCCTCTGCTATAACTCCAGACAAAAGACTGAAATTTCCATCCCTCTGCACTTCGAAATAGTGGAAAATGCCATTTTTGAAAGGGGTTTAGGAAATCCCAAATAGAGTCCAGCAGAACCTTGGAAACATTTGCCAAATCCTTGCAGGATGGCTGAAACACTAGCTGTCCCAGGGAAGCATTTTTACTGCATCTCTTCACGTCAAATAAAACACACCTCTGGGTAAGCTTGTGTTTCGGTGCTTTTAATAAGAGAAGATATTATACTCTTGCTGAGGAAATAAGGATTTTGTGTTTCGGAACAGACTGCCAACGAAAGGAGGGGAGATATTAATGGAATCCTCTTCAGGACAAAATGGGGAAAACTGCATCAGAGTGGGAATTTTGGCAAATCTGGAAAAAGAAACATCAGTCAGTAGCCTGGGTGGCAGAAGTGGCAATCTTAGCCTGGAAATTCCCGTGGGATCTGACTGGAATGAAAAACAAGACAAAACTATTTAACTGGGCCTGAGAGATGATTTTTTCCCCCTGACTTTCTCATTCAGTTCCTCAAATGATTCTTGTCATCTTAACCAAAAGCGGAGGAGAAGGGAGCACCAGGAGAGCAGGAGTTGTGCCTTGGGATCTTGATGTACAGAAAACCCAGAAAGCCTTCTATCAGTCATCTTTTATTTGTCCTCCTGAGATCTTCTAGGAACATCAAGTAGACTTATTGAACTGGCCTTATTCCCAAACCAAAACGGACTCTCTGAACAGATCTTGTGTGTACTCAGATGCAGTAATTCTCCTATTTCTCTTCCAGTTGTGCCTCCTTTCCCTCAGTAAAGTCCTGAACTGATCTCGAAGACAGAACTTCATTTTGTAATTGTTTTTTGAGTTCCCCCAGTTATGAGGTTTTAAAGTAGGAGTGTTTTGGGGTCAGTAGAACAGAGGAGACCAAAGAGCTGCTGGATTCGGATATGCTTCAGGTTGTTTCTGCCTGGAATGTGTGGAAAGAAGAGGATTGCGTTCAGGAAGATGTGGAAAGGCTGATGAGGTGGGTCTGCATTCCCAAATCAGGCTGATAGGTTCCATTCTGAAGCAGTGATTCCGGCTAAAAGGCTACAGTTCATTTTTCCCCCTAAAAGGCCTCTTTGAAGACCCTGAAGTGGTCACCAGTTTTGCCTCCTCCTGCTCTAGTTTTGGATCCAGTGGATTCAAAACACAAAGATGCATCAGCACCTCAAGCTGCAGGGCTGCCTCAAGGGCTGTGCAAATACCTTGTGCAAAGAGACCATTTGCCCAGCTGGTTCTGAAAATCTACTCTATGAATGCTGGGCCTATGGGTCTGAATAAGCTGCCCGTGAACTTTAGGGGCAAAATGATGGCTCATCCGTTAAAACAGCGCCACAGGCCAGCAAGCATCTCAGAGCTTTGGAGAGAAGTCTTAGAGATTCTTGAGATTGTGCCTATAAGCTTCTGCTTTTGCAAAACCATTGTAGGACCCAGATCACCACCATAGCATGGAAGTGCGCTGGCTGTGACCCTGTTTCCTCAGGAATTTCTCCTGGTCCAGCCAGCCCGGTGTAGGTGCAGTTCCACCGGGTCTTTGGGAAGTCAAACCAGCTTTGTCTTTCAGAGAGCCTGCAAAAGAAGATGAAAGCATTCCCAGCCATGTCAATTCCTTAGCAACAGATTTTAAGTATTTTCCAGCTTTTTTTCTACAGTATTTTAACAACATTGGAAACATGACAAATTCCCCTTGCAAATGCATTTTTCATGACCATGTGAAAAAAACACATTTTCATTTTTTTTAGAGTAATGAGCGTACTATTAAAGTATGCATGTCTCAGAAGAGCACACTGATCATCAGGCTCATTATTCAGAGTCAGACAATAGCAATATTAATGAGGCTCAGATATCTGTCAAATTAATCTGTAGTTTCAAGTTTAGGAAACAAAGGCAGGATTAGATTTTCTAGCTGTGATTTCCTATTTCTGTCAAAAGCTGAGTGGCTGTGAGTTGCTGAAAAGAGATTAATTTATATTTTTCAGCAGTTTATATAACCATAATAAGGAGGAACCCAGAAAAGTTGATCTACCAGGTCTGTAGAGAAAACTCTCCTTTATCTTGCCACTTCAGAACAGGAAATCAAGAGTGGCTCAAACATCATAAGCTTACAGCAGAAATGAGGGAAGATATTCCGTGGACATGCACTAGTATGTAAAAAAACTCATGTGTATTCAAATTCGGGTATTATCCCCTATTCCTTTTCCAGACATGGAATTCACTCTTGCCATTATATCACGGCTGTCACTCTGTCCTCTTGCCAGCACCCAGAGCTTTATGAGGGGACAAGAACAGCCTGGGATTTGTTCCACAGGGTTTCAGGCAAAATTGGACTGTTGAGGACAAAGCAGGGCTGCGAGGTTTCATTTTTCTACCTCACTCATTCTCTAAAGCTTTCTGCTCTTCACCAAGTTTATGTAATTCTCCGTGCTGCATGAAGGGAAGATAAAGTCAGCATGGCTGTCGAGTTTAGGATGAGCATCTCCATCTCCAGGGCCAGGAGAGGCTGCTGCAATGCACTTTAGAACTGCCCAGAGTAGCCTGGGGCACCTGGAGTTGAGGAGATGCTTCTCTGACCCCCCAGCAGTCTTCTGGCTATAGACAGTGTGCCTGGTGTAAACAGTGTCCTGCTTTACCCAATACACACTAAGCTAAAGCTGCATGAGGTCATCCACATGGGCTTTGGAAAGCTCTCTTCTGCCTGGGTGAGAATAACTGGTTTACCTTTACCTCCAGATGTTCAGAAAAGATGATGCCATGTCAATGGGATCATGGAAGATAAGAAACCAATAGGCAGCTTCTCATTGTACAAAAGGTGTTTTCCTCTCCAACTCTGCTCTCATCCAGTGCTGTGTACCTGAAAAACAGCAGATAAATCAGCGATCCTTTGAAAACTCTCCTGTTGCTGAGAGAAAAGTTTCCAGCAGAGTAGCCACCCCCTTTACCACCAGTGAAATGCTGTTTGTTTGAGCTTTGTGTCCTTACAGTGCATTCAGTCTACTCACAGATGTGGTTTCACCTGTGAAGGACTTCTGTGAAATTGAGTTTGTGGTACTTCTCCTAGTCCTGGAGTTTAGTCTCCTGGAAGTAAAGATAGTCCTGCTACTTGTCCTGGGATGGGAAAGCCTCTGTGATGGATGAGCTTGAATAGAAATATTCTTAGAAGTTCAGGTCCTGCATCAAGTGAATGTGTGGGGTTATTTGATAGTCCTGGTAATGAGCCTCTTATTCTGACTGACATTATTTCAGTGGTGTGAGCTCAAAGTACTTTGAGATCCCCCCTGATCTTTACATTGAACAGTAGAAAAAAAGCTGTCAGAAATGCCTGCTACCTGCCATCATCATCAGGGAACAGTTTAACAGCAGCCACTTTTCTTGCTAAGCTGGACAAGCAAGGGACCTTTTTGAACATTTTTGAATACATTCTGTCCTACTTTACTTATCCTGGGAATATAATGGAAAAGAGTCAATAAAAGGTGTTTAAGTAGTTGTAGATTCCAAGTATTTCTGCAGTTCAGAAAATAAATAATCAGAGAGATATATGTGAAGGAAATGCTGAGATACAGGAGATGACTGAATTAAATAGTGTCTCAACACAGGAAGTTACAGGAGAGGGAAAGGAGATAGGAGTACATTACTATGTAATGGTTAATTCTTGGGAGAAAAGGATTTGTAGCTATTTAAAGGGCATGCTGGGGTTAGTGACTTGCAGAATAGAGTTAGTTTTTCTGTTGCTTTCAAAATACAGTCTGCAATTTGCATGGAAAGCAGGTTACTTAAAGCTTCTGTAGCAAGAGTACAGTTTCCTTTCTGAGGTAGACCAACGTGAAGTTAAGAATTGTTCTGAAATGCTGTGGGATCAAACACTTCACCAACTAATTATCTGCAGTGCAAATGCACAGAGACTGAGAAGGCAGGGAGCTCACTCAAGTCAGAGGAGAAATTGGCTGAAACAGAGTTCGTCTCTCAAAACCATACTCTGCCTGATGATCAAAAACATCAAAGCTTGAGCTTTTCAGTTCTAGATCACATTAGTTTTCCATTTAACACCCTTGGAAAATGGGAAAATTACATTAAAACAGGCACCGGCAAATGGTCTTCTAAAAACACCAACTGCAAGTAGGAGCCAGTTCCTCCTTGGGTTATCAGCTCTTGCACAGGGTTACATACAAGTTATGTGAAAGCATATCCAGAATGCAGAGTATTTCCACATGTAAAGTGTCTAAGAAAAGCAGGCTGTGGTTGGCTAGAGCTGACAAAAATACACTAATATAAGAACAAAGGCTCTCCTTTTAACAGTAATTCAGCCTTCCCACTGTGAAGCGAGAGGGTGCTCCAAGCCTCAGTTCCACCACTCACACTCTTGCCAGGTATAACATGCCACAGAGAAGACAGCAGTTGTGTTGTACCAAAGAAAGCAAACTCCTGCTAGACTAAAAGAACGAGAACAAAAATCCCACTGCACCTCATGCCTGCTCAGCCATAAGAGGAACGGTGACATTTTGGCTTCCAATTCAAAAGATTGCAGGACCAAGGACATAACTGCCTGTCCCTGGGAGAGGTTTGAATGTTTTCAGCTTACCCATAAAAGAGCTGCCACAGCACACCCGAGTCCAAGCCCTGCCACATCTGCCTGTGGATGGGTGGCGTGGCACTGTATGGGGAAGGCAGGGAGAGATGAGGAAGATGGCCCAGGGCTCTACCTTGCCACGGCACCTGGTTGCAGATGCGCGGGCAGCGCCCTGTGCCCAGCTGCTCACTGACCCTGCGAGAATCAGCGCTGGAAGAGCCCACAAAGCAGCTGACCATCTACCACTTCAATGAAGATACATTTGCTGAGCTGGCAACGGAGAGTTACAGCCACCAAAGCCTTTCCGTTGTCACAGGATAGGCATGCCTTTCTGATTAGACTCTAAAGGCCAACCACCAAACCCTGCCCCAATGAAGTCAGCAAGAGCTTTGCACAAGCCTACGAAATAGGGGGTTCAGTCCTACAAGGACTTTTCCCAATCAGTTTGGAAAGTTTCCAGAAGAAGAAGAACAACAGGAGGAGAGGGCTTAAGGCCAATGCACCACATCTATTTTCAGGCACTGGATGCAATGCCGTTAGCTAAGACTTCTCTGCCCCCTCCACCGTTCTAAACTTGGTTCTACAAGGTGCTACACAAGTGGGCTGTGGGCCAAGAGGACACTCAAACATGTGCTTGACTTTAAGGATGCAAGTAAATCCTCCTGAGTGCTGAACATTATGCTTTCCTGAACTGGAGCCAAAGTGCTCCATCCCTTGCCAGCTCTTAAAGTCAGCCTCAACCAGGTCTCTCCTGGAAACACAAAATGAAGCCCTGCATGCAAATATGCAAAGAGTTGCACCAAGTATATCTATATCATCTCGTTCTGCTACGTACACATGAACGGGTCAGTTCAAGAGATTCTGCTTCAAGCTCCTTCTCTTTTATGCCTACATGTTACAACTTAGTTCCAAGTCCTTTGTTGCACAGAGAAGACAGACATTCAAAACAAACAGCCTTGAGGATTCTTTACCCCTGGTAATAGTATTAACCCTGAAGCTGGAGCATATTGGCTTTAACG
>NW_020925411.1:0-882 GCF_003984885.1 Neopelma chrysocephalum | reverse complement strand
TAAAACCCCGCCCCTTTTTTTTGACTCCTCCCCCTTTTTTCCCCCCCCAGCCTTCACCTACTTCTACAAGGGCTCCCTGTACTGGAAGTTCGACAACGAGCAGCTCCGGGTCCTTCCGGGATACCCCAAATCCGCCCTCCGCGATTGGCTGGGCTGCCCACAGGGGGGCGGGGCCGACGACGCCAGCCAAGCCCCGCCCCTCCCGCCCAACGGAGGAGGGGGCGGGGACACGGAGGTGATCGTCATCGCCGTGGGGGCGGGGCCGGGGGCGGTGGCCGCCCCTCTGGCCCTGCTGGGATTGGCCGGGCTGGCGGGGGGCGTGGCCTTGGCCCTGCGGCGCCGGGGGGCCCCCAAGGGGCTGCTGCGCTGCCAGAGGTCGCTGCTGCCCCGCGTCTGACCACGCCCACCGCGCCCGGGACACGCCCACCCCTGCTCGGACACGCCCACCGCTCGCCAGGACACGCCCACCGCTCGCCGGGACACGCCCACCTTTCATTTACCTGGACACGCCCCCTTTCTATTCATATGGACACGCCCCCCCAGGGCCACAAGGGGGCGCTGTCCGCCCGCCAGGCCACGCCCCCCGACTCGCCAGGACACGCCCACCACTCCCTGGGACACGCCCACCTTTCATTTACATGGACACGCCCCCCCTCTCCCCCTATTGGTTTTTACCCATCTGGGCCACAAGGGGGCGCCGCGGATCTCGGGCCACGCCCACCTGGACACGCCCCCTCCCAGGGTCACCTGGACACGCCCCCTTTCCATTATTTACCTGGACACGCCCCCTTTTTTCATGTGGACACGCCCCCTCCTTCCTCCTATTGGTTTTTACCCATCCGGCCAAGAGGGGGCGCTGTCCGCCCGCCAGGCCACGCCCCC
>NW_020925410.1:397-4375 GCF_003984885.1 Neopelma chrysocephalum | reverse complement strand
GGGGGGGGGGGGGGGGGGGGGCCGGGTTTGGGGTCCCCTGTGTTGGGATAGGGGTCCCCACGTTCCAGGGTCCATTTTTATTGGGGGGGGGGGGCAGCGTTGGGGTCTTTTAGGGCCCACAGGTTCATAGAGGCTGTGGTGGGTGTCTGGGACCCCCATGGCATCGGGGGGTGCCCTGGGGGGTGCCAGGGATGGTAGAGGCCCATTTGGGGGTGATGGGGTGTTTTTGGGGGGCTTTAGGGTTTCTTGGGTGCCGAGGGGTGCCCGGGTTCCTCTTGGGATGCTGAGGGGTCTCAGGTTCCTTTTGGGGCGCTGGGGGGGGTTTTGGGTTCCTTTTGGGGTACCTGGATTCCCCTCGGAGGGATCAAGAGCTCTTGGGTCTCTTTTGGGGTCACAGCGGGGCTGGGTCCCCTTTGGGGTCCCGGTGCTGCCCAGATGCCTTTTGGGGATCCCTCTGGGTGCTGCTGGGTGCCTGGGTCTTGTTGGTCCCATTATTCTGGTGGTCCCAGGGCGATCCCATAGTCCTGGTAGTCCTGTGGCACTGGTGGTCCCGTTCTTCTGCTGGTCCTGAGCTCCTGGTGGTCCCATTGTTCTTGTAGTTCTGGGCTCCTGGTGGTCCCGAGGTGCTGACCCTCCCTAGATCCCTTTTGGGGGATGATGGGTCTTGGTGGTCCCATAGTTCTGGTAGTGCCGTGGTGCTCCTGGTGGTCCCGTTATTTTAGTGGTCCTGGGGTGCTGATGGGTGCCCGAGTCCTGTGTTCCCGGGTTCCTGATGGTCCTTGGTGGATCTTGGTGGTCCCAGGATGCTGACCCTGCTCAGGTCCCTTTTGGGAGGTGATGGGTCTTGGTGATCCCATACTCCTGGTAGTCCCATACTCCTGGTGGTCCCATACTCCTGGTGGTCCCATAATCCTGGTGATCCCATGGTCCTGGTGGTCCCGGGGTGCTGATGGGTGCCTGAATCCCACGTTCCCGGTGTTCCTGGGTTCCTGACTCCCACATTCCCAGTGTTCCTGGTGTTCCTGGGCTCTTGGTGGTCCCAGGATGCTGACCCTGCTCAGGTCCCTTTTGGGGGGTGATAGGTGTTGGTGGTCCCATAGTCCTGGTGATCCCATAGTCCTGGTGGTCCCAGTGTTCTGATGGATGCCTGAATCCCACGTTCCTGGTGTTCCTGGGTTCCTGGTGTTCCCGGGCTCTTGGTGGTCCCGGGATGCTGACCCTGCTCAGGTCCCTTTTGGGGGGTGATGGGTCTTGGTGATCCCATAGTCCTGGTGGTCCCATAGTCCTGGTGATCCCATAGTCCTGGTGATCCCATAGTCTTGGTAGTCCCATAGTCCTGGTGATCCCATACTCCTGATGATCCCATAGTCCTGGTGGTCCCATGATCCTGGTGATCCCATAGTCCTGGTGGTCCCATAGTCCTGGTGGTCCCGGGGTGCTGATGGGTGCCCGAATCCCATGTTCCCAGTGTTCCTGGGTGCCTGAATCCCACATTCCCGGTGTTCCTGGGTTCCTGGTGCTCCTGGGCTGTTGATGGTCCCGGGATGCTGACCCTGCTCTGGTCCCCTTTGGGGGGTGATGGGTCCCAGTGGTCCCATGGTCCTGGTGATCCCATAGTCCTGGTGATCTCATAGTCCTCGTGATCCCATAGTCTTGGTGATCCCATAGTCTTGGTGATCCCATAGTCCTGGTGATCCCATAGTCCTGGTGATCCCATAGTCCTGGTGGTCCCATAGTCTTGGTGATCCCATAATCCTGGTGATCCCATAGTCCTGGTGGTCCTGGGTGCCTGAATCCCACATTCCCAGTGTTCCTGGGTTCCTGCCCCTGCTCAGGTCCCTTTTAGGGGGTGATGGGTCTTGGTGGTCCCATAGTCCTGTTGATCCCATAGCCCTGGTGATCCCATAGTCCTGGTGGTCCCATAGTCCTGGTAGTCCCAGGGTGCTGATGGGTACCTGAATCCCACGTTCCTGGTGTTCCTGTGTTCCTGGTGTTCCCAGGCTCTTGGTGTTCCTGGGCTCTTGGTGTTCCTGGGCTCTTGGTGTTCCTGGGCTCTTGGTGGTCCCGGGCTCTTGGTGGTCCCGGGCTCTTGGTGGTCCCGGGATGCTGACCCTGCTCAGGTCCCTTTGTGGAGGTGATGGGTCTTGGTGGTCCCATAGTCCTGGTGATCCCATAGTCCTGGTGGTCCCATAGTCCTGGTGGTCCTGGGTGCCTGAATCCCACATTCCCAGTGTTCCTGGGTTCCTGGCCCTGCTCAGGTCCCTTTTAGGGGGTGATAGGTGTTGGTAGTCCCATAGTCCTGGTGATCCCATAGTCCTGCTGATCCCATAGTCCTGGTGTTCCTGGGTACCCGAATCCCCCATTCCCAGTATTCCTGTGTTCCCGGTGCTCCCGGTGATCCGATGATCCCACCCCAGTGACCCCCCGTGTCCCCGCAGCCGTGAGGATGGCGGAGAACGACGTGGACAACGAGCTGCTGGACTATGAGGACGACGAGGTGGAGAACGCGGCGGGGGCCGACGGCGCCGAGGCCCCCCCCAAGAAGGACGTCAAGGGCTCCTACGTGTCCATCCACAGCTCGGGATTCCGGGATTTCCTGCTCAAACCGGAGCTGCTCCGAGCCATCGTCGACTGCGGCTTCGAGCACCCCTCCGAAGGTGGGGCAGCCCCGCCAGTTTGGTTCATTTGTGACCTATTTTAGTTCATTTAGGACTTATTTTATTTTATTTATTTCGTTTATAACTTATTTTATTTTATTTATTTCATTTAGAACTTATTTTATTTTATTTATTTCATTTATAACTTATTTATTTAATTTATGACTTATTTTATTTATTTAATTTATGACTTATTTTATTTTATTTATTTCATTTATAACTTTTTGTATTTTATTTATTTAACTTATGACTTATTTTATTTATTTCACTTATAACTTATTTTAGTTCATTTATAACTTCTTTCGTTTATTTATTTTATAACTTATTTTAGTCCACTTACAACTTATTTCATTTACGACTTATTTTATTTCATTTATAATTTATTTCGTTTATAGTTTATTTCACTTATAATTTATTTCATTTATTACTTATTTCATTTATTACTTATTTTATTTCATTTATAACTTATTTCATTTATATTTTATTTTATTCCATTTATAACTTGTTTTATATCATTTATGACTTATTTTAGTTCATTTAGGACTTATTTTATTTTATTTATTTCATTTATAACTTATTTTATTTATGACTTATTTTATTTAATTTATGACTTAGTTTGTTTTATTTATTTCATTTATAACTTATTTTATTTCATTTATGACTTATTTCATTTATGACTTATTTTATTTATAACCTAATTCATTTATAACCTATTTTATTTTATTTAATTTGTAACTTATTTTATTTAATTTATAGCTTATTTTATTTCATTTATGACTTATTTAATTTATAACTTTCTATTTTATTTCATTTATGACTTATTTTTTTTTTATTTCATTTATAACTTATTTCATTTATAACTTATTTCATTTTTAACTCAACGGGGAATTTAATTTGATTTTTTCAATTCCACAAGGAATGTAATTTGATATTTTCCAATGCTGTGCCCGCAGTGCAGCACGAGTGCATCCCCCAGGCCATCCTGGGCATGGACGTGCTGTGCCAGGCCAAGTCGGGCATGGGCAAGACGGCCGTGTTTGTGCTGGCAACCCTGCAGCAGCTGGAACCTGTCACGGGGCAGGTGAGGGCATTTGGGGGTCCCAAAGGGGGTTTGGGGGGTCCCAGGATGTCCCAGGGCAACCCTGCAGCAGCTGGAACCTGTCACGGGGCAGGTGAGGGCATTTGGGGGTCCCAAAGGGGGTTTGGGGGGTCCCAGGATGTCCCAGGGCAACCCTGCAGCAGCTGGAACCTGTCACGGGGCAGGTGAGGGGATCTGGGGGTCCCAGGGGGGATTTGGGGGTCCCAAAGGGGGTTCAGGGGG
>NW_020925410.1:0-297 GCF_003984885.1 Neopelma chrysocephalum | reverse complement strand
GGGGGTTTGGGGGGTCCCAGGATGTCCCAGGGCAACCCTGCAGCAGCTGGAACCTGTCACGGGGCAGGTGAGGGGATTTGGGGGTCCCAGGGGGGATTTGGGGGTCCCAAAGGGGGTTCAGGGGGGTCCCAGGGTCCTCCTGCAGCAGCTGGAGCCCGTCACGGGGCAGGTGAGGGGGGTACAGGGGATTTGGGGGTCCCAAAGGGGTCTCAGGGGGGTCCCAGGGTCACCCTGCAGCAGCTCGAGCCCATCACGGGGCAGGTGAGGGGCTTTGGGGGTCCCAGGGGGGATTTGGGG
>NW_020925409.1:0-4367 GCF_003984885.1 Neopelma chrysocephalum | reverse complement strand
TCCGTTCCCAGTACCATTCCCAGTGCCCGGTGCCGGTTCCCCGGGGCTCCGTTCACATTCCCGGTGCCGTTCCCGGTGGCTCCGTTCCTGTTCCCTGGGGTTGTGTTCCTGTTCCCGTTGGCGGACGCAGGTGCCGTTCCCGGGGTTGTTGATCCCGTTCCCAGCGGGTGATGCCCGTTCCCATTCCCGTTCCCGTTGCGGGGGGCGGGCGCAGGTGCTGTTCCCGTTCCCGGGGCGGGCGCAGGTTCCCGTTCCTGTTCCCGGGGCGGGCGCAGGTGCCGTTCCCATTCCGGTTCCCGTTCCCCGCGCAGGTGCCGTTCCCGTTCCCGGCGCAGGTGCCGCCGGTGCGCGGGGGGCGGGCGGTTGGCGGGGGCGGGGCTGTGCCGGTGCCGCTCGGACCGCGGAGCCGCCGCCGTTGCCACCGTTGCCGCCGCTATGGCCGGAGCCGGAGCCCGGTGGGCGCCGCTGGCGCTGCTGTGTCTCGCTGTCACCGCGTCCCCGGGACGCACCGCGGAGCAGCTGCACGTCTGCAAGGAGGTACCGACCCCGCGGATGGCGGGGGGGCACAACCGGGACCCCCCCGAATTCCTCACACACCCCCCGGGACATGAACCGGAGCCCTGGAGCGCGGGGGGGACAGGGAGGGGATGGGGGTCCCTGTAGCGGGGCGGGCTGGCGAACCCTTGGGGAGGGGGCCTTGCCAGACTCCGAGGGTCTCCTTGGGGGACCCCAAGTGGTGTCACCCCATCGCTGCTGCCAAATCCCAACCCCTCACACAGATTGGGGTGGCCCCAAACCCTCCCTGAGCGCTGTTGGGGAGGGGGGGGTGACAAGGAGAGGGAGGGGGGGACATTCCCAGTGGCCACGTGCCATTCCAAGCCCGGCACGCGGTGGCCAAAGTGTCCTGCGAGGAAAAACCGGGGGGGATCTGTCACTCGCTGGGCTCTGCCCGCCTCGGGGACAGCGGGTGAACCCCCAGATCGCCTCCCTGGGGTGCCCCCCCCGCTGTTCTTCCCCCCTTCCCCCCCAGACCTGCGGCTGCTTTTTAATCTGGGCCAGGAATGCTGTTCGCGCCGTGATCCAGTTTTTTGTCCGTGTTCCACGATCCGGAGCTGGGAACAATAGAGCGGGGCTGGCACCTGTCCCCGCCAGGGACCGGCCCCCCGCGGCGGGGGGTGTCCCCTGTCTCTGTCCCTCCCTAGGGACAGCCCCGCTACCCCCCTGGCCAGAGCAGGGTGACAGTGACACCTCGGGGTGCCCCCCCCCTCGCCCCCCGGGCCGCCCCGCGGCTGAATTAGGTCAATTTATTTAGATTTTAAAAAAAACTAAGAAAAGTTTAGGAAGAGGGGAAAAAAACCCTTCTCCCCAAGGAGATCCCTCGGGAGCGACAGCGATGGGGTGGTTCGGGGCTGCTCAGAGCTGGGGTGACCCCCTGGGTACCCCCAGGGTGGGGGGACCCTCCTCTGTGCCCCGTGCGGGGTTGGGGTGTCTCAGGGCTGCCCGGATACGGGCGGGGGGTGCTGCAGACACGTTTCATTCCCCCTTTTCTCTTCCACCCCCCCTTTCCCCCCTTCCCATCCCCCCTTTCCCCCTCATCCCTCCCTTTTCCTTCCCCCCATCGCCGCCGTTTCCAGCTGACGGGAACATCAAAGCGGTTGTTTTCCCATCAACCTGCCACGCTCCGGCAGCCGCCGGGAGCACAAACCACCGCGCTCTGCCAGCCCGGGGCTGCGCGGGGGTGGGGGGCTCCCCCTGCACCCAGTGCCCACCCCTTGTGCCCCCCGTACCCCCCGTGCCCCGACACCCCAGAGCTATGTGGGGGTGAGGGGCTCCCCCTTGTACCCAGTACCCTGTGCCCCCTGTACCCGGTACCACCCCTGCCTGACACCCCAGAGCTGCTGTGAGGGATGGGGGGCTCCCCCCTGTACTCCCTCTGCTCCCTGTAACCCTTGGACACCCCAGAGCTGCTACGGGGCTGGGGGGCTCCCCCCGTACCCTGTGCCCACCCCCCTGTGCCCCCTGTACCCCTGTGCCCCAACACCCCAGAACTGGGTGGTGGGCTCCCCCCTGTACCCTGCACACCTCCCCCCCCGTACCCCCTGGACACCCCAGAGCTGTGCCGGGGGTGGAGGGTCTCCCCCCACCCCGTACCCCAAACCCCGTCCCCTCCCCCAGCCCCGTCCTTGGTCCTGCCCACGCCGTGTGTGTTCCCGGTGTCACCTCCCCGGTGTCACCTCCCCGCCGGCCTTGAGCCGCTCCCAGCCTGGCACAACCGGTGGGATGGGGGGTCACGGTGCCCCCGCTGTCCCCGGTGCCCCCCAGGACCTCCTGGTGTTTGAGGAGCCTCGCGTGTCACCGGCTCGGGCCGCGCAAGGCTGTGACAGGGCGGGGTGTCCCTCCCCCAACCCGGGGAGGGGGCATAGGGTGGCCCCGTTGCTGTGTCGCCCCGTGGGGTGTCGGGGGCGGGGTCCAGGGTGACCCCCCGGCCCTCCCTGGGGTTTGGTGGCTGAGGGGGCAGGTCCTTGGGAGGGGGAGGGGTCGTGCTGCCTGAAGTCCTGCCTGCAGCGACCCCCCCCCGACAGGCAGCCCCCACCCCGGCACCCCCTGGGGCCCCCACACCCCCTGAACCCCACCCTGAGCCCCCCCACTGCCCAGCACCCTCCACCCAGAGCATCCCCACCCTGGGCACCCCTACCCTGAGCCCCCCCGGTCCCCAGCATCCTGCACCCCCCGAATGTCCCCCACACGAGCACCCCCACATTGAGCACCCCCATTCCCCAGCGCCCTCCACCTTGGGCACCCTCACCCAGAGCACCCCCCACTCCGAGCACCCCCAGAATCCCACCACCACGAGGTGGGGGTACAGCCTCTCCTGGGGGGCACACCCCTGTCAGGGGGCACGGTGGGGGTGCAGCCCTGGCGGGGGCAGCGCGGGGGTCCCGGGGGCAGCTCCTCCCCGTGCTGTCCCTGTGCCTCCCCGCAGTCCGAGTACCACTACGAGTACACGGCGTGTGACAGCGCCGGGTCGCGCTGGAGGGTGGCAGTGCCACACAGCCCCGGGCTCTGCACCGGCCTGCCCGACCCCGTCCGCGGCACCGAGTGCGGTGAGTGCCGGGAACGGCCGGGATAGCGCCCGTGGGATGGGAGGGGTGGGGATAACACACATGGAGTGCCTGGTATGGGATGGGAGAGCAGGGAATCACACTGGGATGGGGTGGGAATAACACACATGGAGTGCCTGGGATGGAGTGGGAGGGGTGGGATGGGAACAACACTGGGATGGGATGGGTGGGAATCATGCTGGGATTGGGTGGGATGGGAATAAGAGACATGGAGTGCCTGGGATGGGATGAGAAGGATGGGAATAACACACATGCACTGGGATGGGATGAGAGGGGTGGGAATCCCACACACAGAGGTACCAAATGGGATGAGCAGGATGGGAATCCCAACCTCCCACACACCCCAGGGGTGTCCTGTCTCCGTGCCAGGGCGTCCCATCCCGCCTGGATCAGGAAGCACTGCGGGTCAGGTGCCAAACCCGATAAATTGGGGGAGTTCCTATGTGGGATGGGGGATCCTCCTGCTGGGAGCACCTGGGAAGGCGGAGCTGAGGATGGTGAGGCTGAAGCAGCCCCGGGGGGGCCCGGGGGGCATTCCCTGTGATCCCGGTTTCCGTGGGCAGCGTTCTCCTGCAAGGCGGGCGAGTTCCTGGAGATGCAGGCGCAGTCATGCCGCCCCTGCGCCGCCGGCACCTACTCCCTGGGTACCGGTGTCCGCTTCGACGAGTGGGACGAGGTGCCCCACGGGTTCGCCAACGTGGCCACCAACCTGGAGCTGCAGGAGGGGCCCGGGAACACCGCCGGGAACTGCAGCGGGTGAGGAACCGCAGGGGAAACCGGGAGCGGAAACCGGGAAACCGGGATGGGACACTGGGATGGGAAACCAAGATATGGGATGGGAAACTGGGATGGGAAACCCGGGTGGGGAAAACAAGACGGGACACTGGGATGGGAAACCGGGATGGGAAACTGGGAGCAGAAACCAAGATATGGGATGGGAAACCAGGAGGGGAAACCAGGATGGGAAACTGGGATGGGAAACCAGAAGGGGGCACTGGGATGGGATACTGGGATGTGGCACTGGGTTGGGACACTGAGATGGGGCACTGGGATGGGGCACCAGGCACCAGGATGAGACACCCGGATGGGGCACTGGGATGGGAAACCGGGATATGGAATGTGGCACTGGGATGGGCACCGGGATGGGAAACTGGGGCAGGAAACCAGGAGGGGGCACCGGGATGTGACACTGGGATGGGGCACTGGGATGTGGCACCCATGGGAGTCCCCACAGCACCCAAGGGG
>NW_020925408.1:0-2744 GCF_003984885.1 Neopelma chrysocephalum | reverse complement strand
GCAAATCCCCTCCCTGTCCTTCTTGCTTCCTGCCCCAGGCCCCGAGCTGAGGACGGAGAGCCCGGAGGACAAATCCCCCCGTGAGACCCTGGTGGGAGAGGCCGTTTTGAAGGGCTCCACGGTGCAGGAAGGCAGTGGGGAGGAAAAGGCCCAGAGATCCCCCCGCAGGAGGGGCTCCAAAGCCAGCCCAGGGTGCTCTGAGGAGGAAAGAGCCAGCCTGTGCCGGGAAGGCGGCCGGAGCTTGAGGGGGAGCTCTGAGCTGGTGGTCCCTGAGCAGCCTCCCAGCACTGAGAAGCCCTTCAGGTGCTTGGAATGTGGGAAGAGCTTCAACCAGAGCTCCCACCTTTTCACCCACCAGCGCATCCACACGAGGGAGAGGCGCTACATGTGTGGGGAATGCGGGAAGAGCTTCAGCCTGAGCTTCCACCTCCTCACCCACCAGCGCATCCACACTGGGGAACGGCCCTACACGTGTAGGGAATGTGGGAAGAGCTTCAACCTGAGCTCCACCCTCCGCATCCACCAGCGCATCCACACTGGAGAACGGCCCTACACATGTGGGGAATGTGGAAAGAGCTTCCGCCAGAAATCCAACCTCCTCAGTCACCTGCACATCCACACTGGAGAACAACCCTACACGTGTGGGGAATGTGGGAAGAGCTTCAGTGTCAGATCCACCCTCCGCATCCACCAGCGCATCCACACCGGGGAACGGCCCTACACGTGTGGGGAATGTGGGAAAAGCTTCTACCAGAGCTCCAACCTTTTTACCCACCAGCGCATCCACACCGGGGAACGGCCCTACAAGTGCTTGGAATGTGGGAAGAGGTGTCGGACCAGCTCAGATCTCCTCGTGCACCAGCGGACGCACACGGATGAGAGGCCCTTCCTCTGCACCGACTGTGGGAAGGGCTTCAAGCACAACTCCACCCTCATCAGGCACCGGCGCATCCACACTGGGGAGAGGCCCTACAAGTGTGGGGAGTGTGGGAAGAGCTTCAGCGACAGCTCCGCCCTCATCAGTCACCGGCGCATCCACACCGGGGAACGGCCCTATTTATGTGGAGAATGTGGGAAGAGCTTCAGCCGGAGATGCCACCTGATCCAACACCAGTGCATCCACACCAGGGAACAGCCCGGGAAAGGGGTGGGAGAGGGGGGCTAAGGGAGGGGGGAGAGAGGGAGCGGGATTGCCATGGGGGTGCCTTGGTGTCCCCATATCTTGATCCCTAGAGAGCGGGGGAGACTGGAGAGACGGGGGAGCTGCAAGAGCCCTGAGAGCCTGGAGAGGGGGGAACTCGGGCCCCCTGTGCCGAGCCAGCGGTCGGGGCCGTGCTGTTGGTGCCAAATTGCCCCTGGTCAGGCTGAACCCAGAGCCCGCCCACGTGTCAGGGGGCCTGATCCACTGCCTGCTGTCGTTGCCGTGGGGCAGCCTCTGGTGTCCCCCTGCCTGTGGGGCTGTTTGGTTGCCTTGGGGTTGCCTAAGAGCCCTTGGGGGCTCTTGGGGGAGGGCAGGAGGTGTTTTTTGGGGGTGCCCGGCTGGGTGGGTGGGGGGATGCGGGTCCCCCCTGTGGTGGGGGTTGGTGTTGCTGGGTCAGGCCCCACCAGCTCCATTGTCAGCCTGGTGCCGGCGGGGGGACACAGCGGTTTTGGGGCCCCCTGGGAGTGCCGGGGGTGGGTGTAGAGCCCGGGAGCTGCCGAGTGTGGAGGGCGGAGCGGGACGATGCCGGAGCTGGGGGACCCCCGGCAGCCTGGAGGGGGGAGCACGGAGAGGGAGGAGCCCCCCGGGAGCCTGAAACAGGGGGCATGGAGAAGGGGAAACCTGGACAGTGGGGACCCCTGGGATCCCCGGGACAACAAAGTGGAGATCCTGGAGAGGGGGAATGTCTGGGAATGCGGCATCCTGAAGGCAAGAGTCAGAGGAGAAGGGAGCCTTGGGACCCCCAACACTCCCAGCATCCCTAAGTGGGACCCCCAGCATCCCAGAGAGGGGAGACCCTCCGAACTCCAGAAAGGATGAGACTAGAGAAGGGGAACTTCTGGGAGAGATGTTTTGGGCTACGCTTCGTATTTTAGAGTATTTTTTAGCTGAATCTCAACTTTTTGGAGTTTGGGAAGGCGAGGGTCTTCTTGCTATTTCTGAGGGATTTTTGTGTGAATCTCGGTGTTTTGGGTTTTTCTGGGTTGAATCTTGGTGTTTTGGAGGTTTTTATGGTCACAGGATGCCCGGTGAGTTCTAGAGATGGACTTGGGCAGGAGGAACCCTCAAGCCAACGCGCTCAGCCTTTGTTTCCCCCCCATCAGGATTTGTCCTTCCCAAAGTTTGGGCAGATGGAGGAGGAGGCTGCGAGGAAGAGGAAGATGCCGCGGGCCCCCAAGGCAGGTGAGGAGGAAGTCAGTGGCCCTTTGGGCCGGTGTTTTGCTGGCTCTGGCAGCCCAGCATGGCCCCGGCTGCAGGACAACCCCGCTGCCGCCGCCGTCCTGCCGGGGCCGGAGTTGGGGGGATGTCCTTGGCCTTCCCTGTGGGCCGGAGGCAAATCCCCTCCCTGTCCTTCTTGCTTCCTGCCCCAGGCCCCGAGCTGAGGACGGAGAGCCCGGAGGACAAATCCCCCCGTGAGACCCTGGTGGGAGAGGCCGTTTTGAAGGGCTCCACGGTGCAGGAAGGCAGTGGGGAGGAAAAGGCCCAGAGATCCCCCCGCAGGAGGGGCTCCAAAGCCAGCCCAGGGTGCTCTGAGGAGGAAAGA
>NW_020925407.1:0-3354 GCF_003984885.1 Neopelma chrysocephalum | reverse complement strand
GGGGCCTCGGGAAAACTGGGATGGGGCAGGAAAATTGGGAAATGGAGTAGGAAAACAGGGAATGGGGCAGGAAAACTGGGAGTAGGAAAACAGGGAACGGGGCACAAAAACTGGGGATGGCGCGGGGAAACTGGGAATGGGGTGGGAAAACGGGATGGGACGGGAATGGGGCAAGAAAACAAATGGAATGGGGCAGGAAGACAAGGAATGGGGAAAGAAAACTGGGAATGGGGCAGGAAAACAAATGGAATGGGGCAGGAAAAATCAGGGAATGGGGCAGGAAAACACTCTGGAATCCATCCCTACAGGAGGAGCTTGGAGATCCCTTCCCAAGTCCAACCATTCCAGGAAGGACAGGGGAGGGTTAAATGGGGGGGGTTATTCCATTAATAATGAACGGGGTTCCCAGAGATATTCCCAAAATAAATTCCCACAGTGAGGGGGAAAATCCCCTCGGGAACATGGGGTGTTGGTGGCGGGAGATTGGGATTTTATGTTGGGATATTGTTTTTTTTTTAATCGGGATGATTTTATTGGGATATCGAGATGTTTCTGTGGAGATATTGGAACGTTTGGGGATATTGGGATATTTTTATGGAGATATCAGATGTTTTTATTGGAATATCGGGATGTCTCTGTGGAGATAGCGGGATGTGATGTCGGGATATTGGGATGTGGGTACCGGGATGTTTTTGTTGGCATTCGGGGGGGGATGGGTTTATCGGGATATCCGGATGTTTCTGTCGGGATATCGGGGTGTTCGTGTCTGACCTGCACGGGTGTAACTGAGCCCGGCCACGCCTTTGTCCAGCCCGGAGCTGTTTATCGGGATAAACCCCCCGATTTCTGGGACTCTCTGGGATCCAGGCCGGGGAGGGGCTCTGGACGCGGCTCCAATCGGGCGCTGCGCGGGGCAGCCCCGTCGCTATGGCAACGGGAGGCCTTCCACGAGGGCCGAGCGCGCGGCGCCCCTGCCGTTGCTATGACAACGGGGGCCTTTCACGCTGCTGGCGCGCAATATGGCGGCGCCCTTGGCGTTGCTATGGCAACGGGGGCCTTTCACGCTGCTGACGCGCAATATGGCGGCGCCCATGGCGAGCGCGGGGATGGGTGAGACACGGGGGGAACCGGGACCCCCCAGAACCTCCTGGGACCCCCCGAGCGGGACTGATGGGCCCAGAACCCCCGGGAGGGACAGGAGAGGATCCTCCGGGACGTCCTCTGACCCCTGGGAGGGACGGTGGGAGGGGTGAGTCCCGGGACCCCCTGAGACCCCCCCAGGACCTCCTGGGACCCCCGAGGTCCCCCCCGGGCCCCCAGAGAACCGCCCTCTCCTCTCCCCCCAGGCCGGGGGTCCTGACCCGGAGGAGGCAGCGGTGGGGCTGGGAATGACTTGGGAATGACTTGGGATCGACTGGGATGAGCCGCGGTAAGGGGTGAGGGGAGCCAGGGGGATCCAGGTGGGTGGGACGTGGGGGGGATCCAGGTGGGATCCAGGGAGATGTGAAAGGTCTGGGGATCCAAGTGGGATCCAGGTGGGATTCAGGTGAGTGGGACGTGGCTGAGGATCCAGGTGGGATCCAGGGGTGGGATTCAGGTGGATGGAACAGACCTGGGGATCCACGTGGGACAGGGGTGAGATCCAGGGGGAAACCAGGTGGGATCTGGGGCTGGGGATCCAGGTGGGATCTAGGTGGGACATGTTGGGAATCCGAGTGGGATCCAGGTGGGTGTGAAAGGTCTGGGGGCTCCAGGTGGGATCCAGGTGGACTCCAGGTGTGATGCTCCAGACAAACCCCTGCCTGCCCAGGTGTTGGGAAGCTGTGGTGCTTCCCTGTGTCCTGAGGGAATTTGTGTCTCCACAGGTGGCCCCAGCCCGGAGCAGGATGGCAGGTGAGTCCCTCACCTGGATCCCCAGGAATGCCAGGAGAGAGGGGGGGACACGGGGACAGGTGGCAGCTTTTGCTGCCTGCCTGGGGAGGCCATCTGGGATCACCTGGGCTCACCTGGGATCACCTGGGATCGCCTGGGCTCACTTGAGTTCACCTGGTCCCACCTGAGCTCACCTGGGATCACCTGGTCCCACCTGAGCTCACCTGAGTTCACCTGGGCTCACCTGGGTTCACCTGAGGTTATCTGGGATCACCTGGTCCCACCTGAGCTCACCTGGGCTTACCTGGGATCCCCTGGGATTACATAAGATCACTGGACTCATCTGAGCTCACCTGAACTCACCTGAGCTCACCTGGGATCACCTGGGCTCACCTGAGCTCACTTGGGATCACCTGAGCTCACCTGGGCTCACCTGAGCTCACCTGGGCCATGTCATGTCCCAGATTCCGCGGAGGACGTGCTCGGGGATCTCCTGGGATTCGATGGTAAAATGGGACCCTCTGGATGTGCCCCAGGATCACCTGGGGGGGATCACCTGGGGGGAAACACCTGAACTTGGGATCACCTGTCCTGGGATCACCTGGGGGGGATCACCTGCCCTGGGAACACCTGGAGGGGATCACCTGTCCTGGGAACACCTGTCCTGGGATCACCTGAGGGGGATCACCTGTCCTGCGATCACCTGTCCTGGGATCACCTGAGGGGGATCACCTGGGGGATCACCTGTCCTGGGATCACCTGGAGGGGATCACCTGGGGGGGATCACCTGTCCTGGGATCACCTGTCCCGGGATCACCTGGAGGGGATCACCTGGGGGGGATCACCTGTCTTGGGATCACCTGGGGGGGAACACCTGTCCTGGGATCACCTGTCCTGGGATCACCTGTCCTGAGATCACCTGTCCTGGGATCACCTGGAGGGAATTCCCCCTTCCCTCCGATCCCGAGTCCCTCCCTGACCCTCCCTTGTTCCCAGAGGATCCTCCCGTTCCCCCTTCCCGCGGATCCCAACTCACCTGCGCCCAGGTGAGCTCCAGGTGAGTGCTCAGCCCCTCCCACCCCCCATCCCAATCCCTGATCCCAACCCCTGATCCCAAACCCCTGATCCCAAACCCCTGATCCCAATCCCTGATCCCAAATCCCCCTGATCCCAAATCTCTGATCCCAAATCCCTGATCCCTGTCACAGGGGGGCCCTGGAGGAGGATCCCGGCGGGAAATTCCCTGGAGGTGATGTAGGAGAGACACAGGTGAGTGAGGGCAGAATTCCCAACTTTTGGGGGACGCATAAATGGAGAATTCCCAACTTTTTGAGGGACAGGTGGGGGCAGGATTCCCAAGCTTTTATGAACAGGTAAAGGCAGGAGTCCCAACCTTTTGGGACAGAATTCCCAAACTGTCTGGGGCAGAATTCCTAAACTTTCTGGAGACAGGTGAGGGCAGAATTCCCAACCTTTCTGGGT
>NW_020925406.1:0-3736 GCF_003984885.1 Neopelma chrysocephalum | reverse complement strand
GGACCTCTTCAATGCCCAGACCAGCGCTGCCCTGCTGGATTTGCTTGTGGAGAGCGGTGTCTACACAGGGAAGCAAGTAAGCAGCCTGTGGCCAGGGCTCCAGTGCCCCAGGGATGCTGTGGCCCCTCACGCCGGCTGCGCTGGGCCCCCTCAGCCTTTGAGAGCAGCAGAGTGTGGTGGCAAGGGGAGCACTTCTTGGGGGAAGCTGGGCAAGTTGCTGGCTCTGGCAGCTCTCCAACTGTTCCCCGTGTCCCCTCCAGGTGCCGGCCATAGTCAGGTGCATCCACCAGTGGCTCACGTGCAATGTGTCTGCTGAGCACAGGCTGGACAAGACTCTTGTCCTGCTGACCGAGGCACACCCTGTGGATGTTGCAGTGACCCTGCTGCGCTCTGCCCCAGCCTGTGACAGGTATGGGGCCCACCTGCCTTGAGGGCTCCCCTGCCTTTAGACCCCATCCCCCTGCACAACCTGTCCCAAATGGTGTGCCAGAGAGATGGAGACTTCCAGGACACTCCAGCTCCTCTCTTTGCCAGCTTTGGCATGTCAAGCCCCCAATCCTGAGGCCAGCCTGCCTCCCTGCCCCACAAGGCACCGTGGCTCTGTCACCTGGGCCCTGCAGATGCCCAGGCCACAGCGCTGTGTCCCAGACCCCCCTGAGCCAGAGTTCTGACTCCACAGAGCTGCTCGCACCATGTGGAGGACGCTCATCTCCTCCAGAGGGACTAAGGAGCCGGTGCTGCAGATCCTCTTCCGTGCGCTGGAATTCTGGCCAGCACACAGAACACGCACCTCGGATGGGGATGAGAGCGATGTCTTTGCCCTGGCTGTGAGTTTATTGAGCTGGCCTCTGCTCAGCCCCAGCTTTCCTTTGGGATACCTTTTCATCCTCCCTCACCACTGCTTCTCCCTGCCTCAGGCACCAGGCTGCAACCCTGGCTTAGGGGCAAGTTCAGGGCCAGCAGGCCGGGGGATCCCCCTGTGTCTCCCCTGGCCTCTCCCTGCCACGCTGGGGCCCTACCACATAGACATCTGGGCCCTGAGAGCTGTCTCTGGGTGCTTTGTCTTTGGCAGGCAACTGTGGCACTCTGGGAGATCCTCCAGCTGCCCTGGTGCCCAGGGGCAGTGAAGACCAATTTGCCCCGCCTCCTTCTGACTCTGCTCTTCCAAGTTTTCATCAGCACAGAGGAGATGTCAGAGGAGGTCGAGACCTTCTGGGGGCGATGCCGGGAGCAGCGCAGCCTTCCCCCCAACCCCAACAGGTGCTCCATCCCAGTCCTCTCTCCCTGCCACGCCCTCGGGGCTGGGGCCGGGGCTCTGCGCCTGACCTGGGCTGCGCTCTGCACACAGGTTTGCAGTGCAGACCGTCAAAGCCCTGCTGCGCCAGCTGCTGGATGAGGACGTGGTGATGGTGATCCATCGCAAGTGTGGCTGGGACATGCTCCTCAAGGCTGACAGCCACCACTATGCAGTGGGTCTGCTGGCCAGGTGAGAGCCCTTTCCCCCCACTGCCCCTGGCATTCCTGCCCTGTGCACAGGCCACCCCACACAGTGCCCGTGCTGCTGGGCCAGAGGGCCTTGGCAGCCAGGGATGGCTGAGCAGAGTGGCAAAGGTGGAGAGGGGCGGCTGCACAGGAGGAGCCACCTCCCAAAGCGCCCATGTCCCCTCCCGGGCTGGTAGCCAAAGACCAGGCCTGTGTGCGTCAGTCCCAGGAGAGCTTTGCCCACCTGGCTCAGGGTCTCTGGTGCCTTTATTCCCCCTTGCAGGGAGCTGTGCCGTATCTCCTGCTCCTTCTGCCGCAGCGTCGCCGCCAGCCTGATCCCGCGGCTCAGCAGGGAAGAGCCCCTGTGGGAACTGCCTGCCCTGGCATTCCTGGTGGAGGTGAGCCTGATGGCGAGCGCTGCCTGGCCCAGCTGCCTCCCCCTCTCTGCCCTCTCACAGCCGCAGCCGCCTGGGACGGTGCCTGCACCCTGTGCTGCTGCCTGGGCCCAGCCCCGGGCGGGTCCGGGCTCCTGCCGGCCGGGCACCCCGTCACTGCTCCCTGCCTTTCAGGTGCTGCACTGCCTGAACCCCAGACAATGTGGGCTCAGCGTCCTGCAGGTTATTTCAAGGTGCCTGCGGAGTGAGTGCCCCGAGAGGCGTCGCCTGGCGCTCCGAGGCCTGGTGGTGATCAGCAAGGCTCCCGCACTGGTGAGCAGGGGGCAGGGGCTGAAGCCGGGCCGGCAGCGTGCGGCTGTGCAAGGCAGTAGCTTGGCCTTGGCTGGCCTTTGGCAGCTGTGCCAGCTGCTCCCAGCTCTCCTCCTCCCCGTTCAGCTGCCCGACTCCTTTGGGACGCGCCTTTGGCCTCTGGGCCCCGCGGCAGCAGCGTGGGGCTGCACCACAGCATTGTCTTCCACACAGGCTAAGAGCATCTGGAGCCTGAATGAAGGCCTCCTGGAGCTACTGCAGGATGCAGACACAGACACGGTTCAGATGACCCTCTCTGCGCTCATCAACGTGCTCCACATGAAGACCATCCAAATATCCAGCCCCACTGCCCTGAAGTTGCTTGAGGCGCTGCGACCACTCTTTGACAATGTAAGGCTCTGTGTCCCTCATCGTGGGCACTGAGTGCTGCCAGGAAACCTTGGGCCCAGTGTCTTTTCAGGCCTGTGCCCCGGTGGGCCTGGAGAAGCCAGGGCTGAGGTCTTTCGCTCTTCCTTTGCAGCAGGAGCACAGCCAGCTGCAGCAGCTCTCCATGGTCCTCTTCCGGGAGGTGATGGAAGTGACAGAGAGGAGCAAGAGCCTAAAGCCACACGTCTACCTGAGGCTGGTGCCATTCTACTTCAACTGGCACGATGAGAACCAGCGTGTGGCAGAGGTGAGGACTCGTGGGCTCTGGTGTCCCCATGGCAGGAGGCTGCTGTGCCACCTGCCCTGGCCCACGGTCGCCTGCAGCCTCCTCCTGGCCTTGGTGCAGGGATGCGGGTGCTGTGCCCTGGGCTGCGGTGCCATGGCCCGCTCTCTGTTGCTCTGCAGGCCTCTCGGGAAGCACTGTTTGGTGCAGCCAGGTTCCTAAAGTGGAGGGATCTTGAGCACCTGGTGACCAGGGAGCAGCCCTGGAGGTTTGGCGAGTGCCTGGTAAGGACAGCCCCAAAGCCCCAGTCCCTGGCTCCCCGAGAGCACCCAGCCCTCTGCTCCCCCCAAAGCCCGGCCCCAGCGGCTGCTGGCCGGGCCTCAGGGCTCTGCGGGCAGGGGAGCCCCGTGCTGGGGGCAGGGAGCGCCCGGCCAAGGGGCAGAGCCTGAGCCGAGCCTTCCCTCCCTGCCCTGGTGCTCTTTGCAGCTGGAAAAGGACAGGAGCCGAGTGGGCCAGTACGTGCGCCAGGCCCTGCCGTACCTGGAGAGCCCAGAGGAGCCCCTGCAAAAGCTGGCCATCAAGTTCCTGGGTGAGCCACAAGGCCGGGGTCCCTCCCCGCCCCGCTGCAGCTCGGCCCCAGCCCCGGCTGCTGCAGCGGCAGCAGGATGCGGCCCAGGGCACGTGGAGCCCCGAGTGGCCTGGGGCCTGCTGCCGCCCTGGGCCAGCCCAGCCCTGGGGCGTCCCCATGGGGGGGACCTGTGCCTCTGGGGCCCTGACAGCCTCTGTCTTCCCAGGGATCGCCGCCAGGTCCATGAAGCAGGAGCAGCCAGAGCTGCAGCTCATCTGCCAGGGTGAGGGAAGGCACCTTCCAGCTGATCCCCTTGGGCCCTGCTCCCTCCTG
>NW_020925405.1:0-6858 GCF_003984885.1 Neopelma chrysocephalum | reverse complement strand
TCAGTGCTCTGGGCTGGGGGACAAGGTGGGGATGGGGCACAGGGGGGGCTCCTTGACCTCAGAACTCTTTTCCAACCTCTGGGATTCTGGGATCATTGAAATTGGGACAAACTAAATGCAAAATTTAATACTATGCTCAAGAAAACTCAATAAAGACAAACATCCAACATTTATACACGTCCAGCTCCTGCTGCCCTTCAGTTCAGGGAGCTGAAAGCTTCAATATTCTCCTTTCTACCCAGAAGAAATCCAGGAAAACCCAAATTCCTCCCAGAGGCAAAGAAGTGACTTTAAACCACAGACTTTCAGTTCATGTCCCATTTAAGCTGAGCTTTGGGGAAACCTTTAAGTCATTTTTTAAAACATTCTATATTTCCCCACGTGCAGTTTGCACTTTCTCCACCACAAATCCCAATTTTCAGCAGAAAGGGGCAGCTCAGGGAGCCAAACTTGTAGCACAGACTGACAAACCTCTGGCTCCTCCTTCCCATATCCAAAAATCATTGATAAGAAAAGCTCTGCACGTGGTGGAAACTGGCTGTAACTACAAAAAAAAAAGGACAATACTACAGATTCAGCTTCAGTGACTGTACAGTGCATTTCCTCTCTTCTTCCCACAGTTTTTCCAAGGAAGAAGAGACAAAATGGGACAGTCTGCACTTAAAAGCAGATTTAAACACAGAAAAAAAATCACCAAGAAAAAAAAAAGTCCCAAACAACCAAACCCCACAAAACCACACATGTCTCCTAAAGAAAGATGTAGGGGAAAAAAAGGTCTTTTTCTTTCCCTGAAGATATTCAGAAAAATCACTGATTTCTTTTCCCCCCTCGAAGTTCTGCATCCAAAGGAAAAAAGGAAAACACACAACACCCCCTCCAGAAATGATCCAGCTACTGGAATTTAGTCAGGAACAGGAGGTTGAACTCCATGAATGTCATTTTTCACCAGGGAAAAAAAAAGACAAAAATATATGTTAAGTATTTTTCTCCTGTTCTCACAAGAGAAAGAAAAAAAAAGGGCAAAAATTATACCTTAAGACTTTAGTCCTGATGTTTTTCTCAGTCTAAAATGTCCAGCTGAAGGTAAAATAGAGCATCTTTCATTCTCCTTGTCATCTAAATCAGGATTAGTCTCCAAGTTGCCCCCTGGAAGTTTCTAGAGAGAAGGATTTTTCTTACCTGTACCATGAACAAAGTTATTGCCTTAAAGGACTGTGACGTGTCTTTTGGCACTGGAAGTTATTTTTTATCTTGTACCTTTTCTGCTTTAAAAAAAAAAAATGAGTCAAGTTTTATTTTTAATCACGCTTTTATTCCCCTCCCAAAAACAAGCCCCCAACAAATCACATCCTCCCCTGCTATATTTACACTGTAGACTTCTTAATCTCTTATGTAAATACACATATTCTGAATAATCTCTGGAAAAGAATGCTATTTTTAGCATCCTGCTGATGGATAAATCTTCATTATCAACGTAACGCTCCGAGAGAAAAGCAAATCAATTTTCAGAGCTGTCAAAGATCGAGATAAGCAGGGAGATTAAGGCTATTTAAATTATTTGCAACAAAAAGAACCCCTCAATTGTTACAATAACTCCAGAGAGTGGCTCTACCACACACATCACACGGGCAGAAGGGATTATTTTGGACGGGCCTGAGTTACCAAAATCATTTTCCAAAGTGGGAATAACCCATTTTTTAAGAAAGGCTCCGAACATCTGGGAGCTTCACTTCTTCTTGCCACTTAGTTTGTCTTCATAGTTGACTGGGATCATTCCAGGACATTCCTCTGGCTTTCCCAGGGGGTGCTTTATAAAACCCTGCCTGATGACATCGATGTCCCGTCCCAGATGCTCCATCATGGCCGAGACGATGGAAGGGGGGGCCTCCATGTCTATCAAAAAATACCTGCAACGAGAGAAACACAGAATAATGGCAGCAATAAAAACACACCTGGCACTGCAGCAGCTTGAATTCAAGAAACTGTTCGATGGGATTTCTTAAATTGGGTTTTCTAATTTATTTCTTTTTTAATATTTTGGTAACGGAACTGTCGGAAATGAACTTGATGATCTCAGAGGTTCCTTCCAACCCAGCTGATTCTATGATTCTGTGAAAGCTCATTGTTGCCTTGATTTTAAAGGTGAAAAGTTCAGTTGAACTCGTTTGTTCATCATGGATTCATGGAATAGCCTGAGCTGAAAGGACCCCCAAGGATCACCCAGTCCAAGCCCTGGCCCTGCCCAGGACACCCCAACACTCCCCTCTGTCCCTCAGAGCGTTGTCCAAACCCTCCTGGAGCTCTGGCAGCCTTGGGGCCGTGCCCACTGCCCTGGGGAGCCTGGTCAGTGCCCACCACCCTCTGGGGGAAGAACCTTGTCCTGAGATCCACCCTGAGCCTGCCCTGTCCCAGCTCCAGCCCTTCCCTGGGTCCTGTCCCTGCTCCCAGAGGTCGGAGCTGCCCCTCGGGAGGAGCTGCAGCCCCCGCTGAGCTCTGCCCTGGGGCTCCTCTGCTCCAGCTGCACCAGCCAAGTGCCCTCAGTCCCTCCTGGTGTGGTTCTTTCACTGTATTCCCACAATAAATCCCTTTGCTGAAGAACTGCAGCTCCTTCAGGAGCAACATCACATCTACTGTTCCTGCCAGTGATGAGTGACCCAGGGCAGGAATCATCCTGCAGAGTGCAGAACATCACAGAATCCCACAATGGTTCGGGTTGGAAGGACCTTAAAGCCCATCCAGTGCCACCCCTGCCATGGGCAGGGACACCTTCCACCAGCCCAGGTTGCTCCAAGCCCCGTCCAACCTGGCCTTGGACACTTCCAGGGATCCAGGGGCAGCCACAGCTTCTCTGGGCAACCTGGGCCAGGGCCTCCCCACCCTCCCAGGGAAGAATTAATTCTTAATATCCAATCTAAACTTACTCTCTGTCAGTGTGAAGCCATTCCCCCTTGTCCTGTCACTCCAGCCCTTGGAAATAGTCTCTCCCCATCTTTCCTGGAGCTCCTTCAGGCCCTGCAAGGCCACAATCAGGTCACCCCAAAGCTTCTCCTCTCCAGGCTGAACAATCCCAGCTCTCCCAGCCTTTCCTCCCAGCAGAGCTGCTCCAGCCCTGGGATCCTCTTGGTGGCCCTGGCCATCCCTCCTCCCTTGAAATGTTGTGAATGAACCAGCAGAGCTGGAACCAGGATTTTGTCTGCATTAGAGAGATTATTTCCAAGGGCCTGGAGTGACAGGACAACAGGGAATGGCTTCAGACTGCCAGAGGGCAGAGTTAGATGGGATATTGGGAAGAGATTCTTCCCTGTGAGGGTGGGGAGGGGCTGGGATAGAATTCCCAGAGAAGCTGTGGCTGCCCCTGGATCCCTGGAAGTGTCCAAGGCCAGGCTGGACGGGGCTTGGAGCAACCTGGGCTGGTGGAAGGTGTCCCTGTCCATGGCAGGGGGTGGCACTGGATGGGTTTTAAGGTCCCTTCCAGCCCAAACCTTTGGAGGACTCCAGGATTCTCCAAGGACACCTCTCCAGGAAACATCCCCTGGCCTCAAAGTGCCGTCCTTGAAATGAAGTTTTATTCCCCAAGCAGGATCAAACATCCCAGCCTGATTTCAAAGGTGGACCTGACAGAGAGGACTTTGTTCTGCAGGAGTTATGGATGTGAACCAAGTCACCTGTAACAGGATCATCCCAGTCCACCTTCACAAAGCTCATCTGGGAGGGTAAATCCCCAAGAGCAGAAGCTGAACTGGGAGCCTGAGCAGGAAATCCAGGAGGTGGGGTCATGAACTCGACACCCTCGTCTCCTTCCCACTGAAATGAGTGAATTTTCATCCCTCTTAACGTGTTCCATCCAAAATATCCCACCCAGAGGGTCAGAAGTGACTCAGGCACCGTGTGCTGGGTTACTGCACCTCAGAAAACACGGTGGAGATGCTTTTCCTCAGCCAGGCCCCCTGATCCCGAGGCTTTTACACATGAGCAGCCACAACTGAGCTTTCCAGAAGGTCCGGAATTCTTGGATGTGAGGGGTAAGATGGTAAAAAAACCCTCCCTGCAGCCCACACTGAGGCAACAGGTCCTCCAGAAGAGTTGCCCATCTGGCTGTGACCAGAGCCAAGGGGCCAGTGCCAGGTCCTGTCAGCCCTGCATTCCAGGGCCACCGAGCTCCAGGGATAACTGGCCTTAAGGATTTGCAGGAATTCTGGTGGGCTGGGTCCTCCTTGCAGATCCTCCCGCGCTTCCACAGGGAACAAAATCTGGCCTTGTATATTTGGAGACCTGAACTGCCTCCTGGTCTCCAGGATTGTACATTTGGAGACCTGAACTGCCTCCTGGTCTCCAGGATCCAGGGATGCCACCTGGTTAAAGAGTTTTGGGAGAACCAGCCTGGACAATCTGTCGGGAATCCCAGCACGGACACGAAGGACGCACAAAGGGCAGCTCGGGTTTTCTGGGAAAGCCATTAAAAGCTTCAAATGGTAAATTTAGCAGATGACACCTTGGGAAGCAGCCTCCAGATCCCTCTCCCAAGAAAGGAGGATGGGGGGAGAACCTCCTGCCCCGTTCCCTTCCCAGAGCACCGACGGTGCTGCCGTTCCCGTTCCCATTCCCGTTCTTCGCCGCATCCTTTCGGCCCCAAAACCAACCCCAATTCCTTGCCCCCCTCGGCTGCTGCTTTTCATTGTGCTCCTCAAAACAGCCAGAGTTGTGTGTTTTTTATCCCACCACCACCCCCCCCTTCCAAAGGGCTGCTTTGCAACTTTGTGCTTTCCCTGCCATTAGCGAGGGGTGGAAATTTCCACTGACGCACTGTTGATAACCCAAGGAGGGGAGGGGGGGAAGGGAGGAGGGATGAGCTGTTCCAGCAGATCTTTCTGACTCCTCGGCAGAAAAAAAAAGGTATTTTATCTGAGGAGACAAAACTGCAGCTCGAAAAAAACAGCAGCAACGATCGCCTTCCTCAGCCAAAAAAAAAAAAAACAACAAACCACCCCAAAAACAGAGGGAAGGAAAAGAGAACCTGGCATAAAAAAAATGGTGTTTCTGCATTAAAAGGAGGAGAAGAAACGAAGGGCTGCAAAAATAATAAGGAAACACAATGGACAATGCAATCCCCGGGGAGGTCTGAAACCCTCTCCCCCCAGATATCCACATTTAAATCGACCCTCCCGAGGTTTTTTACCCCACCCTCAAACCTTAATTTCGGGCTGATGATGACCCAATACACAACTGTTTGTGTAGTAAACAAAACCAAATCCCGGGGAGACCTAAAGACAGGGAAAAATACAGGAATGCAGGAGGGAAACCACCTTATTCTTGCAGAGAGAAATGCAAAAGCATTTACACTCTCTAGGAGTCACCAGGGGAGAAATGCAGGAAAATTCCACTGATTCACTATGAGACCACAGTTATTTTTGTCCTCCTGCTTGGCTGCAAACAGAAGGATGATTTAAATGCAGGAGAGCAGGGTGGAATGTATTAAAACAATGCATTAAGTGGGAAAAAAAAAATCAAATATAATATGGCCTCAAAGAAAGGAGGACGTGCCTTTGCATAGAATTGAAATTTAAAAAAAAGGGGGGGGGGGGAAAGGCAGGTTTCATTTATCATTTTTATATATTCAAGCCAGAAACTGCTTGAATGAACCTTGAGTCCTAAGGACACTGAAATGTGTTGCTTCCAAATGGACAGTGCAGAACTTCAAAGAACCTGCATCAAAATTCTCTTGGAAATCCTCCTGGAATCCGACTCTGCCAGCCCGGGGAGCTGAGGGGGGAATGGCAGATGGGGTGGGCTTGGGAGAGGCCTTGTGGTCCCAAAAATGTCCCAAATGGTCCCAAACTTCACATCCCAAAGATGTGAAGTGAAGAACGTGTTCTGAGGAACACGTGGAGGTGAAACAGGGAGCAGGGAAACGGGAAATCACCGGGAGCAAAGCAGCCCCTGGTGCTGGAACAGCTCAATATTTGTTCTCATTAACTTCATCCGATATAAATGAAGTTGTTTTAGCTTCCCAAAGGCTCATTTTATCTTAGCACCACTGAAATGAGGTTCTTTGCCTTTCTGCTCAACTCTTGTGGCAGCTCCTCCTCCTCAGCAGGGCACAAAGGCAGGTCCATGCTCAGGATTATCATTTGGCAGCTGGAAGGACTAGGAAACGCCTCACTTTTAGCTTTTTAAAAAAATATGTGGATGGAAATTCTTCAAAATCACCAGGACAGCACTTGGGAAGCTCCAGATGAAGCTCAAAAGCTGGGGCTTAGTGACCAGACTGTGCCACAGCAGTGATGCCAATAAATCCACAGGGAGCAACTACTTGGGGGGAAAAAAACACCTTTTACCACCCCCCAGCCTGCAGAAATCTCATTTGCCAAATTTGAGACAGAGAACTATTAAGCTAATTAAATAATGGCAAGATATTCTCACAGGATCACTGGGGTGGAAAAGAGCTCCAAGGCCACCCAGTCCCCCCTGTGCCCCATCCCCACCTTGTCCCCCAGCCCAGAGCACTGAGTGCCACAGCCAGGCCTTCCTGGGACACCAGACCTGAGCAAAGCAGGAACAAGCAGATCTGTGAGGGAGTGGGGTCACCTGAAAGACAAAATCCCACTAGATTTGGTAGCTGGAGCCCACTCCCTGCCTTTCACCAGGAGGGATCTCAGCTTCTGACCAGGATTTTGTGGCATCTGTTCTCCAGCTCTGGATGCTCATTGTTGCTTCACGAGGCATCACTTGACCTTAGGAAGGGTTGTTCCCCTGATGGGGGAACAGAATCCCAGAATCCCAGAGGTTGGAAAAGCCCTCCCAGCCCATGGATCCCCCCTGTGCCCCATCCCCACCTTGTCCCCCAGCCCAGAGCACTGA
>NW_020925404.1:0-20561 GCF_003984885.1 Neopelma chrysocephalum | reverse complement strand
CTTCTCCATCTCTGACAACGCCTATCAGTTCATGCTGACTGGTGAGTTACTCGGTTTTCTTTAAAACTACTTGGCTGTGAACACTTGCAGAAGAGAAAAAAAAGTCTTTTCACTGCATAGTCTAGTTTAATGTTGTTGTGAGGGTCATGCTTTCTCATCATTGGAAATAGTGAGATTTTCCCTTGGTTGAGGATTGGGTTAGAGACCATTTAGTCAAACCTGACATCCACAAATGCCTGGGCCCTGATGGGATGGACCTGTGAACTCTGAGGGAACTGGAGGACACCACATCTTGGCCTCTCTCACTCATCTTTGAATGGTTATGGCAGTCTGGAGAGGATTGTGAGGACCAGAAAAAAGCAAATGTCACAAGAGTCTTCAAAAAGGGCAAAAAGGAGGATCCGACGAACTGCAGGGCTGTCAGCCTCACGTTAATCCCTGGAAAGGTGTTAGAACTGCTCATCCTAGAGGCCATCTCTAAGAATGAGGAATACAAGAAGATGGTCAGAAGTAGTCAACGTGGATTCACCAAATGGAAATCATGCTTACCTGACCTGATTGCCTTCTACACTGGGACAACTGCACGGAGGGGTGAGGGTGAGCAGTGGATGTTGTCTACCTGGACTTCAGCAAGGGTTTTGACACTGTTGCCTATGATATCCTCATAGGCAAGCTCAGGAAGAGCAGGCTGGACAAGTAGATGGTGGATTGAGTACTGTCAAAATGGCAAGTCTCAGAGGGCTTCAATAGTGGCTCAGAGTCTAGTTGGAGGTCTGTCAACTGTGGTGTCCCCCACGGGTCAATACTGGGCCCAGCACTGTTTAATTCCTCAATGACTTGGATGAGGGGGTAGGTGCCTTCTAAACAAGTTTGCTGATGACACAAATCTGGGAGTAGTGGCTGATTTCCCTGAGGGCTGTGCATGTTATAGAGATGGGCAGAGAGGACCTGTCTGAAATTCAACACAAGTGGGTGCAGAGCCCTGCACCTGTGAAGCAACAACCCCGTACACCAGCACAGGCTGGGGGCTGATCTGGGGGGAAAGCAGCTCTGCGAGGGGCCTGGGGGTCCTGCTGGAAAACAAGCTGTCCACAAGCCAGCAGTACACCCAGTAAGATTCATTTCTGTAGAAGTCAAACCACCAGCAGTTTCTAAATCAACTACCGGGCACGTCAATTTATGTGACTTATGAACATACAGAAAAAAGGTGCACTCTTAAAAGACAAGTCTTGCCTTACAAAACTGCTGATTATTTTAACAAAGGAGAGCTGGTCGAGGTAATCTGAATTCAATTAAATACTTCAGTACAGCTGTAAAGCAGCTATTCTTAACATATTTTTTATACTTGCATTCACTAATAGTTATAGAATTGAGAAAATTCCAAAAGAACTGCTTAAAAATATGGAAGACATAGTAAAAATATTTTTTACAGTTTTCATAGTGCAAAGATTTAATGAATGAAATCGCACAGGAATCTGTTCTGGGCCTTAAACTGTTCAACATTTTTTAAAATGATCTGGAAATTATGACAATATTTCTGATTTGACTAAGTCCTTCAGGTCAGTAAAGATGCAGTCAAACAGTGAAGAATTTCAAGGGGACTTTATGACATTAAGTTCTTATTCAGTGATGGTGCAACAAATTTTTGTGAACAAGAGTGTAAAACAATTGACACTGGGAAAAAAAAACCCTCATTGATGAGAACTGCTGCTTCTGTTATAAATATCCTTAAATGCTGCTTCAAACATTTGGTCTCAATGATAATAAATGTATGAAATAAAAAGTTGGCAATTGAAGATCACTGAGCAAGAAGTAGAGACCAAAACAGAAAGCATCATTATATCATGGCTGTTACAAAGGAGTATCTGCACCCTGTGTGCTGTGTGCATTTCCAGCCTTCCTTCTTCACAAAAGAACGTTGTCAAATGGAAGAGGTCAAGATGAAGATGAAAAGGCTTCCCTAAGGTAGAATAGGATGTCTGCACTGGTAACTGTAGAAAAATGATTTTTGCTACTTTATAAAGTTATGCATGGCATAGAGAAGGTGAATATACAAGACAGAATACAGGAAAAAACAAGCTCACCATGAGGAACATTTTTTTCCTTCATCATTAAATAGTTAAAAAATGCAGCAGATCAAATGATAAAAGTTGAAGCAACACAAAAAGAGGTGAGCATGGGTTAAAAAAGCAACCAAGCAAAATTCTGGAAAGGAAACTCAGCCCAAGCTACTGCACACACAAACATCAAATTGAGGTCTGGAAGTATCAAAATTTCAGTATTCTAGAGCATGAGACACTGTTCTGGTAAAGATTTATGAAGTTTCCATGATTTTCTTTTTGCAACAGTCAACTGGCTACTGACATAAAAACTATTTAAGGGGCTTGTGGACTGATCAGGAGTAGTTGTTGCTTGTGTTGTAAAGCTTATGAGAAACACATGATCCAGTTCACCTCAGCTGGCTGACAGATCTTTTAATCAGCAATTCTACAAAACTGCTCCTTTGTTGAAATCATTTTCATAAAGAAAATGAGCACGTTGACATGAAGAGAATATCCAGAAAAAGAAGCACATTTGCTACACCTGCCAAGCATATCAGGGCTGACATATCAGCTTCCCAGCTGCAGTTGGGAACATTGAAATATTAAAAAAGAAGTAGGAGTGAAGATAGGTATGCTTTTGAAAGGAATTATCTGCCTATTGCCAGTGCAACTTCTAAAAGTTACAGGAATATTTTTATCAAGGATATTCATGACACTTTTTGTAATCATTTTTCTGCCTCTTCCCCAGATCGGGAGAACCAGTCCATCCTGATCACGTACGTACACCCCCTGCTCGGGTCCCTGAGGGGCTGCCCAGGGCCAGGGCCCCTCCTGCCTGACCACACGCTCTCTGCTTCTCTCCTTGCTCTGACAGCGGAGAATCCGGTGCCGGGAAGACTGTGAACACAAAGCGTGTCATCCAGTACTTTGCAACAATTGCAGCCAGTGGGGACAAGAAGAAGGAGGAGCAGACATCAGGCAAAATGCAGGTGAGTCAGGAAGAACAGACTGGACACTTGGGCCGTCATTGCCCTGTCAACTCAACACAGTCCATGAATAATTTTCCCCCTGCAGGGAACGCTTGAGGATCAAATCATCAGTGCCAACCCACTGCTGGAGGCCTTTGGAAACGCCAAGACCGTGAGGAACGACAACTCCTCGCGCTTTGTGAGTTGGTGACTTGGACAAAATCTCTCCCTCTCATGGCAGGACAAGTGATGCCTGAGCAGGTCTCCATGTAAAGGAGATGTCAGAGGAAAACATCCAGATTCAAATGTTGTTGCTTCTCCCTAACAGGGCAAATTCATCAGAATCCACTTTGGGGCCACAGGCAAACTGGCTTCTGCTGACATTGAAACTTGTAAGAGACTCTCTTGGACTGGTCCCATCCCCTCCCAAATTCCCACCTCCATGTGCATTGCTGTGCTAACTCTTTCTACCTTCCTGGGCAGATCTGCTGGAGAAGTCCAGAGTCACTTTCCAGCTCAAGGCGGAAAGAAGCTACCACATCTTTTATCAGATCATGTCCAACAAGAAGCCAGAGCTAATTGGTAGGAAGGAGCATTATGGCTTTTTGAGGATGAACCCTGAGCAACACTTCCCTCTATCACTTGCTTACCAAAACTAAACCTGTGCCTTGCCTCTTCCTGCTTTCAGACATGCTCCTCATCACCACCAACCCTTATGATTTCCACTATGTGAGTCAAGGGGAGGTCACTGTTCCCAGCATTGATGACCAGGAGGAGCTGATGGCAACAGATGTGAGTAACACAGCAAAAAGGTCTCTACTGTGCATATCTCGAGGGTGACATCGCTGACCCACTAAGGACATGTATTTGAATTCATGTTTTTTTATTGCAGAGTGCCATTGACATCCTGGGCTTTACTCCTGATGAGAAAACAGCCATCTACAAGCTGACAGGGGCTGTCATGCACTATGGGAACCTGAAGTTCAAGCAGAAACAACGAGAGGAGCAGGCAGAGCCTGATGGCACAGAAGGTATCAGCAAATTCAGTGACTGATTTGTTCAAAGCACTTGTCTGTCTCCAGAGATGATGTGTTAAGCCTCCAAAGACAGACCTCTGTTGGGTTGAGTCTCCACATACAACACTGAGAAACCCATCTTTGTATATAGTCCATCTAAATGCAGAGGTGTTTTCTCAGCCATAGGAAATTCCCTTATTCTATCCAACAGACACAGCTTGAAAGCAGGAACTTCAACACGCAATATGACTCTCTCTCTCTCGAATAGCTTCAACCATTAAGATGCCATGATATCCAATTATATTTTTGGTTAAATAATTTTTGCTACCCAGAAATCTACTTACCACAATAAAAGAATGTGGCTCATGCTCACCTCATGCATTACTAGAGGCTTTTAGGGTTCTTCTGGGAAATTTCAGGTTTAAACCATACCTGTTCTTGCTTTCAAGAAGGCCATCATTAGCTTGCACAATTCAAATTCCTTCCCAAGCTTTCTGTATGGGATTAAATGCTCTTCCATTCCTAAAATATGAACACCATCCATGAAATACTTTTCTCTTCCTTTCCCCATCTCTAGTGGCTGACAAGGCTGCCTACTTGACGGGTCTTAACTCAGCTGAATTTCTGAAGGCCTTGTGTTATCCCCGAGTCAAGGTTGGGAATGAGTATGTGACCAAAGGTCAAAACGTGACACAGGTAAAATCTGCAGGTTGACCATGCATGGCTTGAGGGAGTACATGAGCATTCTTCTGTGACCCCGGGAGGGAACTCTGGTCCTGTCTCCTCTGCTTTAGGTGAACAATTCAGTGGGTGCCCTGGCAAAGGCTATGTTTGAGAAGATGTTCCTGTGGATGGTTGTTCGCATCAACCAACAGCTGGACACGAAGCAGCCCAGGCAGTACTTCATTGGTGTGCTGGACATTGCTGGCTTCGAGATCTTTGATGTAAGGAACAAGGATTTGACATCCTAGTCAAGCGAGGAACGAGGAGGGGTCATGAGGACTCAGACACACACTTCTTTTTGAGAGGATTCAAAAGTTTATCCTTCTCATCTGATGTTTTCTAGGAATCCCTCCCTCTTCTCTGTCACTGTAGCCCCCTCAAATGGCTTTGCTGACAAACACCAATTCTAACATTGCCTTTCTGGCAAACAGAGGCTCGTGAGCTCACAAAGGTCTCAGGCTTTGCAAACAGAGAGAGAGCTCGAGGACTAAGACTCACACAGCTTTGGGCCAAAGGGCTGGGTGCTCTTGGGAAACCAAGGAAAGGCTGTGCCATGGGCAAGCTCCCAGCATGTTTCCTGAGCACAGAAACCCCCAGACTATTGATGTGAGGGCAGAGAAATCCTTGGGTGGGACACGGAGGAGGTTTCCGCTGTCCAGGAGGTCAGAGACCTGCAACACATACCCGATGGAGCAGCTGAGGTTACCAAAGGATTTGCTGTTGAGTAGCACAGGGAAAAAGAATTGTAGCTTGATTTCAGAGGTAATGATAAAAAAAATCCTTCAAGGCCAGGGAGTGGTACAATAGAAGCCCTGCTAAGGAAACACAGGCTGGGACATTAGGGTTGGGGTTGGTGTTTCAGCTGGGGAACTTCAACCAGCCTTAGGAGAATGCCAGCAAAGGCCTGTGGTGTTTGGCACACTTTGAGAACCTGTGCACTTTTCCTTGCTTTGGGCAGTTCAACAGCTTTGAGCAGCTGTGCATCAACTTCACCAATGAGAAACTGCAACAGTTCTTCAACCACCACATGTTCGTGCTGGAGCAGGAGGAGTACAAGAAGGAGGGAATTGAGTGGGAGTTCATTGACTTTGGGATGGACCTGGCTGCCTGCATTGAGCTCATTGAGAAGGTACCTCTCCCATACACGTGTATGATGAATGCTGGAATTATGTGATGTTTCTGAGGCAGGTTCAGCTCAGAGCCAGACATGCAGCATCAGTTAAGCAAAATATTTTGCACTGAAATTTAGTTTAGTCTGGGAAAGAGAAATGGGGAAATGCACCTCTGTGTCATCAGTCCTGCATTTTCTGGTCTTCAAGCTTGGAAAAGTAGCCTGGACTCCCGCCAAGAGTGAGAGTGCTTTTAAAACAAAGCGGAGTCATTCTCCTTTTCTTTTTCCTTTGAAGGCTCAAATCTGAAGTCCACAGACAAATCTGGGCAATAAGTATTATCTCACCGGGCCTCCCACAACCACAGGGCCTCTTGTGTCTCTTTTCCCAATTATGTTTCTGTTTAGCACTGCTCCCTCTAATTCTGCACCAAGTCCAATGTGCACTGGACAGACATCCTTACCAGTTCCATGAAGATTGGCTGCAGGGAGGCAAAGGGAAGGCAGAAATAAGCTCCCTGCCTGAGAACAACTCCTGACAAAGCCAGGCCCTCATCCAGGCTGAGATGCTACGGCACCCCAGTAGTACCTTTGATGTTCATAGCACAGGCTTCTTGTCACTGTCATAGCATCACAGAGTGGTCTGGGTTGCCAGAGACAGGGACACTTTGCCCTAGATCAGGTTGGTCAGTGTCCCATCCAATGTGGCCTTGGACATTTCCATTATCATCTTTATTTGTCATTTCCTGTGATACCTTCCAGCCCATGGGCATCTTCTCCATCCTGGAAGAGGAGTGCATGTTCCCCAAGGCAACTGACACCTCTTTCAAGAACAAGCTCTATGACCAGCACCTGGGCAAGTCCAACAACTTCCAGAAGCCCAAACCTGCCAAAGGCAAGGCTGAGGCCCACTTCTCCCTGGTGCACTACGCTGGCACAGTGGACTACAACATCACTGGGTGGCTGGAGAAGAACAAGGACCCCCTGAATGAAACTGTCATTGGGCTGTACCAGAAATCATCTGTGAAGACCTTGGCCTTACTCTTTGCCAGCTATGGTGGAGCAGATGCAGGTCAGTTCAGTGAAAATTCTGTTGTCAGTGTGGGACAAAATTTTCTCAGATTTAAAGCCACAAACACTAAAATTGTAAAGTTACTTTGTGTTCTTTATTTCCTCATTGCAATATCCACATTCTAATACTTTTCTTTTTTTACTTTGATGCACAGACAGTGGTGGTGGTGGTGGCAAGAAAGGAGGCAAGAAGAAGGGTTCTTCTTTCCAGACTGTCTCAGCTCTTTTCAGGGTAAGTTTAATATTCATTAAGTCTTTGCAGATGGAAAGCAATTTTTTTCTGAATCTGAAAGATCTGTTTGCATTTTGGACATAACCCTTGTCATCCTTTAAAATCCTTCCTTTTCCATTCTTGTAAATTACAGACTTTTTGTCTGCAATGCCACATCCATCTTTGAAAATTCTGTGAAAATATCCAAATGGCTAAGTTCACCTACTTAGATAGAAGTGAAAAACATATCAGCTAAATTCCTTAAAATCCTCTCCACAGAATTCAGATATATTTCCTTGACCTGTTTTGTTGTATCTATGCAGATTTTCAGTGTTGACTCATTGTAAAATTTGAAAGTAATAGAACAAACATCAAAAGCAAAGATGAAATTACCCTAAGATTATAAGGCAATGATTTGATTTCAATGTGGAAAGAGAGTGAAGGTTAAATTACACTAAATAATTGGCTTGTGAGGTCAGTTTTGAGTTACGTCTTAAAGGTTTGAGACTGAATTACTACTAGAAGAGTCACTTTGCATGGGTTGCAGACATATTGCATCCATTTGGAAAGAACTTACTTAACTGTCAAATCATGCTTAACCAAGAGTATGTGTGATTTTCTTTAATTGCCCAAATATAAACCACAAGAATTACCAGCTCAAAGGAAAACTGTGAAATAGCAGCCCTGTGTTTGGATGAGGAGGTCAAGGAAAAGTAATACTAACCATTATTCTATAAAAGAATTTCAAACCCAAAAATTTGTTTCTATTTCCAGTTTTCCCTTTGGGACTTCTGAGAGTTGTTTTAGAGAAGACAAGTTTGCAACCTGAAACTCCCAGTTTGATGCATCCTCTGTTAAGATTCCAGTGCTTACACTTAATAATATAAACTTTGTTTGATGATCTCACAGGAGAATTTAAACAAGCTGATGGCCAACCTGAGGAGCACCCACCCTCACTTTGTACGGTGCATCATCCCAAATGAAACAAAAACACCTGGTAAGGACACCCAAGAGGAGGAAAACTTGAGCAGCAGAAGCTCCTTTCCTGAGTGTCCAAGAGCAGGGTAGTCACTAATGCTGGTCTTTGTCAGGTGCCATGGAGCACGAGCTGGTGCTGCACCAGCTGCGCTGTAACGGCGTGTTGGAAGGGATCAGGATCTGCAGGAAAGGGTTCCCCAGCAGAGTCCTCTATGCTGACTTCAAACAGAGGTAAGAGCACTGCACTTTTCTGCCCATTCAGACCAAGCTGAAGAGCCTGAATATTGTGATATACTTTAAACTTCGTACTTTAAATTGGTAGTGAACAGCAATATAGAAATGTTTCACCATCAGTTCATGATGGCAGGGCATTGCTGAGATCAGGATTCTCTTGTACTTAGAAGTAGTATTATATATTAAAAACAATCCCCAAATCCTGAATTGAACTGTCTCCAGGCATAAGATTTGTTCAATGGGACAGTCTTAGAAGGCTGGGGGTTCAATCACAGTAGTGGTTTTGACAATTTCTTCATGTTTTCTTCTGCAGATACAGAGTACTCAATGCCAGTGCCATCCCAGAGGGACAGTTCATGGACAACAAGAAGGCTTCTGAGAAGCTCCTTGGGTCCATTGATGTGGACCACACCCAGTACAAATTTGGTCACACCAAGGTAAAAACAAGACCTGTGTTAAAAGTTTGTCAAAAGCAGTGAGGGTGGGCTGCTCTGCCAGGGGGATGGGGCACAGCACAATAATGTACCAGAGCTGACAGGGGGAGGCCTCAATCAGGAAGTGCCCAGCACCACTGTACTCAATCAAGGCAAATGAGGATGACCTGGGAGTGGTAGTCAGATTCAATCAGGAGTCCAGGTCATCAGGCAGGTTTGTTACAATAAGGAGGGTCTGAGGTGAAGCCATAAAGCCTTGGTTTTCACGATTTGGCAGGGTCAGGTATAGGTAGGCTAACAAGGCAAGGCCCTATTCTTTAATTCATGGACCTATACATAGCAATGACATATGTTTAATATCAAGCCAGGAAGTAAGTGAGCAGGTCATGGTAGAGCTCACTGGGGTCCATGATCAGGCGTGGGGGTGGCTGAGGCTGTGGCTGAACTGGAAACAGTACTCATGACACATAGCTCAGACAGGGACTGAACGCTTAGGTCTGAGACTATGGGAAGCTCTAAGCCCTTGGACAGAGGGCATGGGAGAAGGCCCAAGGTGATGCTGGTCATGGCCATTAAGGTCTGTCAGGATACTGAAAGACGCTGTGTGTTTAGCCTGTACTACCTCACAATGACATGCTGTACCATTTCCTCTCTCAAGGTGTTCTTCAAAGCTGGGCTGCTGGGACTCCTGGAGGAGATGAGAGATGACAAGTTGGCAGAAATCATCACTCGCACACAGGCCAGGTGCAGGGGCTTCCTGATGAGAGTGGAGTATAAGAAAATGGTGGAAAGGAGGTAGACTTTTCTAAAATTTAGTTAATTCTCATGGTATTTGGCTAATGAAGTTTAAATTAATCAAAGCAGAGCTGTGTAATAATCACATGAATTTCATTTCAGAGAGTCCATCTTCTGCATCCAGTACAACGTTCGTTCCTTCATGAATGTCAAACACTGGCCCTGGATGAAGCTGTTCTTCAAGATCAAGCCCTTGCTGAAGAGTGCAGAGTCTGAGAAGGAGATGGCCAACATGAAGGAAGAGTTTGAGAAAACCAAGGAAGAACTTGCAAAGTCAGAGGCAAAGAGGAAGGAGCTGGAGGAGAAAATGGTAGCACTGGTGCAGGAGAAAAATGACCTGCAGCTCCAAGTGCAGGCTGTGAGTATCACTGTTTGTTTCTCCCTGGAAAAAGAATGATAAACTGTCAGAAGGCATCTTATCCTACGCAGTAACTTGCAGGAACTGATGGATAGTAGAAAACAGTCTAAATCACACCCTCTAAGGCACTGTAACGTTGAGGAAACAGGCACTGGCATGGGCAGGGTGAGACCTATAGCAGCCTCACATGACACTCACCATTCCTGCTGTCTGAGGAAAGAGCCATGAAACACCAGCCAACATGTGCTGCACATCTGAGAGTTCTGAACTGGAAGGGAAAGATCTCAGCTTTCAAAGAAGTGTTTCTGTCTAATGCAGTAAAGGCAAACCAGGGAAGCACACACTTTCCCCATCTACAGCTACACTAGAAGGCCTTGATTACTTTCAGAAACACAGATACTTCCCATTCAAACTCAATTAGGAAAAGGCAGTTTCTTGACACCAAATGAACTGATCAACTAGTTAAGGAAATGCTTGATGTGGTCTTTAAAGAAGCCACAGATGTAGATGAGGGCAAGAACTTTATTGGTCTTGCAGCAATTTTAATACCTGTAGGAAAGTAATAAATACCTTTCTCAACTAATTTATTGTCAGAAAAGTAAAAGCCATTACATCCCAAATATTTTAAGACTTTTGTTGAGACAATTAAAAAGAAAAAGCTGCTAGATGCATTTTCCATCAGAAAAAAAAAAAAACACTAAGCCCTTGCTCCTGACAAAATTAGTGATGGAAGTAACCACTGTTCGGTTGTGCTTTTGTGTTTGTGCTACGAAGCATTGTCATGGGCACTCAACCAGCGAGGTGTATTTAGGAAACACAGAAAATATAGAATAAATATTGATTCCAAATGACAAGGTTTACAGTAAACACCAGTCAAGATCTTCCAGTTGCTGGACTTGAAAGTCAGGTTCAGCTCCCATTTTAACACAAGCCTACTCAGTGATACAAAAGACAGAGCACAGAAAGTTCAAAATACTACAACTCACAAAATTCTGTCTCCCCACCAGGAAGCAGATAGCCTGGCTGATGCTGAGGAAAGGTGTGACCAGCTCATCAAAACCAAAATCCAACTGGAAGCCAAAATTAAAGAGGTGACTGAAAGGGCTGAGGATGAGGAGGAAATCAATGCTGAGCTGACAGCCAAGAAAAGAAAACTGGAGGATGAATGTTCAGAGCTGAAGAAAGATATTGATGACCTTGAGCTAACACTGGCCAAGGTGGAGAAGGAAAAACACGCCACTGAAAACAAGGTACACACACAGGGAGTCACATTAAGGGGTCAAAAAATCATTGTTTCTAGGAGCAAAGGAGCAACCTAAGGACATGTTGGCTTTTGAGTGCATGAGCTGGGCCTGACCTAAGCAGTGAAAAGAAAAGTGCAATTTCTGGCTAAGCACAGCAGAGGGAGGATTTCCCTGAGTCACCAAGCAAGCTTTCAACTGAATTTTGATAATTGCTCATATTTGTAGGTGAAAAACCTCACAGAGGAGATGGCAGCCCTGGACGAGACCATTGCCAAGCTGACAAAAGAGAAGAAAGCCCTCCAAGAGGCCCATCAGCAGACCCTGGATGACCTGCAGGTAGAAGAGGACAAAGTCAATACACTGACCAAAGCCAAGACCAAGCTGGAGCAGCAAGTGGACGATGTAAGCACACGGACACAGAGCAGGAACAGACAGGTATGGAGTTCGAGCTGGCTGGTGGAGCACTGATGGCCTTGTTCTGTGTAGCTGGAAGGGTCCCTGGAGCAAGAGAAGAAACTGCGCATGGACCTGGAGAGAGCCAAGAGGAAACTGGAAGGAGACCTGAAGCTGGCCCAGGACAGCATCATGGATCTGGAGAATGATAAGCAGCAGCTGGATGAGAAACTGAAGAAGTAAGTGTGGCCCTGGGGCACCTCCGTGCTGGGCTGCAGCTCTTGTCTTTTTCCTTTGAGCTGTAACCCACTTTGCTTTGCCCAAAGGAAAGACTTTGAAATCAGCCAGATCCAGAGCAAAATCGAGGATGAACAAGCCCTGGGCATGCAACTACAGAAGAAGATCAAGGAGCTGCAGGCAAGTATCTGCTCCTTTGCCTGCCTGCCCCAGGCTCGGCTCAGGGAGGAGGAGGGCACGGGTGTGAAGGGTCCCTCGTGTTCTCCAGGCCCGTATTGAGGAACTGGAGGAGGAAATCGAGGCCGAGCGAACCTCTCGCGCTAAAGCAGAGAAGCATCGGGCTGACCTGTCCAGGGAGCTGGAGGAGATCAGCGAGCGCCTGGAAGAAGCAGGAGGGGCGACGGCAGCTCAGGTGGAGATGAACAAGAAGCGGGAGGCAGAATTCCAGAAGATGCGCCGGGACCTCGAAGAGGCCACGCTGCAGCACGAAGCCACGGCTGCCGCCCTGCGCAAGAAGCACGCGGACAGCACAGCTGAGCTGGGGGAGCAGATCGACAACCTGCAGCGCGTCAAGCAGAAGCTGGAGAAGGAGAAGAGTGAGCTCAAGATGGAGATTGATGACTTGGCCAGTAACATGGAGTCTGTCTCCAAAGCCAAGGTATGGAATTGCAGTAGAACATGCTCGCAGGGCCAAGGTGTGGCACAAAGGCTGCATCTACCAGCCACATTCCCATAGACAATATCCCTGCTGTGAGAACGAGGCAGAGTGCAGGCGTTCATCTCCTTCCCTTCCCTGTGTTTGCTCCCTAGGCAAACCTGGAGAAGATGTGTCGCACACTGGAAGATCAGCTGAGTGAGTTAAAAACGAAGGAGGAGCAGAATCAGCGCATGATCAATGACCTCAATACACAAAGAGCTCGTCTGCAGACAGAGTCAGGTGAGACATCCTCATTCCTGAAGTGCAATGGGAGGACCTGCACGCCATGAGCACACCTTTGGGTGCAACGTGACAACTGGTATAACCTCTCAGGCCACTCCTGGTTACATGGCTTTACAGGCAGAAAGGGTCACAGGATTAATAGTCTGGTTCCCTTTTTTCCCTTTACCCTTCCCAGGTGAATATTCCCGCCAGGTGGAGGAAAAAGATGCTCTGATTTCTCAGCTGTCTAGGGGCAAGCAAGGATTTACCCAACAGATTGAGGAACTAAAGAGGCATCTAGAGGAAGAAATCAAGGTATGGAAGCACCCTAGTGTCCACAGCCTGGACCACCCCTGGATATAGGATCTGGAGAATCCTAGAGTCTGACCCAAGACTGGTTCCATGTTCTTTCCCCAAACACCTGTAGGACTGGAGGGAACACCAATAATACACAAACCTCTACTTGTGAGCTGGAGAGGGAAGGATGTGTGATGCTTTCGAAGCTGGAGGAAGTCCTCCACAAGGCTTTCTTGCCATTCTGATGATCCTCTCTAAGACAGGATTCAACCACACATGTCAAAACATTTACACAAACAGCTGATTACTGTCCCCAGAGCACCTGTCACTAATATGTCCTGATCCTCCAGACACATCAATAAGGGCCCCATCAGATGCCAGCTCTGTATTTGCCTAATTAGAGGTTCATTCTAATTTCACTGCCAAGAGGCATCTCAAGACAAGTGTTGGAGTTACACACCCCCATGTCCCCACAGGCCAAGAACGCCCTGGCCCACGCCCTGCAGTCCGCTCGCCACGACTGTGACTTGCTCCGGGAACAATATGAGGAGGAGCAGGAAGCCAAGGGGGAGCTGCAGCGCGCCCTGTCCAAGGCCAACAGCGAAGTGGCCCAGTGGAGAACCAAATACGAGACGGACGCGATTCAGCGCACGGAGGAGCTCGAGGAGGCCAAGTACGTGGGGAGTGGGATGAGAAATGACTGCAGAGACTGAGAGCGGTCAAGGGAAATGGGAATCTCTGAGTGAGTTGAGACAGGGCTGGGATGATGGCAGGGATGTACTGTCTTTGTGTGCAAAGTGGACAGAGGGGAGGAGGAAGAAAATGTATCTTGGAAAGGAAAGCATAGGCTTTAGGGCTAGAAGTGCAAAGACAAGCCTAAATCCACCATAGGTTTTTGGACACAGAAAGGATAGATCCTTTAGGATCTGTGAAAAGTGCTCAGCTCAAAACCCCCAACGTGGCCAACTACCCTCTCATGGCAGTGCAGAACTGACTCCCTTCTAAGCTCTAAGCTGCCACTGTGCTCATCTCCTCCCAGGAAGAAGCTGGCACAGCGCCTGCAGGATGCAGAGGAACACGTCGAAGCTGTCAATGCCAAGTGTGCCTCCCTGGAAAAGACAAAGCAGAGGCTGCAGAATGAAGTGGAGGACCTGATGATTGATGTGGAGCGATCCAATGCTGCCTGCGCTGCTCTGGACAAGAAGCAGAAGAACTTTGACAAGGTCTTTTGGGCTCCAGCCCTGGGACTCCTGGGCACAGCCTCCCCCCGGGATGGCCACATCCCTACTCACGCCCCGTTTCTCTTCAGATCCTGGCAGAATGGAAGCAGAAGTATGAGGAAACGCAGGCTGAGCTGGAGGCCTCCCAGAAGGAGTCTCGCTCCCTCAGCACGGAGCTGTTTAAGATGAAGAATGCCTATGAGGAGTCCTTGGACCACCTGGAAACAATGAAGCGGGAGAACAAGAACTTGCAGCGTAAGTCCCTGGCCCTCTGCTCCGGGATGGGCTTTCTCACAAGCTGAGCATTGCTGCGGGGTCTGTGCCTGCAGCTCTGCAAGGATGCCTGTCACCCTGGTGGGACAGGGCCCTTCCCATTCTGCTCTGGGCCTGAGCAAGCCATTGGTCTTTGTTCCCACAGAGGAGATTTCCGACCTCACGGAGCAGATTGCGGAGGGAGGAAAGGCAATTCATGAGCTGGAGAAAGTCAAGAAGCAAATTGAGCAAGAGAAATCTGAACTGCAAGCCTCCCTGGAGGAAGCTGAGGTACATACACTGCTAATAATTATTGTAAATTTTTTGGAGATGTGGTAGAAAAAGAAGCCTAGGTTTCATTAAGACCCCCGTTAAAGATTGCTTAGAAAGTAAGCGGTTGTCTAAGTCACTGCTCCTGCTGAATATCCAGGCCTCTCTGGAACATGAAGAGGGGAAGATCCTGCGCCTGCAGCTGGAGCTCAACCAGGTGAAGTCTGAGATTGACAGGAAGATAGCAGAGAAAGATGAGGAGATCGACCAGCTGAAGAGGAACCACCTCCGAGTTGTAGACTCCATGCAAAGCACCCTGGATGCTGAGATCAGGAGCAGGAATGAAGCCCTGAGGCTGAAGAAGAAGATGGAGGGAGACCTGAATGAAATGGAGATCCAGCTCAGCCATGCCAACCGCCAGGCTGCCGAGGCACAAAAGAACCTGAGAAACACACAGGCCGTGCTCAAGGTCTGTTCAGCAAAGCTGCAGATAGAGAGATCCCTGATATTTTTGGCCCTCAAGCGCACACCGATGCCTTGTAATTCCTCTTGTCTCTCTTACAGGACACCCAGCTACACTTGGACGATGCTCTCAGGACCCAGGATGACCTGAAGGAGCAGGTGGCCATGGTGGAGCGCAGAGCAAACCTGCTGCAGGCTGAAGTTGAGGAGCTACGGGCAGCCCTGGAGCAGACGGAGCGGTCGAGGAAAGCGGCTGAGCAGGAGCTCCTGGATGCCACTGAACGTGCGCAGCTCCTCCATACCCAGGTCAGGCACTGCTGGAAATTAATCCCATCCACAAGGGATAAAAAAGAGAGAGAATGTCCCGCACCTTGTAAGTGATTACTGTGTAAACACTTGATGAAATGTGCTGTCCCTCCAGCCAGCCCTCAATGCCCAGTTTAATGCAAGTCTCTTATATTAAAGACTTTCCTAAACCCTACTTGCACTTTCAGGCCTTGATGTGCAGGCATTTGGACTGACAGCACCATTCCTGTCTTTCCTGTTGCACAGAACACCAGCTTGATCAACACCAAGAAGAAGCTGGAGACAGACATTTCTCAGATTCAGAGCGAAATGGAGGATACGATCCAGGAAGCCCGCAATGCTGAAGAGAAGGCCAAGAAGGCCATCACAGATGTGAGTCGGGGCTCCTTTCATTGCTGACGGGGGATGTATTCTCCCCAAAATGTCTCCAGCCCCACAAGGGCTTTGACCTTTTGCTCCACTCAGGCGGCCATGATGGCAGAAGAGCTGAAGAAGGAGCAGGACACCAGTGCCCACCTGGAGAGGATGAAGAAGAACCTGGACCAGACGGTGAAGGACCTGCAGCACCGTCTGGAAGAGGCCGAGCAGTTGGCCCTGAAGGGAGGCAAAAAACAACTTCAGAAGCTGGAGGCCAGGGTGAGTAGGGCTGTGTTGGTGCATGAGGGACCCCGTCCCTTGGAGAGACACCCCCAGGGAAGCTGCAGGGATGGGCTTCTCATTGCAGGTGCGGGAGCTGGAAGGGGAGGTTGATGCTGAGCAGAAGCGCAGCGCTGAAGCCGTGAAGGGTGTGCGCAAGTACGAGAGGAGGGTGAAGGAACTCACCTACCAGGTAAGGCTGGAGGCCTCCTTGGCCTGACAGAGTTTTCTCACAGCAAGTCTCATTTTGCACACACCATCCCCAAGGGGATTTCTTAACCCTGTGTGATGCAGAACCAAGAATTCATTCTCCTTCCTCCTTACCATCTCCTCTAGTCTGAGGAAGACAGGAAGAACGTTCTCAGGCTGCAGGATCTGGTGGACAAGCTGCAAATGAAGGTGAAATCCTACAAGAGACAGGCTGAGGAAGCTGTAAGTATTGCTGGAAGAATGGGCAAGGGCCACCTTCCATTGGGGCAGCACAGGCATTGAATGAGGCTGAACACCAGGAAAGGGGCTTGAAAGAAACTCCCAAGACACAACAGCCTTGGCCTCTCTGTTTTGCTGTTGTGTCATGAGGCCTTGGTGAGGTCTGGGCCCTTTGCAGTCAGGGATGAACTGAGGCAAGTTCTACAGCCTGTTTCATGCAGGAGGTCAGAGCAAACAAACCCAGGGGCCACATCCACTCACTGAGATGTTCCTGAATCTCTGCTAATAGTCAGCAGCAGAAGGCTTCAGGATCTTTCTCAACCTGATAAGTGACACTGATAATCAGGCAGCAAGTAGTGGGAGAATAAGAGCACAAGTGACAAATCCAAGTGACAAAGCTGTTCTTCACATATGACACAGTCCTGGTGATGCTTTTCCCAGAGGGGTCCTGGGAAGGGGAGGATGAGGAGGTCGGGGTGAGCTGACGTGTGAGCAGTGGTGGGAGGGGGATGGAGGTTTGTGCCTCCCCCCAGGGAAGACCTGCAGCCCCACAAGGCCGAGGTGCAGGAGGAGTGAAATCCCCGCCCCGGGCTCCTCACCACCAACTCCCTCTCCCCACACAGGAGGAGCTCTCCAATGTCAACCTCTCCAAGTTCCGCAAGATCCAGCACGAGCTGGAGGAAGCCGAGGAACGGGCTGACATTGCAGAGTCACAGGTCAACAAGCTCCGAGTGAAGAGCCGGGACATGCATGGGAAGAAAATAGAAGAGGAAGAGTGAGGATGTCACGAGGCAGCAAAGTGACCTGAGGTCTGCACAAAATGTGAACCCTCTGTCACTTTCTTCCACATTTGATATTTGCAACCCCCTCAGTATGTTGGAATATGTAGGAATAAAGAGTAGATTCATTTGGATGCACATCATGGGCAATAGTCTTCATTTGTTTCTGGTTTTAAAGGTTAGATCTGTAGCACCATTAGTCTTTGTACAGAGTGTTGCCTTATAAAATCTTTGTGTACCTGTGCCATGGTACAGCTTTTTGTAATCTAGTTTCTAACTGCTTATCCCTTCTATAACACTTTAGCCAGTGATCAAAAGAAAGCTTCTCACTCACACAAATAATCCTGAAAGACACAAAATGAAAGAGAATAGTTATTTGTGCTGGGGCATATGTTGTTCCAACAATAAGTAAATCAGAGCAGCATTGAACAGGAAGGAACACAATGTTTCCAATGAAATTATGCTATTCCATGCACTAAGGATAATGACTGATAGGTTAGAATTGCAGAAGGCTTCCATGACACCCTGCAAACAGTGCCATTACATAGCACACAAAATTCAATAAAGTTAAAAACACAGATAGAGAAACACAATGAAGTGTCACTAGTGAAGAGATGGACTCTGAGCTGACAATTGCCCATCAGGAGGAAGGTTTGCCACATGTGCTGCATAACTGTGTGAAAATAACAGCTCGTTTTTCAGCAATGGTAAAAAAAAAAGAAAATAAAAAGAAACAAGGTCAAGGAAGACCAATTGCACATACCCAGAGATTTAAGATAGGAAGGGAGAGAACTGAATGGGCATTTAAAGCAGAACTCTAAAATCAACACAGTGTGGGGAGGCTTGAGGGGGATCAATGTTCTCACTGGCTCTGACATGAAAAGAAACAGGAGAGTGCAGAGGGCAGAAGGTAGAGGACAGGGGGTTATGGGGGAAAGTGAGGTGTGTTGGGAGTATGTGTGTGTAAAGCAAATGCAGGGGAATTTCTCAGCTGCTTACTCAGGCATGGCATGCAGATCATGGCTATTCCCAGGCCTGAGGTCGGGGATCTCCAAAAACTTTAGCTTTAATCTTCTTCAAACTTTCAAAGGAGAGCCTGCCACTGGAGGCCTTGAGGTTACCTGGGAAGTGCTGAAGGTTGTCAGTGGTCCCTCAGTCAGTGTGTGTAGAAATCCCTGTCATAGCATGGATTTTCCTTCCAAAGGACAGTGAGCTTCCAGTGAGTTTTGGTCACTCTGCTGGAAACTTCCACCCAACAGCTCATGTTGGGCTAAGAAAGAATTATCAAATGAGTATTTAATTATCAGCCTCCAAGATGCAAACTCACCAACACACTAGTAATTTTAGGCTTGGTCTGCTGTCAGTAGTGAGGATGAGAAAGCAGAAACAGCATGCCTCTGTCATTGCTATCTGAAAGAGTGATGAGAGTGAGTTTTTTCGGAGATGATCAGCTTTCAGTCACAAAGAACCTTATAAATCCATCTTACACCTTGTAGTGACACCAGCCTAGCTCCTCCTTCCCGTGGTATGTTAGAAAGCTTCGTATGTTTCCCTAGTAGACTTAAGATTTCTTTCACTCCATTATAATCTTTGCACTCATTCTCCATGGCAGATACAAGCCTGACTGTTTTCTGATGTTGTTTTTGACATCAGTTTGTCTCTTTTCACACTTACTTCTGAATACCTGACCATTCTCTTTCTATGCTAAGATACTTTAATTCCTTAAAACCTCCACTATTGTAGACCAATAAATGTGACTTTTTTCAATAATAAAAACCTTGAGGGTTTGTATTGACCTGACAATGCATGATCTTAGGGCCTCTCTAAGCCTGAAGTGGTTTTATCTTGTTTTAATAACTGTGTAGTAGTCACACAACTATTAGTCAACCTATTTCAGGTTAAGTTTGTGAACACCATATATATGGTAAAGGTCTGACAAGCCTGGGGGTTTACTGCATAATAAAGTGCTGCTTTTCGTGGTAACTGAGGAAGCAGAAGCTGCTCTGCACCTTTTAAACTTTGGTTGGGAGCCTGTGAAAGGAAGCAGACTGTCATAAGGAAATAAACAAGTAGGAAGAAATCCTCTGTTACCATACTCCTCCTGGCAAATACAGGAAGATGCTGATAACTCATAGCACACTCCCTCCTTGCTGCTCCATCACTCAAGCAAGACTAAAGAGTCATTTTTAGGACAGAAAGTGACACTGGGAGGATAAGTATAATATCACAAAAAAGAGGCTGTATTTTGTGTGAGAAAGTATTTCATGTAAAAAATGTAACTGTTTTTTAATGAGGCTCTTCTGTACCAATGACATGGGTTTTACTATTAGACGTCAAATGGTAACTTAGATCCTCATATATGTTAAGTACCAAACTGCCCATAGCAAGGAAATAACTTCTTCCCCATTCCTACTAGGCAGGATATGTGGATTTCCATGTAGAATAGATTTTAGAGACACTTTAAAATCACGCTCAACAGACAATGCACACATTACAGTGAAATTTTTATTGTGTATCAGTCCCAACTGAGTATATGGGACCTTCACTATTAGGAGGGAGTGCAGGACAGAACGGTCTGGGCTTCTCTCAAATGCAGTTACCTTTTTTTGGGAATGCTTTCTAAAATAGCCTTTTATAGAAGGGAAAGGGCAAACTGCACTTCTACATTTATTGAAAATGTGTAAAATGGCTTAGCAGATCCTTCCCCATCTCAGGAACAATCTGGTTTGAACCCTGCAGGTGGGCCTAAAATCTGAGGCCGTTTGCATGGAGGTGTGTGAAATGGTACAAACAAGGCAGGAGTGGGCAGGAAGGAAAGCACCCACCAGCTTTGTGAGGTCGAGCTCACAGAGGGGGGGATTGCAAGGTCTGTTCACCCCCAGAGACCCTGAGCAGACCATGGGTGCAATGAGGCAGTGGCCCACTGTCCCACACTGACACCTGTCCCAGGCAATGGTGACACATGAAGGAAGCACAGAGAGATGTGGTGACACCCCAGGGTGGGTGCTGGTGTAGGGCCCAAAGACATCAGTTGGGACAGTGGTTGTGCCTTTTGCCTCACCATTTGGGCTGTTGCTATCAGGGCAAGGCTCCATCAGCTTTATCTGCAGCTTCAGGCTCCAACTTCAGGCTCCTGTCAGTCCCAGGGAGCTCAGCGGGGCGGCCCCGAGCTCCCCCTC
>NW_020925403.1:0-7817 GCF_003984885.1 Neopelma chrysocephalum | reverse complement strand
TACAGGATGGACGTCCCTGTGCCCCTGGGGCTGCCAGTGCCATGGTGGGCAGCAGGAACCACAGAGGATGGTGCCAGTGAGGCAAAGAGCCACAGCCACAGATTGGCTTCTGTGTCTGGGCCAGCAGAATGGATTCTGTCATTCCATTTGCATGGTCTGTTCCAGCTCAACAATTTCAGTGTCTGACTGCCCAGGATTCTCTCACACTAAACTTCACAGACCAGCCTTTGGCACTGGGAGGCAAAAAGTTGCCTTTAATCCTTGCAAACATGGAAACCGCACATCCCAGGATATTGGCACAGCACAGCAGAGGAATCCAGTTGTCAGAAATGATGGCAGGGGAGAAGAAGTGGAATGAGGAAGGCTTTGCAAACCAAAGCACAGGGGTAATGATGCAGGCCTGAAGTCCAGTGATTTCATATTTATTCTCTATACCGAAAATGGGAGGAAAAAAATGAGTTTTAAGGGACGCTACATTAATACAGCTTTTCATTAATATATAACAATTCAATCAGGTGCTCATGAAATGACCATGCTCTCCTCATCCTACCAATTAAACATCTTATTTTTGGTTTAATCTTCATATTTTGGAGTATTTTTTAGCTGAATCTCAACTTTTTGCAGTTTATTGGGGCGAAAGTCTTCTTGCTATTTCTGAGGGATTTTTTGCCTGAATCTCGTTGGTTTGGGTTTTTCTGGGATGAATCTTGATGTTTTGGAGGTTTTTATGGTCACAGGATGCCCGGTGAGTTCTAGAGATGGACTTGGGCAGAAGGAACCCCCAAGCCAACGCGCTCAGCCCTTGTTTTCCTCCCCATCAGGATTTGTCCTTCCCAAAGCTTGGGCGGATGGAGGAGGAGGCTGCGAGGAAGAGGAAGGTGCCACGGGCCCCCCAGGCAGGTGAGGAGGAAGTCAGTGTCCCTTTGGGCGGGTGTTGTGCTGGCTCTGGCAGCCCAGCATGGCCCCCGGCTGCAGGACAACCCCGCTGCCGCCGCCGTCCTGCCGGGGCCGGAGTTGGGGGGATGTCCTTGGCCTTCCCTGTGGGCCAGAGGCAAATCCCCTCCCTGTCCTTCTTGCTTCCTGCCCCAGGCCCCGAGCTGAGGACGGAGAGCCCGGAGGACAAATCCCCCCGGCAGAGCCTGGTGGGAGAGGCCGTTTTGAAGGGCTCCACGGTGCAGGAAGGCAGCGGGGAGGAAAAGGGCCGGAGATCCCCCCCGCAGGAGGGGCTCCAAAGCCAGCCCAGGGTGCTCTGAGGAGGAAAGACCCAGCCTGTGCCGGGAAGGCGTCCGGAGCTTGAGGCGGAGCTCTGAGCTGGTGGTCCCTGAGCAGCCTCCCAGCAGAGAGAAGCCCTTCAGGTGCTTGGAATGTGGGAAGAGCTTCAGGAAGAGCATGGAACTGCTCTGACACCAGCACATCCACACTGGGGCACGTCCCTACACGTGTGGGGAATGTGGGAAGAGCTTCAACCAGAGCTCCAACCTCTGCACCCACCATCGCATCCACACTGGGGAACGTCCCTACATGTGTGGGGAATGTGGGAAAAGCTTCAGGTACAGCTCCCACCTGATACGGCACAAGCACATCCACACTGGGAAACGGCCGTATTTGTGTGGAGAATGTGGGAAGAGCTTTAGCCGGTGTACCCACCTGATCCGACACCAGCGCATCCACACCAGGGAACAGCTCGGAAAGGAGGTGGGAGAGGGGGGCCTGTGCTGGGAAGGCGGCCGGAGCTTGAGGCGGAGCTCTGAGCTGGTGGTCCCTGAGCAGCCTCCCAGCAGGCAGAAGCCCTTCAGGTGCTTAGAATGTGGGAAGAGCTTCAGTGACAGCTCCACCCTCCGCAAACACCAGCGCATCCACACTGGGGAACGGCCCTACAAGTGCTTGGAATGTGGGAAGAGGTTTCAGACCAGCTCCAATCTCCTCAGGCATGAGCGGACACACACCGATGAGAGGCCCTTCCGCTGCACCGACTGCGGGAAGGGCTTCAAGCACAACTCCACCCTTGTCACCCACCGGCGCATCCACACCGGGGAGAGGCCCTACAAGTGTGGGGAGTGTGGGAAGAGCTTCACCGACAGCTCTACCTTGACCAGACACCAACAGACCCACCGGTAAGGGAAGCCGTACCAGTGCCCTGACTGCAGGAAGAGCTTCGGCCGCTACTTCCACCCCAAATGAAGCCCCTGATGGTGAGGCAACCCCTGGAGTCCAGTGACTGTCAGTCCATCCCTTTTGACCACAAAGGACCAGTCCCCTTTCCCAGGGGCAGCTTCTTCCAACAGAACCCTTCTTGGGGGTGTGTGTGGAGATTCCTGCCTTGGCTGGAGACCCCCCAAAGTCACTCCTGGAGGTTGAGAGCAGAGATCTTCCCAGGAGCGTTGGTCTGGGGGAGTTCCATCCATCTCTAATTAAGAATTCTTGCTTTTGTGCCAGCTTGAGTAGAATTGCTTCAACAATTGCTTTAGTGTAGAGCACTGTCCTGTCTTATCCTGTACTCCTGGTAGTTTTAGTGTTTCTACTGTGCAGTAAATAATTGTGATGAAGATCTTTTGTCTGATCATTTGTAACCCTAAATAATTCCTTTCTATCAATAGATCTAATTTGCCATCATTAAAACCTGGGGGACAAAAGTGTTTCAGTCACACCTCTTTAATTCCTCTAAACTGAAACTGTTGGTATAATGCAAGGCTGAGATTGGATCCAGCAGCCTCCAGCATCCCACAGTAAGGTTGGAGCTCAGGGAGCCACCCCCTTTTGCCAATCCCCCTGTGCCCAAAGACCCCCATGGGACCATCGGACCTACCAGACCACCCTCTCTTTTCCACCCTTCTCCCTGTTCCTCCCACTTTCCCATTGTCCCATCAATCCCCAATTTCCCCCCCTCGAACAGTTTTGGGGTCCCAACCCCCACTTTTTGCCCCCTCTCCTGTGGGTGCTGAAGGAGAAAATGAGGCTGCACACACAGAGTTCCATTGCAGGACTTGTCTGCCCATCTTTCCAGCATCCCCCTTTCATTGGGGTTCCTTTGGAAACAGTGCCTGGGGTTTGCCTTTTAGTCCACCAGAATTCCCAGCATTGCCCCAGAGCAGTACCCTGATCCCACACATTCCCCTCCCCTCATGTGGTGGCTGTGTTCAGCCACCAGAGAAAAACACAGGCTACCATGCAGAGCGTTCCAAGTGGTTTCCACTTTGGCAAACAGCACTCTCTGGATGGAAAACACCAGTCAAGGCCAAAACACTCCTTTTGCATCCTGATTAACTGAGTGCAGCTGCTGCTGCCTTAACTTGTTCCCACCAAAAATTCTCAGGGTTCCTTTGCTTCCAGGAGGCCCCACATGTCCCAATGGACCCTTGATTCCATGAGCTTCCACAGTCTCCAAAGGTTCCTTTAGTTCCATGAGGCCCTGCAGTCCCTTAATGCCCTTTGGATTCTCGGAGATTTCCCATTGTCCCAGGGTCCCTTGTGCTTCAGAAGGAGCTGCAGTGGGACAGTGGCCCCTTGGTTCTGTGAGCTCTGCAGTGTTCCAGGAATCCTTGGGTTCCAGGAGGGCCTGCAGTTTCACAAGGACCACTTGAATGCAGGAGGTTCTGCAGGGTCCCAATGGCCCCTGGATTCTGGGAGGTTCAGAAATATCTCAGGGCTCCCTTGGTTCCAGGAGGACACGCATGTCAGCAGGAACCCTTGGTTCCAGGAGGTTTGACAGTGTCCCAGAATTCCTTTGATTTCATGAGGCCCTGGATTGTCTCAATGGACTCCTGATTCCATGAGCCCCTTCAATGTCACAATTGTCCCTTGGTTCCATGAGTTTCCGCAGCGTCCCAGGGTTCCTTTTGTTCCATGGGGACCTGCAGTGTCACGATGGGCCCTGAACTCCAGGAGTTTTCCCAGGCTGACAGTGCTCCCTTTAACCAAAACTATAAAAAAGGGAAAAACAATTAGAAGTTCCCTGATAACCATAGGCTGATTCTGACAAATGAGGCAGAAATTACCCACTGCCCAGCAAAAACCAGTGGGGCCAGCCAGTGGTCTCTGCCTTGGCAGCCCAGTTTCCCCAGTCTCATCTCAAAATGACCAGTTACACTGAAGCAAAGAGCACTGGAACCAGTGCAACGAGCCCCAGTCTGACTTTCACACCTGCCCACATGTCCTGTTTTCATCTGCTCTACAGACTTCCTTGTTTAAAATACAATGGAAAAATGAACAGGTTTTGGGGTGGTTTTGGCTTTGGGCTTGTTTTCTCCCCCCCCCCCACTGTTCTCATTAACCTCATTTCAAATCTATTTCAGTGTTTGAAGATGAATTAAAATTTTGAATGATTTTTAATGTTAATGCCTTGACCGAGCTATCAAAACATGAAAAAAAAAATCCCACCACAAAGCTGTCCATTATTGTCACAAACACTCAGAAGTACTAATATGAGTGCAGTGAAAACGTCATAAAGAAGACCATTAAAATAATTTTAATATTTATTTATTATTATATTTTTAATAAGCTTAACATAAGGAAATTTAATTACTGACATTAGCTTTCCCCACCTCCCAAAAAGGTAATTTAGTTACATCTTAGTCACCCTTGAAAGGCTCTTTCCAGTTGGGTTGGCCTCCGCCTTAGACACTCATGAGATCTGCCAAAACCAATTTAAGGGCAAATTTCCCCACCAGGTTCAACTGCATTGGTTTTACCAAAAACTTTGCAAGTAACCCCACAACTTTCATCTTAAACTCTTCTCTCAACCTTGTAAAATAATTAGCAGTAGACAGACCTGATAATGTGTTATAATTAAGAACACGTTCTTGTTCTCAAAGTTATTCATACACCAAAAAGATGCCACAGGAATGGCCAAAATATTAATAGCAACCTCTACACTTTGGAAATCTACATTTGGTTTAAAAGATTTCACAGTGGTTGTTTCCTTAGGAATTAAGGCACATTTTACTAACAAGTTTCAATAAAGTTACAAAAACATCTTTCTTCACTAAGACACATGCAGTGATCCTAACTTGAGGTAGACACTGAAAAGCCCAATTTTTTTCTTAGCTGTCATGAGTCTTTCATTCCTTCTGTCACATCAATTAGGCATCAGCCCATTTTTCAAGCTGCTGTTTTCTACCAGCTCCTGGTTTGGTTTCCAAGCACAGTATTTTGGCCACAATAAAATCAGGGACCTGGGCAGTCATGTCAGAATGACAAAGAGTACTGACACTCCCTGCCAAGGGAGACAAACCATTCCCAACCTCGACCAAAGGTTCAAGGCAACAATTCTGAAACAAAATTTACAAAGTTTTTCTCTTCAGTTTTTTGCTGCAATTCTCTGTTGCTCTATTAAAAGACCACAGCAGTGAAAGACAAGGCCTTATGGCCAAACCCAGGGCTTCAGCCACTTGAGGTCTATTGAAACCTTCTGTTCCTCAAGTGTGAGACTGAAATCCAACACATACAACACCAACACACTGACCAAGTTTTCCAGAGTGAAATCTGAGGCTTCAACTTAAAAACTGAGGTGACCTCCCCTGGAAATGGAATTTAGTCCAACAGAGGGAGCTGAATGGACAGAATGAGGCTGTGAACAAACCAAACCTCAAGGTCTATGTCTCAAAGTTCATTAAAGCAAGGTTTTAGTCTCAAAGACACATCCCTGGTAACTTTGACACTGGAGGAAAGAGCAGACGTGTCCTTTCTGGACAGCAAAGTCCATCATGAGTTCCTGTCAGAGACTGCACAGAACATGAGTGCTCTGCACAGCCCTAGTTCTGCTTTTACCACCATCAGATGTTCTGTAAGCACAGCAGTCAAAGCACAACTCAGGTAGGTTTGGGTATTTTTAGCTAAGGCTGTTTGCCAGGTTTCTCAGATTCAGAGAGGAATTCCCAGTAAGATGTGACTTTATTCACAGATGCACTCCTTTTTGGGTGTTATTTTGAAATAATAAACTTTATTGCATTAAGCAAAGTATGTCAACTTCAATAAAGTGTTTTCGATTATTTTCCCTCTTCTCTTAAAAAAATGGAAAATAAACATCAGTGCTTCAACTAAACATTATCTACGCTAACCAGAGAGGGCAATACTGGATCTTTCAGGATCCACACATTTGGATGCTTTTGCAATTGCTTTTTGAAGCAACTTCTTTTGTAGGCAACTGTTTCACTAAGTAAATTAAGGCTTCCACATTCACCCACTTCCTTAGGTAAGGATTATAAACCAGAAAAGGAGGAAAGAATTACTCGGTGTGTAACTGAAAGGCCAAAGTCCTACCCAAGAAACCAGATGTGACAACAGTTCATTTACAACCCAATGAGAAAACAAACAAAAATGCACACAGAAAGATTTAGGAGTCATATGAAGATGAATATAAAAATGGAACATGAGTCACATGTTTTAGAGATTCGAGCAGATGAGTGGGGACTAGAAAGGTGTCAGTGGATAGCACAGGAAGAGTTTTGAGGAAGAGCTGGAAGGAGAAACATGGCAAGAAATATGCTGTTCTACACAGACCTGCAGTGGGAAAAACAGTTAAGACTTCTGAAGGAACAAAGTAATAAAACTCACAGAGCCCAGGAGTAGAAGAGATTCAATACTTGCCAAAAAGCATCAAAACTAAAGCTCATGGACATGCATTAAAAACTGAATTCCTCCAATTCATGAATTCCACTCTTTTGCTTCAGGACTGAACTCAGTGATAAAACTGGTCAGACTGAAAGAACTGGCTCTAAGGAACTGCTTCTTTTAAAGAAATGCAGATGTTCCAAAGCACAGTGCTACAGGAACACAGCTTCCCACAAAAAAGTTCATCCATGTACACAAAATGCAATGGATGCCCTCATTAAAAAGGCACAATCAAGGCATTTTTGAATTTTAAGCAGCCAGAAAGACAAAAGGACCTGTGTCTGTCCACAGGCAACTCCCAAGGAAGTCACAAAACGTGCCAGGGACAACAAAAGGTCAAGACCAAATTCCTTTTAGTTAAGGAAACTGGAGAAGATTCTGTTCCCGTATTCATCCAGTAGAGATAACTTCTTAATTATTAATTTTAATTTTAATTTTTCTACTCAAGCCTGCCAATTTTGTGGGTTTTTTGACTATATGAGGAATGATTTGAAGTCTATCAGCCAGCAGTTTAATTTAAAAAAAAACAAAACCAAACAAACAGAAAACTGTCCTGGCATTACATATCATTTTGTGCAAAGACAGACCTTTGTGAAGGTCTTTTATTAAAAAGCTAAAAAGTAAATGTTATTAGGAAGAACAACTTACCAGTCCTTCAACCAAGAGCAGCTATTTTGCTTACGGTGAGCAAATCAATTCCTCCACACATCTGCAGGGAAAATGGGATATTAAAACACTTGAATTAAAATTAAAAAACAATAAAGAAATCCTAAGAATCAAGCATTAGACTGTGAGTATTACACAAGTCCCATCTCTGAAGGAAAAAAAAAACAAACAAGCATTACAGATCACAGCATATGCTACAAAAGACATTTTATAAAAAACGTACAAGTATCACTAGGGATGGGTTATCAAAGAACCTGTGCAAACCACCCAAGAAATTCAGGCCCAGTCCTGTACACAAACCCCTTGAGAAATTACCACAAACCCACCCCTTTTTTTAATTTTTTTGAAAACAATCAGGCAGGCATCAAGTGGAAATGAACTTCAGCAAACTGACCTGCCCTTCACAAGATAAAATAAAATACCCTTTTTGCTGAGAGGTGGGATCAGCTGAATGAAGGGCAAATAATGTAACACATTTCTATGGAACAAATTATCTACCCTATCCCAAAATTATCCCTGTATGGGCAAGGCCCGAATGTAAA
>NW_020925402.1:0-3728 GCF_003984885.1 Neopelma chrysocephalum | reverse complement strand
ACACTTCCAGTACGAATCCAGTTTGATCCCACTCATCCCCAGTATGGTTGCAGTTTCTCTCACACACTCCCGGGATTATTGCAGCCACTCCCAGTATGATGCCAGTAGGACCCCAGCAGGGGCCCAGCTGCTTCCAGTAGGATCCCAGTTCCCTCCAACATGCTGCCAGGTGCTCCCAGTACGAACCCTGTTCCCCAGTTCTGGTCCCACTGGGTCCAGTCCAGATCTCGGTGTATCCCGGTGTCCCCCCTGTCCCCCCACCCCGGTGTCACCCCCTTTTCTCTCCCCACAGAGCTCCTGAGCCGGCGGCGGCCGCAGCCCCTCCCCAGGGCCTTGGACCCAGCCTGGACCACCTCCGTCCCTGTGAGGATTTTGGGGAGTCGTGTGTCCCTCCCTCCCCTGCTTTTATTCTGACACTACCCGGCCGATCCCAGTGATCCCAGTAAAGCTTCCCAGTTCTCCCCAGTCTCGGTTATTGAGGGGCAGTGGGGGAGGGGCTTGGAGGGATCCCAAGGCAGGGAGCCGAGTTTGGGGAGAGCAGAACTGGCCCTGGGATGGATCGGGAATGAGGACCTCCCCTGTGTTCCCCCTGTGTCAACCTGCTCTGGGGGGGCTTTGGGAGGGCACCTGCCCCTCAATAGGCACCCAGCTCACCCCAAAACGTCCTGGGAACCCCCAAAGCTTCCCCAGAGCTCCCCAAGGACCCCCAAACATACTCAAAGTCCATCCAGGACCCCACCCAACCCCTTTTCTGGGGGGACTTCTCTGGGCACTGGTGGTGCTGGGAGCCCCCCGGCTGCGGGCGAGGAGCTCTCTGGTGAGCAGGGGGTGGGAAGGGGGCGGTCGGTGGGAAAAGGGGGGCCAGAGGGGATAAAGGGGTGGTGGGACCCCAAACTGAGTGGGAGGGGAGTGGGATCCCACAAAAAGTGGAGGGAGGAGAGGCTCTGAGGTTTGGGGGATGATGGGAAAGGGGTGGGAGAGGTCAGAAGTGTAACGAGTCAATAACTAACACAATCCCAGTTTGGAGGCAAGCAACTGGAATACTTCATATTTAAAGGGTTCATGGTTTACATATTCAACAGGGGGCTTGCACATTCATTCTATTACAACTGGGGACTTTCCAGAGATGAAGTAAGGGGAAATCCTAAATTACAAAGTTTTGAGTGTTAGGAACTACCCTATGGGAAAAACCCACTTGGGGGATTTTACAGGGGAGACAGGTTACACAAAAGGAGAGAGAAAACACAATGGGTCTTCTGCATAGGTTGATCAAATCAGGGCATGGTTTCTCCAGGCTTGGGCAGGACATTCCAAACCTGTGACATCAATGGATCCTTGTCTGGACTCTAGAAGGAGGTTTTTCCCCAGTCTCTGTCAGCCCAAGGCTTTGTTTAAACTTAGCAGTTTTTCTTTGTCTCATATCCAATTTTTGGAATGCAACATCTGCCCCTTCTTTTTTATTTTTCTGAAAAACAAAAAACTCAGAAGAAACTTCAGTCAACATTTGTTAAATATAAGACAAAAATACAAAATCCTAAATATTGCTACAAAAATTATTTTCTTATACTTAACACTAACATTAAGAACATTTAACCAATCAGAAAGACTATTCAATCTATTTTCAAAAAGAATACAAAAAATTCTAAATAATGCTACAATGAATATTTTCTTAAACCCAGCACCAATATTTAAAAACATTAAACCAATCAAAAAAGACTATCAAACATTTGTTGGATATAGAAAAGTAAACAAGGAACAAAATGCAAAAGGGAAAAATTCCAAACAATGCTAAATTAAATAACCATGGATTAATATTAAACATTAGTTTATACAAACTACCTAACTTATTCCCATTATTCCCTATCAGAACTTAAGTTATCCTTCTAATACTTTATTATAAGCAAATGACTTTGAATTCAACTTAATAACTTGATGACTTCAGGGTTCATGAGCTCCTGACTTTTACCTGAAAGTGTTTTTTAGGGTTTGTTTTTGAAACCTTTTGTTTAACCTAAAATATCTCTGCAAATTAAATTCTATTCAACTCAGGGTCATATGTTACCTGTTTTTTATCTAAGGGTGTTTGTGTATTTGTGAGCAAAAGTAGAACATATCATCTATCCACACACATACACACACTCCCACAACTTTCATGCGTGATGGCCATCACTTTATATTCTCACACAAACATACTTTTGAGTTTCATGGTACTGTGTTTTCTGGTTATGAACTGAGAAATTATTCTTGTGTTTTGCCCTCAGATGAATAAGATCTAATCATGTATTTCTGGTTTAATGAAAATATTTCCTGTAAATACAAACGTTTTTCTGTTTCATGTTCAATTTAAATTCAAAAATATATAAACATTCCTATACTTCAAAGATAAAATATATACGCCTATTTTTAAAAGAAAACATACATCTCCTTATGTTAACAGGCTTTGGATTTTAAAGAGAACTTGTTGATAGTTATTGCAAAAAACTTTAAAAACTTCATTTCTTTGTTATGCTTATGCTTGCATCTCAAAACAATTTTGGCTACTTCAGGTAAACAACTTCAGAAAACAGCCAGCAAGGCCATTTCCTGAACCTGCCCTTCTGTATTCCCCCTTTTTTTCTCTTAGTTGGAGGTGGGGGGTGAGGGAAAAAAGGGTTGTCCTGTTGTTTCTCTGCTGTCAGTGTCCACGCACTGAAATTAAACTGTTAGGTTAGTTACTACATGAATAAAAAGGCTTTGCAAAATATAAAGAATAGTTCTTAGTTCAGGCTGCAAAGAAAAAAGGAAAGAAAAAAAATCACTGCTGCCTCTCCGTTGGCAGCGTTCTGTTTGCCTGAAGCAGTCAGGTTTAACTGGCATATGAACAAAGAACTTGTAAAGGAATTAAACCAATTCTCAATATCGCTAACTCGGGCTGTGAAAAAAAAAGAAAAGAAGGGGTGGTGGTGGTGCCGCTTCGCTCCGGCCGCTGCCGGCTCCGAGCCTGGCGTCCCGTGCCAGGACAAGCCCTGTCCCAGCGGCTGCCTCCGAGAGCGGGGGGTTCGCAGACAGCCGCCCACACGGGGGGACACCGGAGGCCAGGCTCGCACCTCGCCTCCCCTTCCCTCTCTTCCCGACTGCCGCGACGGGTCTGCCGCCGCTCCGCTGCTTCCCGGGCCGGTTCCGCCGCTCCCGCCGCTTCCCGGGCCGGCTCCGCCGCTCCCGCTGCCCAGCCCCGGCTCCTGCACGGTCCCTGCTCCCACTCTGTCCCGGGGCTGCCTCGCTGCTGCTGCAGCTGTGCCGGGCTGTTCCCGCTCTCGCAGCCCAGCGCGGGGTTGCAGCCGCTGGTGTTCTCGGGGGTGTCTGTAATGTCGACGAGGGGCTCTCTCCTGCTCTCCCGCTGCCTCGCTGCCCTCTCGCCGCAGCTGCTCCTGGCCGTCAGTCGCCACAAGAGTGGGGAAAGGGCAAGGTGGGACCCCCAAACCGAGCATGAGGGGGCTGGAAGTGGAGGGATGATGTGGAAGGGGTGGGAGAGGGAGGAAAAAAGTGGGGGTTGGGAATCATAAACTGATCTTGGGGGGGGGCTGTGGATTGAGAGGACAATGAAAAAAGGGGATGAACAGGGAAAAGAGTGGAGAAGGGGGGCTGGTCTGGCAGGATGGTCCCATGGGAGTCTTTGGGCACAGGGGGGTTAGGAAAAGGGGGTGGCCCCCCTGAGCTCCCAACTTCCTGTGGGGTGCTGGGGACTGCTG
>NW_020925401.1:0-3481 GCF_003984885.1 Neopelma chrysocephalum | reverse complement strand
GGTTGTTTGTTAAAACATTGGAAGGAAGGAAATTTCGGACAAGAGTTGAGATGTGGGATGAAATACCGTATCTAGATCTGTTTTATTATTTAAAATGTAAGACTGAATGGCAAAAAGAATGTGGTATGTTGATTTTGAAAGAACTGGATGATAAATGCATAGGATGTCAAGAGCGGAAAATACGGTTTTCAGAACCAGAGGAGGATGTGTCTTTGTTGGTCTCCTCCAGCATAACTCCAAGTGCGCCCCCGGGAGATAGCCTCCCTTCACGTGTGAGGGCACAATCACCCACCATGCCCCCGTTAGAATCGTCCTCGGATGAGGAAGAAACGAGAGGACGAGAATGTGATTTTAAAAGAACTCCGCTAGCAGGACGGACTCGGAAGGGGCGAAAAGAAAGGGGAAGGAGTAGAGAAAAGAGACGGGGAGGGGGAAGGGAGACAGACGTTTCGCTCTCACCCCCTAGACTGATGGCCCCTTTGCGGGAAGCAGTTGGAGCGGACGGAGGAAAAGTCATGATGAAAGTTTCTTTTTTACCTAATGACATATTAATTTGGAAACAGTCAGCTGGGACATATAGAGAAAATCCGGAGCGGGTGACTTGTATTATAAAAATGGTAATAAAAACTCAAAATCCGGACTGGAATGATTTACAGGTATTGTTAGATACAATTCTGGATTCAACAGAAAAAGAAATGGTATTAAGAGTGATGGTGGAAAGAGCGAAAGAAAGAATTCGAACTCTGCCCTGGGCGGCGCGGGGAGCAGTAAATAATTTCGTGCCGCGGGAAGATCCCGAGTGGGATCCGAATAATGAAGTTAAAAGTAGTAAAAAAGAAGAACCTCAGAGAGAGATTACAAATAGCCCTCTGAGAAAAAGATTAGTAAAAGGTGACTTTGAGGCTAGGATGCTGAGGATTCCCCCTGAGAGTCCCTTAGAGAACCTCTTAGAGAACTGGAGTTGTTATTCCAGCACTTATAGAAGATCAAAGGAGAAAATGATTAAGTATTGTATTGAAGCGTGGGGAGGTAGAAGAATAGGAAATAATACCTACTGGCCCATGTGTGGTACTTTTAAGAATTGGGTCTGTGAACTTTTAAATTGGTATGTTAGCGATAAAAAAACCTTTTTGCCCAGAAGAGAGTTTTTATGCCGCTATATGGTTAGAAGCCAGTGAAGATATTTACCTGTTTTCTTTAAGAGAAAGAAGGAGAGAGGAAGAGAGTCAGAAGCAAGAAGAGTGAATGGAGATTTTACTGCTGCTATATTTAATGCTGCTACATTTAATGCTGCTATATAATATACTGACAAAGATGAGTCTCATACCAAAATGTTAGTATGTTGCTCATTAAATAAATACACTGTGAGTGCATATTTTTAACAGGGCTGTGAAAGTGTAGAAACACCAATTCGAGCTGCAAAACGTGGATGGACACATGTCAGTTGCATTGAAAGATTAATGAATCCCTCACGCTGGCAAGTAGTCGACACTCCTGGAAGACACCAAGGTAGTCTTAAGAAGAAAAGTTATGATAGAGACATTAAGCAATTTTACTACTTTACTTTTAAGAATTAAGTGTCTACTAGCATTTATTGTGGCATTCATGTTATCTTTGTTTGTATATTATGGAATATTTGGGGCATGAAAATGTGTTAAAATACTACGAATTGGGGCACAAAAATCTGTTAAAATACGTTGAGCTAGGTTTTAACATAACATATCGAGAACACGCAGACCCAAAAGAAATTGATACACGAGATATAAGAGTGTGGTGTAATACACCAGGTTGTAAATGTTATCCATTTGTTTGTTTTAAATGTAAAAGGTGCCAAGAGAAATGATGGACGCACTGTAGAGACGGATATCCTCCTAGAGGAGTCTGTGATCAGTGCTATCGATCAGAACGAGAATTCACTGATTGGGCATTAAAACAGTTAGAAAGAAAGGGAGTTCCGTGGGATTCCCCCGAATATTGGAATTGTGACACTTATGGAATAAACCCTCAAAATTTCTGTTATTTATATTATGTAGGAGCTCCTTTCGTAGTGGATATAGTAAAAGTCCAGTGCCGACGGGATGTTAGTGCCGTGTCGTGTAACGAGCCTATGGTAAAGGCTGCCTCGTGGCCCGCATATACAGCACGTCTCACTAAAAAGAGGCATATTCCTACTTGGGACTCCTGCTGCCGAGAAGATGAAACACCCTGTGACTCGAAGCAATCGAGCCGACAGGCGAGGCAGAGGAGGAAACGCCAAAAAAAGGAAGAGCCTAGGTTGTGGAACACGGAAGCCGCGATGGCTGAACTCCCCCAGGACTGGTGAAGATAAAAAGACTAGTAATATCCAAATTAATAAAGAATCAGAATTAATAAAGAAACAGGTTTTTCTCTAGGCACTGTTTACATGATTGCTATCCCTAGTATACTATTGACAGCACCAATACATGCAGGAAACCTGCATGAATCATTCAAATAGAGTTTAATTAGATGAGAAAACTAAAAAGTGCTTGCTACTTTTACAGAGATGGGAAACCCCACCTTTTACATATATTTGTGTGATTTAGTTGTTGTAGAGCCATGTAGAAACGCCTACTCATACTATATGTGCCCTACTTCAAACCAGGAGTAAGTCCATATGAGATATTGTATGGCAAACCCTATCATGCAGCTACCTACCAAAGGGATCCTCATATAGTGGGTGATCAAGCAGTATTTAATTATGTGTTATCTTCAAATAAGACTCTCACAGCCCTCAGAAGAACATTGCAGTGGAATCGGCCTCTGCCCCTGGAGAATCTGGTTCATGACATTTCTCCAGGAGACCAAGTCTATGTGAAAAACTGGTCGGTGGAACCATTAAAGGAAACATGGGACGGTCCTCGCCAGGTGATAATGACCACTTACACGGCGGTGAAGGTCGAGGGAATCGACAATTGGATCCATTACACCCGAATCAAGAAGGTTTCAGTCTCGTGGTTGGTAGAACCTCTCTCACCCACAAGGATGGTATTTCGAGCCAACAATTGAGGACCGTGGTGTTCCTGGGGTTGATGAGTTTAGCAGAGACCACCGTGAGAATTAAGACCCCAGATCCTTATTTACTTGTACCAGAAAATACTGATGTAAATTTAACATGTTTGTTTTCTGATGACCAGGGAGTTGAATCGAGCGAGGTGAATGTGAAATGGCGGTGGAGAGAACAAGACCAAATTATGACAGAAGGAGTGACGATGGTTTGGAATGTGACACAACAAAAGGGTTATACCACCCTGCAGGTACCCAAAGTGTCTAAAAGCATGGAAGGGACATACATTTGTGTACTTCGGATTTGGGAGAGTTTTGATTATGGAGACATAGAAATACAGACTTTAAATGTAACTCGAAAAATGGCAACCAAAGTACATGTTATACCTACCAGGCAACAGGTGGACATGTGGGATGGACCTCCTCTAAAGATTAATTGTACCTTTAGGTTTGACGA
>NW_020925400.1:0-1880 GCF_003984885.1 Neopelma chrysocephalum | reverse complement strand
CATGATTAGGGGAAGAGGGTTTTGGGCTGGGTCAGGATTAAAGCTTGGGTTTTCATACAGGTAATACAGGTTTGGAATTTGGGTAGGCATTAGATGAAATAAGGGTCTGGAGTTTTGGGTTTGTTTTTTTTTCTGGCTTGGAATTAGGGCAGAGCACTTTTGGGGAGTGTTGGGGCTTGAGGTTACAAAGTGCATAAAGGTCCATCAGGAATGTTTGCACAGTCAGTGTTTCAGCACCCTGAGCATTCCCTGAACCTGGTTTTACCTCATCAAAATCTTTCATCTCTGTCGGCCAAGACCCTCTTTCCTTCTTCAATTATCTTATTCTTTTTGTCCCAGTTCCTCCTAACCTCCACAAATCTTTCATCAGGATGGGCTCAGCTTTGTGATGATGCTGTGCAACCTCATGGATTCAAGGAGCCACTGTGAAACTGCAGAACCTCATTATTAGAATTATGGGGCCACTGTGAAACTGCCTCCCCCCGCCGCCGCACAGACCGGAGTCACCGGCTCTGCCCCGTTTGGACACCTCTGGAGTCAGCGTGTTCTTGGGCAGCACAACTTAGACCAGAGAGTTTCCCACATTTTCTCTGCCCTCTCTTTTCCCCAGGGACTGGGCAGCCTCTTTCCATGGCCACTCTGCTCACACAGGGTGTCCTGCTCTTCTCCTGGCACATCCCATCTCCCCACAGAGCCTTTCCCCAGGGGAACACGTCTGTGCTGGCCTGAGCAGCCCTTCCTGCACCCCCTGCCCTCGCTCCCCACAGCCCCTGATCTGGGGGGGCTGCTCTGCAGAGCATGGGGGCTGTGGGGCCCGGGGCCATGGGGGACTCTGTTGGGCTGTGCTGCTCAAGCTGGGAGGCAGAGCCAGCTGATGGTGCTCCCTGCCACTGACCACCTCCCACAGACACTGCTGTGTGGCCATGGAGGGGGCTCAGAGGGGCCCTGCCTTGTTCCAGAGCTGGGACATGGCTTTGGGGGCCGCTCTTGATTGACCTCTGGAAGTTCACTTGTGGAAGGGCAAGAGAAGTCACTTGTAAGAGTTTTCCCTGTACCTGCTGTGTCCCCTGGGCTTGCAGAGCTCTGTTTGCCACTTCACAGCAAGATTTAGTACTTGATCCCTGGGTGACTCCACCCTGGGCAGGATTCTGCTCCAGGGCTCCATTCCCTGCCGACTGGATGGGATGGGCTGTCCCTGCAGATCCTCTGTGCTCTCCTGCACTTCCTGAGTTCCTATAGACAAGTCCTCACCTGCCATCAGAGCCCTCACAAGCTGCAGAGCCCCAGGCAGGTGACTTGGAGACCATTTGCCACTGGCCACCAGCACAGAACATCTGAACCAGCCCTCAGTCCCTCAAGTGCCCCAGTGAGTTGCTTCTCTCACTGCAGGGACTGAACAGGGAAACAAGCAAAGCAATGAGACTTTGGAGAGTCTGTTCCTTGGCCTTGTTCTTTACATCAACCTTTCAAAAAGAACAAAGTCTTCAGGAACTGCCCGGGGGGATCTCCTTTCATGATGGAAATGATGTTAAGGAGCCCAGCTCTGTCCCAGCAGTGCCCAGGGCCTGTCCCTGCCCATGGTCACAGGACTGACACAGCAGGGACTGAGCTGCCAGAGCACTCAGGCCTTGGGCAAGGAGCAGAAGGGAGAGGGAGGCAGTGGAAAAAGAGCATCTCTGAAAAGCCCAAGAGCTGCTGCTCCCTGGCAGTGCTCCTGTACCAGGACTCTTTACCCCTTCTCCTCTGCACACAGGCACTGCCCTCCAGCTTCAGGGAAGTTCTTGGAGGAAGAATCTGGAAAAATAATTCAAGTGCTTTATTATACTCAGAGACTGTGATTCCTCATGTACAGAATAACAAAGGCAGAATGTTTGACAAAG
>NW_020925399.1:0-4417 GCF_003984885.1 Neopelma chrysocephalum | reverse complement strand
CATGGGGCAGCCATGGGGCATTCATAGGTTATCCATGGGGTGTCCACAGGGCATCCATAGGGTATCCATAGGTTATCCATGGGGTGTCCATGGGGCAGCCATGGGGCATTCATAGGTTATCCATGGGGTGTCCACAGGGCATCCATAGGGTATCCATAGGTTATCCATGGGGTGTCCACGGGGCAGCCATGAGGTGTCCACTGGTTATCCACGGGGTGTCCGAGGGGCAGCCACGGGGTGACTGTGGGGCCACGGGGTGTCCATGGGGCCTCCACGGGGCATCCTTGGGGCATCCATGGGGTATCTATGGGGTGACCTCACAGCACCCACGTGGCCCCCCCGGGCTCTCCCCCCCCTCAGACGGAGGTGGTGCACTCGCGGGTGAGGGGCGAGGTGGGCAGCTCCCCCTTGGCGAGGGGGGGTCCCCCCCTGTCCAGGGAGCTGGAGGAGCGCAGCGGGACCCCTGTCCCACCCCCTATCCCCCCACGTCCGGGGGGCTGCGCCCGTCGGGCCCCGCGGCGGCGGCGGCAGCAGAGCAGGCGCAGGAGCTCGGCCCTCATGTCCTTGCTGCGCAGGGTGTAGATGACGGGGTTGGCGGCCGAGTTGAGCGCGGCGAAGGCGAAGAAGTAGTTGGCCTTGTAGAGCACGCGGCACGAGCGCACGGGGCACGAGGCGTCCATGAGGAGGATGATGAAGGCGGGCAGCCAGCACACGATGAAGGCGCCCAGCACGATGGTGACGGTCTTGAGCAGCGCCAGCGTCTGCGCCGAGGCGATCTCAGCGTGGCTGGAGCGCACGATGCAGTAGATGCGGGTGTAGAGCCCCACGATGGCCAGCAGGATGAGGGTGAAGATGGTGGTGACGAAGAGCACGTAGCGCTTGGAGTAGAGGGGCAGCACGGTGGAGCAGTCGCGCAGGTCGCTGATGCAGTTCCAGCCCATGATGGGCAGGCTCCCGATGGCGGCGGCGATGACCCAGCAGGCCCCGATGAGCAGCACCATGCGGCAGTTCTTGTCGCTGCTGTACACCTTCACCTTGGTGATGGCCACGTGGCGCTCGATGGCGATGGCCAGCAGGCTGAACACCGAGGCCGCCAGCGTGGCGAAGGCCGTGCCCTCGCGCACGAACCACTGCACCGGCGTCAGGCTGAAGGTGGTGGCCCCCGAGAGCAGCACGTTGGCCATGAAGGCCAGCCCGGCCAGCAGGTCGGAGAAGGCCAGGTTGCCGATGAAGATGTACATGGCCAGGTGCAGGCGCTTGTTGCGGCAGATGGAGACCAGCACCAGCAGGTTCTCCAGCACGATGAGGCAGCAGAGCACCACGATGAGCCCCGACAGCGCCCGGCGCGACGGCGACGACGGGCCCTCGGCGTCCTCCTTGGTGTAGTTGTAGTGCTCCCAGATCTTGTGCCGGTTGAAATACTCCTTGTAGATGCTCCCCATGGCTCGTCCCGGCCCCGCGCCCCGGCGGAGCCTCAGCGGGACATGGCGCCGGCCAGCCCGGAGACCTGGGGAAGGGGGGACATGTGGGAATGGGGCTGGAGGGGTGGGGACGGGGGTGGGATGGGGTGGGAGTGGGGCTGGGGGGGGAAAATGGGGTGGGAATGGGGCTAGGGGGGGAAAAATGGGTGAGAACGGTGCTGGGATGGGGTGGGAATGATGCTGAGGGGGGAAAAATGGGTAGGAATGGTGCTGGGATGGGTGGGAATGGTGCTGGGGGGACTGGGATGGGGTGGGAATGGGGTTGGGGGGGGAAAACAGGGTGGGAATGGGGCTGGGGGGCTGATATGGGGTAGGAATGGGACTGGGGGGACTGGGATGGGTTGGGAATGGAGCTGGGGGGGAAAAATGGGTGGGAATGGGGCTGGGGGGCTGGGATGGGGTGGGAATGGGACTGGGGGGTGGGAATGGTGCTGGGATGGGGTGGGAATGGTGCTGGGGGGCGGGGGGGGCACATCTGGGTGCACATCTGGCCCGGGGGAGGGAACACGTGGCCGAGGTGACTCAAGGAGGAAATCGAGGCAGGGGGTGTCTGAGGTGACAAGTGTGGCCTCCACGGGGACACCACGGGGTGGCCTGAGGTGACACTGCTGGGGCGTCACAGGGGGGGGACATCCCCACACCCCCACCCCCCAAAAATGGGGGGAAGCCTCAGGGGTCTTTCCTGGGGGAGGTGGAAGAGTTGAGGGTGGGGTGGGGGCGTCCCCAGGGAGGGGTGGGGACATTGGGGATGGCCCGGGGTGCTGGGCCCTGACTGGGTTGGGGTGAGGGGACACCACTGGATGTCCCCCCTTGGTTGGGGAGGGGGTCCCTGTGTCTGCCCAGTTTGGGATGGGACACCGAGTATCGTGTCCCCCCCTCCCAGTTAGGGACGGGACCCCCAGTGCCATATCCCCATCTCCCAGTTAGGGCTGGGACCCCAGTATTGTGTCCCCCCACACCCAGTTAGAGACAGGACCCCCAGTACAACCGTGTCCCCCCTCCCAGTTAGGAATGGGACCCCCAGTAAATCCATTTTCTCCCTCCCAGTTATGGACGGGTCCCCCCAGTTCATCCCTGTCCCCTCCACTCCCAGTTCGGGACGAGACCCCCGGGCAGGGCCCCCCCCCCCCGAGCGGGTCGGGGACCCCCGAGGGCTCCGGGGGCGGGAGGAGGGGAGGAGGGGGTGGAAAAGGAGCCCCGGGGCCCTCCCGGTACCGGAGCCGTCCCGATCCCATCCCGGAACCCCCTGGGAGCCATCCCGGTCCCGGAGCCGTTCCGATCCCGTCCCGGAGCCCCCCGGGAGCCATCCCGGTCCCGGAGCACCCCCCAGTCCTGTCCCGGAGCTCGCCCGGAGATCCCCCCGGTCCCGGTCTGGGTCCAGACCCGGTCCCGGTCTCGGTCCCGTCCCGGAGCCCCCGCGGAGCCGTCTCGGTCGCGGAGCCCCCCCAGTCCCGTCCCGGAGCCACCCCGGCCCCCGTTCCGGAGCCCCCCCGGTCCCTGTCCCGTCCCGGACCCCCCCTCAGAGCCGTCCCGGTCCCGGAGCCCCCTCGGGCCCATCCCGGTACCGACCCAAAGATTTCCGGAGCCGTCCCGGACGCGGAGCCCGTCCCGGAGCTCTTCTCAGAGCCCCCCCGGTCCCGTCCCGCCGCCTCCCGGTCCCGGAGCCCCCCGATCCGGTCCCGGAGCCCCCCCGATCCCGTCCCGGAGCCCCCCCGGTCCCTCGCGCAGCCGCGCCCGGTGCCGGGACCCCGCCCCTCGCTCCCGCCGCCCCGGGACCCCCCGGGACCCCTCGGGCCCCCCCGTACCGGTGCCGGTGGGAGCCGCCGGTCGCGGTCGGGGCCGGCGCGGAGCATCCGCCGCCTTCCCCTTCCCCTTCCCCTTCCCCGCCCGCCCCCGGGCCGGGGCTGCCCCGGGCGGAGCCTCTGCCGAGGGAACGGGGGAGGGACGGGCGGGGCCGGCGGGACCCCCGGGAACGGCCCCCGGGAGAGGGAACCGCCGGCGGGAACCGGGAACGGCCCCGGGATCCCAAACTGGGAACGGCCCCGAGGTCCCGGACTGGGAACGGCCCCGGGATCCAAACTGGGAACGGCCCCGGGATCCTACACCGGGATCCCAAACTGGGAGCGGCCCCGGGATCCAAACCGGGAACGGCCCCGAAGTCCCGGACTGGGAACGGCCTCGAGGTCCTACAGCGAGATCCCAAAGTGGGAACGGCCCCGGGATCCAAACTGGGAACGGCCCCGGGAACAGCCCCAGGATCCCAAACTGGGATCCTGGACTGGGAATGGCCCCAGGATCCTGCCCCGGGATCCTGAGCCAGGAACAGCCCCGGGAACAGCCTCAGGATCCCAAACTGGGAACGGCCGCAGGAACGCCCCCAGGATCCTGTACTGGGAACAGTCCCCGCTGGCAACAGCCCTGGGATCCTGAACTGGGATCCTGAACTGGGAATGGCCTCGGGAACAGCCCCAGGATCCTGAACCGGGATCCTGAACTGGGAATGGCCCCGTGATCCTGAACCGGGAGCAGCCTGGGGAACAGCCCTGGAATCCCGAACTGGGAATGGCTCTGGGATCCCACACCGGGATCCCAAACTGGGAACTGGGTCAGGGTCCTGCACTGGGAACCACTCTGGGATCCCAAACTGGGATCCCACGCTGGGATCTTGCCCCGGGACCCCAAACTGGGATCAGGCACGAGGGTCCTGGACTGGGATCTTGCCCCAGGAACCACTCTGGGATCCCAAACTGGGATTCCCACGCCGGGATCCCACCCCTGGGAATCACACCGGGATCCTCCCTGGGATCATCCCTTGGGATCCCACACCAGGACCCTCCCCGAGATCCCTGGATCACTCCCAACAGGATCCCTCCAGGGGAGGGTCGATCCTGGATCCCCCCGCCCTGGGGGAGGGGCCGGGCCGGGCCGGGGGGGGG
>NW_020925398.1:0-4275 GCF_003984885.1 Neopelma chrysocephalum | reverse complement strand
ACATGAGGACATGGGATATGGAGACATGGGGACGGCCCCTTCCCCCCTGTCCCCAGCAGTGTCCCCAGTGTGTCCCCATTGTCACCCACCTGCCCTGGCAGCTGGCACCCCCCCCCAGCAGTGTCCCCAGCAGTGTCCCCAGTGTGTCCCCATTGTGTCCCCAGTGCCACCCACCTGCCCTGACAGTCCCCCAGCCGGGGCTCGGCCCCTTCCCCCCGTCCCCCACGGTGTCCCCAGTGTGTCCCCAGTGTGTCCCCATTGTCACCCACCTGCCGTGACAGTCGGCCCCCTTCCCCATCCCCAGCAGTGTCCTCAGTGTGTCCCCATTGTCACTCACCTGCTGTGACAATCCCCCAGTCAGGGCTCAGCCCCTTCCCCCCTCCCCAGCATTGTCCCCATGCAGTGTCCCCAGTGTGTCCCCAGTGTGTCCCCCTTGTCACCCACCTGCCCTGACAATCCCCCAGCCCGGGGTCGGCCCCTCTCCGCAGCAGTTGGGCACAAACGGCCGCGTGGTTCCCCCGCGCCGCCAACATCAGGGGGGTCTGGCCATGCTGGGGGGACACACGGGGTGACCATCACCCCCCCCCCTTGTCCCCCCGTGTCCCCCCGTGTCCCCTCTGTCCCCACTCACGGCGTCGGGGGCGTCCAGCGGGGCCTCGTGGTCGCAGAGCAGGAGGACGCTGGAGGCGCAGCCCGAGGAGGCTGCAGGGGGTGTGGGGGGTCACACACGTGTCACGGGGGGGTCTGGGGGACCCTCGGTGTCCCCCATGTCCCAGGGTTGTCCCCCATGTCCCCCCCCTCACCAGCCCAGTGCAGCGGTGTCCGGTTCTGCCCGTCCACGTGGCGCTCGTTGGCTCCGTGCTGGGGGGGGACAGAGGGAAGGGACCCTCAGGGTGGGGAGGGGATGGCACTGACCCCCCCATCCCGGCTGTGTTCCCGTCCTCCACCTCATCCTCATCTTCATCCCTGTCCTTGTGCCGTGTCCTTGTCCCCATCCCATCCCATCCCACCCATCCCATCCCCATCTTCATCCCTGTCCTTGTGCTGTGTCCTCGTCCCCGTCCTCGTCCCCATCCCATCTCCATCCCACCCATCCCATCCCATCCCATCCCACCCATCCCATCCCATCCCCATCTTCATCCCTGTCCTTGTGCTGTGTCCTTGTCCCCGTCCTCGTCCCCGTCCATTCCCATCCCTGTCCTTGTCCCCGTTGTTATTCCGATCCCCATCCCCGTCTCCATCCCTCTCTCCGTGCCCAACCCCATCCTCATCCTCCTCTGCCTCCCTGTCCCCATGTCCGTGTCCTCATCCCTATCTCCATCCCGATTTTCACCTGTTTTCATCCTGGGCTCCATCCCATTCCCATCCCCATCTCCATCCCCATCCCATTCCACCCCATCCCATCCCATTCCACCCCATCCCATCCCATCCCATCCCATCCCATCCCACCCCGTACCTGCAGCAGCACCTTCACACACTGGGGTTGGCAGGCGATGGTGGCCAAGTGCAGGGCGGTGCTGCCTGGGGGACCGGGGACAGGGTTGGGGACACCCTTGGGGACACCCCCAATCCCCCCGGGGACACCCCCAATCCCCCGGGGACACCTCACTTTGGGGACACCCCCGGGGACACCCTCAATCCCCCCAGGAACACCCCCAGGGGACACCCCTTCTCCTTGGGGACACCACCCAGGGTCTGGGCTCCTCTGGAGGGGACACAGGGACCTGGCTGGGTGTCCCCACGTGTCCCCATAGTGTCCAAGGTGTCCCCAAGGTGTCCCAGGGCGTCCTCATGGTGTCCCAAGGTGTCCCCAGGGTGTCCCCGCATGCCCCCAGGGTGTCCCTGTGGTGTCCCAAGGTGTCCCCGTGGTGTCCCAAGGTGTCCCCAGGGTGTTCCCACATGTCCCCAGGGTGTCCCAAGGTGTCCCCACATGCCACCAGGGTGTCCCCATGGTGTCCAAGGTGTCCCCAAGGTGTCCCAAGGTGTCCCCACATGCCCCCAGGGTGTTCCCACATGCCCCCAGGGTATCCCCATGGTGTCCCAAGGTGTCCCCAGGGTGTCCCCACATGTCCCCAGGGTGTCCACACATGCCCCCAGGGTGTCCCCATGGTGTCCCCAGGTGTCTCCCGGGTGTCCAAGGTGTCCCCAGGGTGTCCCCACATGTCCCCAGAGTGTCCCCGTGGTGTCCCTGTGGTGTCCCAAGGTGTCCCTGTGGTGTTCCAAGGTGTCCCCGGGTGTCCCCACCTGTCCCCGCGGTGTCCCCGCGGTGTCCCCACCTACCGTCGTCGTTCCTCTCGTCCACGGGTGGCCCGTGGCTCAGCAGCAGCCTCAGGCACTCGGTGAGACCCCGGCCCGCGGCCACGTGGAGCCTGGGGGGGGGCAGGAGGTGGCCGTGGCGCGCGGCCCCCCCCCTCCCCGCCCCCCGTGTCACCCCCGGGCCATACGCGGACTGTCCCCGGGCGTTGAGCTTGGCGGGCCGGGCGCTCCTGCGGGCGACCAGCGCGGCCACCCGGGCCACGTCCCCCCGGGCCACCGCCTCCAGCAGCTTCTGGTCCCGCCGCGTCCAGCTCTCCACCTGGGGGGGGGAACCCCAAATCCGGGATGGGACCCCAGATCCGGCATGGGACCCCAGATCCAGCGTGGGAACTCCCAGCCCGGGATGGGACCCCAAATCCAGGATGGAACCCTAAATCCAGCATGGGATCCCTCAGCCCGGGGTGGGACCCCAAATCCGGGATGGGACCCTAAATCCGGCATGGGAACCCCCAGCCTGGGGTGGGACCCTAAATACAACATGGGACCCCAAATCCAGCATTCGAACTCCCAGCCCGGCATGGGATCCCAAATCCGGGACAGGATCCCAAATCTAGGACGGGACCCCCAGCCCGGGATGGGACCCCCCCGAGCGCCTCCTGCCTCAGTTTTCCGGTTCCCGGGGGGCTTCGTGGGGGATCCCGGGTCGCTCCATGGGGGATCCCGGGTCCCCGCGGATCCGGGAAGGGCGGGAGGTCCCGGAGCGTGTCCCGGCCTGTGCCCGCCCGGCCGGTTTGGCGAGTGCCACCGAGCAGGGCCGGGCTCCAGCGGGCACCGGGAGCGGCACCGGGAACGGGAACAGGGACAGGGAATGGCAACAGGGACCGGGAACGGGAACAGGGAACGGGAACAGGGACGGGGAACGGCAACAGGGACCGGGACCGGGAACAGGGACAGGGAATGGGAACACGGACCGGGAACGGCAACAGGGACCGGGAACGGGAGCAGGGACAGGGAACGGGAACAGGGACGGGGATTGGGAACAGGGACCAGGAATGGCAACAGGGACCGGGACCGGTAACAGGGAGTGGGATTGGGAACAGGGACCGATATCAGGAACAGGGAGTGGGAACAGGGACTGGGGTGGGCTCTGGGACCTGCAGCGGGAGCTGGATTGGGGTCAGGATCGAGGCTGGGATTGGGACTGCAACTGGGATCGGGATCAGCATGAGGGCTGGGATAGGGGTTGGGATTGGGACTGCAGCTGGGATCGAGGCTGGCATCGGAGCTGGGCTGGGGTAGGGAATGAGGCGGCATCGGGGTTGCCATTGGGGTCGGTTTTGGGATCGCAGCCGGCAGCGGGCTGGGATCGGGGCAGGGATCGGGATTGGGATCGCAGCCGGCACGGGCTGGGATCGGGGCAGGGATCGGGATTGGAATCGCAGTTGGCACGGGCTGGGACCGGGGCAGGGATCGGGATTGGGATCGCAGCCGGCACGGGCTGGGATCGGGGCAGGGATTGGGATCGGGATTGAAACCGGCAGCGGGTTGGGATCGGGGCAGGGATCGGGATTGGGATCGGGGCAGGGATCGGGATCGCAGCCGGCACGGGCCGGGAGCTGGGAGCGGAGTCTGGGGGTCCCCCCCGGCCCCGTCCCGTCCCCCCCTCCCGGGACTCACCGCGACCTGCGAGCTGGAGCAGGAGAACATCCTCTTCATGGCCGGGACCGCCGGGTGCCCCCCACCCGCTCCCGGGACCCCCGTGTGCCTCCCCCAGGTCCTGGGACCCCCGTGTCCCCCCCCTTCCTCCGCTCCCGGGACCCCCGTGTCCGCCCCCGCCGCTGCGGGATCTGCGGGATCCTCCGCCCGTCCCCGCCCCGCTCTCGGTCCCGCACCCGGCCCCGCCCCGGGAACGGCCCCGCCCGGGGAGGGTGCGCCCCAAAACCCGGGGGGGGGCACCCCCCCATCGCCCCCTCCCCCTCAAAACCCGGCTGAGACCCGACAACACTCAGTGCACGGATG
>NW_020925397.1:0-4295 GCF_003984885.1 Neopelma chrysocephalum | reverse complement strand
GGGGGGATTTGGGGCTGAATGGGAGGATTTGGGGTGCTTTGCCCACGCACTTGTCGGAGAGGACCCCGAAGAGCCCCGATCCCAGCAGGATCCCGCCCATGTAGATGGACTGGGCCAGCTGCCGCAGCCGCTTGGACTCGCACACCAGGTCCCACTGCCCGGGGAGGGGGGGACACACGGGGGGTCCGTCACCGCCCCGGCGCCGCCGCCGTGTCCCCATCTCGGGGGGAAAGGGGGCTCTGGGGGGTCCCCTCTCCCTCCCTCCTCCTCACCTCGGTGATGATGGTGTCGGTGAAGACGCCGTCCATGTAGGTCCAGCCATCGCGGCACGGCTCGGTGGGCGCGTCGCCGGCCGTGCCGTTGGCCACCCCGTTGGCCACCCCATTGACCACCCCGTTGACCACCCCGTTGGCCACCCCGTTGGCCACCCCACTGGTGGACCCGTTGGCCTCCAGGAGGTGCCACTGGAGCTCCACGTAGCGCCGGCAGCTCTGGGGCCGCCGGTGTCCGTCCAGGGGCACGGCCACGAGCAGGGGCACGGGTCCGGCGCTGGCGTTGGGGGCGCGGGGCCGGCAGTGGTGCTCGGGGACGCCGGCGGTGAAGTTCTGCAGCAGGTTGTGGCTGGCCAGCATGAGCAGCGGCACGGCCAGCGCCGCCACGTACGTCACCTGGAAGCGGCCCATCCCGCCCAGCCGGGCCAGCAGCTCCACGAAGGACATGGCCACGGCGGCGGCGGGGACAGAGCGGGAACGGGGACGGAGCGGGAACGGGGATGGATCAGCTGGGGAGAGGAAGGGGAAGAGGGTGAGGGACGGGCACGTCCCAGCCCAGGGATGGGCAAAGGGATGGGCAAGGGGTGGTTTGGAGGAGGGTGAGGGATGGGCTGAGGGATGGGCCAAGGGATGGTCAAGGAATGGCCAAGGAAGGGTCAAGGAATGTCCAAGGGGTGGTTTGGAAGAGGGTGAGGGATGGGTTGAGGGATGGGCTAAGGGATGGTCAAGGAATGGGCCAAGGATGATCAAGGAATATCCAAGGGTTGGCTTGGAGGAGGGTGAGGGATGGGCTGAGGGATGGGCCGAGGGATGGTCAAGGAATGGTCAAGGAATGTCCAAGGGGTGGTTCAGGGGATGGACCAAGGGGTGGTTCCAGGGGTGGATCCAGGGATGGATGAAGGGAAAGGGTCGGATCAAGGAATGGGCCAAGGGATGGATCCAGAGGTGGATCCGGGGGTGGATCTGGGGGTAGATCCGGGGGTGGATCCAAGGGTGAGGGTTGGACCAAGGGTTGGACCAAGGGATGGATCCAGGGGTGGATCTATCGATCGCCATTGACTGATCGATTGATCCCTATCAGGGTGTCTGCTGATTGATCAGTCTGCCAATCCTTCGATCTCTCTATAGATCCCTTGATCGATCACCCTCCCCATCTATCGATCTGTTACCTTTGATCAATTATTGATCTGTTACCTTTGATCAATCCACCTCTCTGGCACTTTCACTCTATTGATCTGTCAGTCTATTGATCTGATATCTATTGATCAATCCCCCTCTCACTCTGTTGATCTGTCAATCTATTGATCTGTCAATCTATTGATCAATCCCCCTCCCTCTTACTCTATTGATCTCTCAATCACTGATTATTCCTGGCTATCAGTTCCCTCCCTCCCTCTCATTATCGATCAATCAATCAATCAATCGATCAGTCGATCAGTCCCCTCTCCCTCCTGTCCCCTCAGCCCCTCCAAGGTCCCTCCCACCATGATCCCTCGCGATCGATCGATCCCCACCTGCTCCTTCTCCTCCTCCTCCTCCTCCTCCTCCTCCTCCCTCGGCCGCTCTCGGACTCTCCGGCTCCGGACACTCCGGACACTCCGGACACTCCTCTGGCCCCACCCCCTCCCTCAGCCCCGCCCCCTCCCTCAGCCCCTCCCTCCCCCCCTCGGTCAATGGATCGATCGATTGATTGATGGATTTCTCTGCTGCCCCTCCAATAAATTGATTCTCTGATGATCTCCACGGGTCCAGTGATCAACTTATTGATCCCCCCCCTATTGACTGATCAATTGATCTCCCTCTCGATCAACCCTGTGGGTTCCTCCTCAATCAATAAATTACTGATCACTGGATCTCCCTTATCTAGGATTTGGTGATCAATTAGTGCAGAACCTATTTATTGATTGATTGCTCCTTATGTTTCTGCTGATCAATCTATTGATCTATGGACTGATCTATTAATCTGTTGATGGATCCATTGATCAATCTATTAACCTACTGATGGATCTATTGATCAATCTATTAACCTGTTGATGGACCTATTGATCAGCCTATTGATCTGGGTGGATCCCTATTGATCCATCTCATGGTCCGTGGATCTCTGTCACAGATAAATTGATCTCTCATTTACTCATCGATCAACTGATGACCAATAACGTTACTATTGATCAGCTTTTCTCTCTGCTGAGCTTTCTATTGATCAGGTTTTCTTTGATCACCTGATCACCCTTCCTCTCTCTATTTATCAATTTGTTGATCACTCTTCCTCTCTATTGATTGGTCCATTGAGCTTTCTATTGATCACCCTTTACTGACCAATCTATTGATTGGTCTATTGATCACCCTTCTTCTCTCTTTATTGATCTATTGATCACCCTTCCTCTCTCTTGATTGATCTATTGATCACCCTTCCTCTCTGTTGATGGATCTATTGATCACCCTTCCTCTCTATTGATCCATTTATTGATGACCCTTCCTCTGCATTGATGGATCTATTGATCCCCCTTCCCCTCTATTGATCCGCTGAGCTCCGAGTTCTTTCCCGGTCGCTCCCTGCCCACCCCAGGGGTCTCTCCCCAGCTCCACTCACCCGTCCGTCGCTCCAGTCACCGCGTGGCCTCTCCCACCCCCCGATCCCTCTGCCCGGAGCCGCTTCCCGGCCGTCACCACCCTGGGCCGCCCATGGCCCCGGCCCCGACCCCGACCCCGACCCCGCTGCCTTTTAAAGCCGCCCCCGGTCCCAGTTAACGTTTGACTCCGGATGGGCCCGATCCCGCCACGGATCAACGGAGACGTTCCCGGGGCGGAATCGCCGGTGCCGGACACGCCGCCCCCACGCCGGGATCCCCCTCCCCCGGCTCCGGGATCATCATCCCGCCCTCCCCATCCTCATCCTCACCCTCACCCGGGAAACCCCCCGACCCCAGAACGGGGGGGGGACCCCCAAACACCCCCCCCCGGGGCTTGTTTCACCCCCCCGAGGGGGAGGATTGGGGGGCAAAGTCTTCGGGAGCCCTGAAGCGGATCCCGGGAGCCCCTTGGACCCCGGGCAGGAGGGCGGCGGGAGCGGCCGAGCGTGGGCAGGACGGGGCAGCCCCGGGCACCGGGAGGGGGGGATGGGATGGGATGGGGGGGGGACACACCCGGATTGTCACCATGAGAGGGGGGACGGGGTGGGCTGGGGGGCTGGAAACTGGGAGCCGTGGGATTCCTGGGTCCTTGGGATTGCTGGGTCCTTGGGATTCCTGGTTCCTTGGGATATCTGGATCCTTGGCATACCCAGGCACCTGCATGTCTGGATCCTTGGGATCCGTGAGTCCTTGGGATACCCAGGCACCTGGATGTCTGGATCCTTGGGATTTCTGGATTTTTGGGATATCCGGGCACCTGGTTCTCTGGTTCCTTGGGATTTCTGGATCTTTGGGATATCTGGGCACCCCGATGCCCGGGATCCTGGGCCCTTGGGATCCTGGACACGTGGGCCCTTGGGACATGTGGGTCCTTGGGACGTGTGGGTCTTGGGATCCCTGGGTCCTCAGGATCCTGGGACTTTGGGATGTCTTGGCACTCGGACATGTGGGTCCTTGGGATCCCTGGGTCCTTGGACATGTGGGTTCTTGGGAGTCCTGAGTCCTTGGGATCCCTGAGCCCTGGGGATGTTGAGTTTCCCATGTTAGTGAGTCCTCGGGATCCCTGAATCCTTGGGATCCCTGAATCCTCACGATCCCAGAGTCCTCGGGATCCCCAAATCCTCAGGATCTCTGAATCCTCATAATCCCTGAGCCCCTGGGATACCCAAGCCCCCTGATGCCTTGGGATCCCCTGTCCCTGGGACCCCAGATCTTTGCTCCTCCGGATCCCTGGATCCTTGGGACCCCCGGTCCTCGGGATCCCTGGATCCTTGGGATCCCTCCTCCTCCTCCCCGAGCCCTCTCCCGTGTCCCTCTGTCCGAGGGGAGGAGGGGCCGGGTCGGTGCCGGGTCGGGGCCTCGGGCTCAGCTCCCGCTGCCTCCCGTGTTTTCC
>NW_020925396.1:0-1258 GCF_003984885.1 Neopelma chrysocephalum | reverse complement strand
GGAACTTGGGTTCATTGGGGTTAGTGCCTGTTTAGGGTTCGGTTGTTTCATTTTCATTGTTTTCTCCTATGTGCAGATCTTCAGGGCTGTGCTGAGGATCCCCTCTGAGCAGGGATGGCACAAAGCCTTTTCCACGTGCCTCCCTCATCTGGCCGTGGTCTCCCTGTTTCTCAGCACTGGCTTGTTTTCAAATGTCAAGCCATCCTCCATCTCCTCCCCATCCCTGGATCTGGCACTATCAGTTCTGTACTCGGTGGTGTCTCCAACACTGAACCCCCTCATCTACAGCCTCAGGAATCAGGAGCTCAAGGATGCCCTGAGGAAAATGATGACTGGATGCTTTTCAGGAGCAATAAAGTGCCTATTTTCTCGTGTGTAGCATTCAGAATGGGACTCACTAATGGCCCAGCCTTCCTGCTCTGGTTTTTCCTGGAGGTCATCGGGTTCTTCTTGCAATAATTTTCTGTGCAATTAAACATTATTATGCATCTGCCTTCTAATTTAGTGTCCACCTTTTGATTTTGACACTGAGACTGTATAAATGATGAATTGTGTTCTCTGAGTATTTAAACAAAATAAAGGACCCTGCAGTGCCTTCTTTGTCCAAGACCCTTCTTCTCACATGTTCTTAAAGGACAGCACACTGCAGGACAGGGTGTATTTGCAAACGGGAAGGGGACAATAATCCCAGCCCAGCAGCACTGCCAGGGAGCAGCAGGGCTTGGTCTTTGCAGAGCTGCTCTCTTGCCACTTCCACACTGTCCTCCTGAGCCCCTTTCTCGCTGTAAGACCTGAGTGCTCTCTGAGCACAGTCCTGGGGGCTGGAAGCCCTTGGAGCACAAGCAGGGACAGGCCCTGGGAACTTGTGAAGCACAGCTGGGCTCCCTTCCAGCATCTCCAGGATGCTGTGGGATCTTCTGAGGCCACTGCATGGACTGGGTCACTTCTTCTGTGACCCTGCTCCAGAGCTGGAACTCTCCTGCAGTGTCACCATGACACTCCTGCTCTCTGCTTTCCAGATTTCACTTTTAGATCCAGTCTTCCCCTCCTGTTCACAGGGACCTCCTGTGAGTGCTTCAGAGCTGCCATCCTGGGGCAGCTCCTGCCCAGCGTGGGCAGGCACAAGGTCTCTCCACCTGCTCCTCTCACCTCCCCAGGGCCACTGTTTTCTGCAGCCTCCTCATCCTTGCCCAGCACAGCCCTCCTGGCACAGTTGGACACAGCCCTTGTTCTACACCCTCCTCAGGCACCTGCCCAA
>NW_020925395.1:0-4504 GCF_003984885.1 Neopelma chrysocephalum | reverse complement strand
ATCCCAGGGAATCCAGCACATCCATCCCAGGGAATCCAGCACATCCATCCCAGGGAATCCAGCACATCCACCCTGGAGAATCCAGCACACCCATCCCAGGGAATCCAGCACATCCATCCCAAACCCTCCTGGGTGGCACTGCAGGGAAATCAGGTGTCCCATGATCCAGCTGGGATGTCACACACTCCAAGCCCCACTCTGCTCCCAGGGATTTGAGATGGAGTTAGGAAGTTAAAATACAGATAAATCAAGTATTATTTTATACCTCCCCTGAATCCCAGGAAGTTTCCAACCCCAGTCAGGCTGGAAGAATTCCTAAAGGGACTCTTGAGCTATTCAAGCCCATAATTTGTCCAAGAAATGACCTTGAGTGACTCGTTTGCCCCAAGAAATGAGGGAGGAAAGCTCAGGAATTCTGAGGGTCATTTGAGTTCTTTACAATCCTAAAAATCTATTACAAAATCAATAATTTACAATTAATATTAATTAATTAAGAAAACAAGGCACTAATTTGTCACTGTTGAGGCTTTGGGTTTGGTTTGAGCTCACCAGGAAAAACAAAGAAATATTAAACAGAGTGTTCTGGGATTTCCAATTTCACACGGTTTTGCAAGGAAAAGAACATTTATGGGGGAAAAAAAAGGCATTTCAGAAGGATATCTGTGAGCATCCAGGTGTGCAGCACCTGCACAGGTGAGATGGGAACCAAGACAGGAACACTGAGCCAGGAATTCCCCCCCATCCCTGTTTCCTGCCAGCTGGGAACAGTGTCCAGGCCCGGCAGTACCTGGGAAGAGGGGCTGGATTGTTCTCCCTCCTGCAATCCTTGGGATGTTTATTTTTCTTCCTTCCCCTCCTGCTTTTTGTTCCTTCTATTTGCCTTTTGTTTCCTTTTTTTTCCTCCCATTTTTTCCTTTCTGTTTTCCCTTTTTCCCCCCTTTTTTTTATTTTTTATTTTTTCCTTTCATTTTCTCTTTTTTATTTTCCCTTTTATTTTTTCCTTCCCCATTTTCCCTTTCGTTTTTCCCTTTTTTCTTTGTATTTTTCCCTTTTTCCCTTCTATTTTCCTTTTTCCTTATTTCCCTTTTTCCATTCTATTTTTCCTTATTTCCTTTTTCCCTTCAATTTTCCTTTTTTCTTTTCATGTTCCTTTTATTTTCCCTTCCCCCCTTTTCCTTTCTCTTTTTATTTTCCTCTTTTATTTTATTTTTTTCCCTTTCTCCCTTTTGTTTTCCCTTCCCCCCCTTTTTCCTTATTTCCCCTTTTCCTCTTTATTTTCCTTTTTTCCTTTTATTTTGCTTTATTTCCCCTTTTCCTCTTTATTTTCCTTTTTTTCCTTTTGTTTTCCTTTTATTTCCTTTTTTGTTCCTTTTCTGTTTTTCCCTTCTTCCCCCCAGGAATGCTGGCCAAGCACTGCTCCCCCCCTCCCAGCCAAGGAAAGCTCCATGCAGGGATATTTTATAGGGAATATGCAGAGCCAGCTCCACCTGTATCCCTGGAAAAGCCACATTTTACCCTTTATTCCCTTCTCCCTCCCCATTCCCAGTTGATTCCTCTGAACCTGCTCATTCACATTTCAAATCCAGGGAATTCTTTTGGAGCCACACTAAGTTTTAAGCTCCAACTTCTAAAATTCCCCCTGAGGCACTTCAAGACACACAAAAAAAGGGCCATTTTCAAATGTTATAACGGACATGACTCATTTTTGCTCCTTAATATCTTTGAATATATTTTTAAAAGCTTTAAAGCTCTTAAAGAGCTTTTATAGTTCTATTACATATATGATATTATATATCAAATGGCTCTCTATATAAGAGTTAAACTATATTTAGGGAGAGCCCCTCAGCTCGGCAGCAAAGGGCACTGCTGGATGCTCCTTATTATATTTATATATTATATAAATGCATATTTGCATGTAATTATTAAATATTGTTAAATATATTGCATAAAACATCAATATTATTAAATATAGATTAAACCTATGTTTTTATGTTATATAAATAAATGATATTACGCTGTAATGTTATTTTCTATATATTTATACATCTTTGATGTGATATTTCACAGTGTTAAAGCCATTACAGGGCTGGTTTGGGGGTTCTTTAGGAGCACAGGATTTAGGGGCTCGGGGGGGGGTTCTGCAACCCCCAGCCCTGACATCCTGAGTGCCAAATCCCATCGGGAAACAGGGATTTGGGCCCAAACAAGACAACTTCGGGAGCCCACGATGGGGGATGAGCTTCTGCTGCCAGGGCAGAGGGGACAGAGGTGGGGGGATCCAAGGGGGGTCACCCCGGGCAGGGGGACCCTGCCCAGCCCTGCCTGGCACCCACATCCCGGGCAGAGCATCCCACATTCCCTGCACATCCATCAGAGGGCAGGACACCCACCCCGAGGGCAGGGCACCCACATTCCCTGCAAAGCACCCGTCCCGAGGGCAGAGCACCCAGATTCCCTTCCCAGCACCCACATCCCGGGCAGGATACCCACATTCCCTGCACAGCACCCCGGATTCCCTTCCCAGCACCCACCCCGAGGGCAGGATACCCACATTCCCTGCAGGACACCCACCCCAAGGGCAGAGCGTCCAGCCGAGGGTAGGACACCCACATTCCCTTCCCAGCATCCATCCCGAAGGAAGGGCACCCGTATCCCTGCCAGGACACCCACATTCCCTGCACAGCACCCATCCTGAGCGCGGGACACCCATCCCCAGGGCACAGCACCCACCTGAGGGCCGGGGCACCCTGCGGGATGCTCTGCCTGCGGCAAACGTCACCCGAGCCGGCCCCTTCCACCCCCTCCATCCTGCCTCCCTTCCACCCCCTCCATCCTGCCCCCCTCTCCCCCATGGATCAGATGGATCCGCGGCCGCCCGAGCGACGCTCAAACAAACACTGGATTTTTCCAGGGCAGGGTTTTCCACGTCTAACCCCGGCACTGAGCTGCCCATGGAGTTCACGCTCCGCAGAAACAAAAGTTCCGCCCGGCTGGGCTCGGGGTTGCCCAAAAAGCTCGGGATTATGCCCGGAAGGCAGAGAGCTTTCCTCCTCACCGGCTCGCCCAGGAATTTGAGCTACAAAGGATTTACTTGTCAGGGAAACGGAGCATTTTATAGGAATCTATAAATATGCATTTAAATCCTGCGCTGAGGAGCAGAATTATCTCCAAGGAAGTTGAGAATCCCGGTGGCTCAGCCCGCAGCCTGAGGCTCTCCGAGGTGGTCCCTGCTCCAGGAAAACAGGACGGGAAGGCTGGGATAGCAGCAGAAGGACCCAAAAATGATCTAAGATCATCTCGTTCCAAATCTTGGCCCTGGGCAGGGCCACCTTCCACTAGACAAGCTTGCTCCCACCGCAGGGACAAGGGGGCAGCCCTGGCAGGAGGGAGGGATGGCACAGCTCTGCTGTCGGAGGCTCCGGCAGCTCTGGGACAGGGAGGGGATGGTGGGATGAGGGGGTGGTGGGATGGGGTGGTGGGATGTCCCCAAGGGACCAGCAGCGGGGCCACGGCTCTTTCACAGATCATCAAGGCTGGAAAAGCCCTCCAAGACCATCGAGTCCAACCATCCCCCAGCGCTGCCAAAGCCACCGCTGACCCCTCTCCCCAAGTGCCACATCCACACGGCTTGGAAACCCCTCCAGGGACGGGGACTCCAGCACTGCCCCGGGCAGGACAACTCTTCCCACGAAGGAATTTTCCCTAACACCCGACCCTCCCCGGGGCCGCGTCCCTCACCTTGAGCAGCTTGCAGCGGATCTGCGCCGAGACCATGTGGCTGTTGCGGAGGTTTCCCACGCGGAACATGAGGGTGAGCTTCCCGTCCCGCATGGAGATGGCGGCGTGCTCGCTGAACATCAGCGTCTCGGCCCTCTTCTTGGGCTGGGACATCTTGATGAACATGCAGCCGATGAGGAAGGCGTCCACGATGGAGCCCAGGATGGACTGGAAGAGGAAGAGGATGATGCCCTCGGGGCACTTGTCGGTGATGTAGCGGTAGCCGTAGCCGATGGTGGCCTCGGTCTCGATGAAGAAGAGGAAGGCGGAGGGGAAGTTGTACACGTTGGCCACGCAGGGGGTGTAGCTGTCGTCGTGCGCCTTGTTGAGGTCGCCCCGCATGTAGGCGATGACCCACCACATGGAGGCCATGAAGAGCCAGGCCACCGTGTAGGTGAGGATGAAGATGAAGAGGTTCCAGCGCCACTTGAGGTCCACGAGGGTGGTGAAGAGGTCGGACAGGTAGCGGCTGGTCTCGCCGCCCAGGTTGCCGTGCTGGACGTTGCAGCGGCCGTTCTTGTCCACGAAGCGCTGGCGCTTCCCGCGGGGGGCGGCCCTGGGGGGCGGCAGCCCCGCTCCGCTGGCCGAGGTGCTCACCACCTGGTAGTCGTCCCCCAGCTTGCGCCGCAGCGCCGACATGCTCCGCGCCCCCCCCCGCAAAGCCCCGCCGAGCCCCCGCAGCCCGGCCCGGCCCCGCGGAGCCTCCGCTCGGCGCCGCCGCCGCCGC
>NW_020925394.1:0-1555 GCF_003984885.1 Neopelma chrysocephalum | reverse complement strand
AAGCTGCCAAGGAGGCTGCCTGCTCTTGCTGTGCTTTCTGGTGCCATGTTGTGCCGTGCTGTGCTGTGCTGCCCTGTGCTGTGCCACAGTCTCTTCTGCCATGCTGTCCTGTGCCATGCTCTGCCTGCCCTGGGGCAGAGGGTGCAGGACCTGGGGGAAGGGGGTTTGCATGTTTGCACTGTGCCATGCAGTGCTGTCCTGGGCCACCCCAGCTCACACTGTTTATGTTATTTCTGCCTGAGGGGCTGAATGCTCTGATGCAGCCTTGATGTACCCTGATGTGCCACCCTGTGCCATCTCTCACACCATGCCATGCCATGCCATGCCATGCCACAGTGCGGCATGTGTGACCAAGGGGGCTGCCAGCTCTGATGGTGCTGTCCTTGTAGGCACTGTTGGTCACCTGCCCCTGGGATAGGGCAGTACCCAGCACCCCCAGCTCTCCCCTGCCCTGCCCAGGGAGAGGGAATTGCTGTCCCAGCTGGTGCCCATGCCATCATTCCCAGCTGCCACATGCAGGGGCCATGCCATGGGACACACATCCCACTGCTCAGTGAGGCTGCAGGGGGGACCGTGGCTCAGCAGTGCCTGAGGCACCCACACAACTCCCGGTCCCCAGTGTGACCTGCAGGGCCTGTGGAGGAACCAGCTGGGCTCCAACATGACCCTCTTGGCCCTGAACACAGCTGGCCCCTTCTCGGGCTTCTACCACACTGCTGTGACAGCCACCAACAAGCAGATCCTGGGCTCACCCCTGCAAGGGGCCCAGCAGCACCCCGGTGCCAAGAGACACCCCACCTTCGGCTTCACCATGCACTGGCAGTTCTCAGGTACAGCAGTGCCGGCGATCCCCTGCCCGTGCTGGGAGTGGGGAGCCCTCCAGCTGGTCCCCCCCAGCACTCAGAATGTCCAGAGGAACTCTGCCTGTGGGCACAGACTGGCCACACACACTTGCTTCTGCCCTGGGACGTGGTGATGGGAGAGGTGCCTGTCTGGGCTGGGTAGCGGGGCTGTCTGTCTGGGAAAGGTGGCAGGGGTGTCCATCTGTCTGTCTGAGGGACATGGCAGGGTTGGTGCCCGTCTGTCTGTCCGGGTGATGTGGAGCCAGCCCATCTGGCCAATCTGGCAGGCAGGTCCATCTCTCTGTCCAGGGAATGTGCTGCGTGGTGTTTGTCTCTATGTCTGTCTGTCTGTCTGTCTGCCAACATCAGGTGGCCCAGGTGCCTCTGTCTTGAGGTGCAAGCTCTCAGCCCCCTCTGCCTCTCTCAAACCCTGCCAGACTCCACCACAGCCTTTGTAGGCCAGTGCTTTGTGGATTGCCATGGCAAGGAGAGACTGGAAGCCACATGGCTCCTGTGGGAAGAGGTCCCATCCCACAGGGACACCTGGAAAGCCACCAGGTGAGCCCTGTCCTGGCCCTCCCAACCCACAGCCCTCACTCCCCTCCTCCTGACACATCTTCCTTGCAGAGCTGGCACCTCCATCTTCACCCACATCAAGTGATGGGAAAAGGGCCCAGAGCTGCCTGCAGCCTGCTGTGCTTCTGCATCCCCAA
>NW_020925393.1:0-442 GCF_003984885.1 Neopelma chrysocephalum | reverse complement strand
TGGGCAGTTGCACCCAAATGTTCAAATCAGAGACGGTGCTAACAATTTGAAACGTGTTTTGCAGCTTAAGCCTGGATGAAAGGGAAATGTAACTCTAAAAAAAGGGTAAGGTCATGGCAGAATCTGCACTTACACACCCTGTTTTCCCAGAATATTTGCCTTCATTAATAATGATTTCCCCTGAGCAGCAGGCTGATGACTCGCAGTGGCAATGGTGTAACCCCTGCCTGTTTGGACTGAGGAGTCCCACCTGTTGTAGCAGGCAAAACTTAGACAAGATGTTTGGTGCAGTATTTGCTAGAGAGCAGATACTATTCTAAGAATACACATCCACTGTTGTGGAAGGAACTTGTAGCCTTAATGCTTTTGAGCTTAACAGCCGTATCATTAAACATGATAATTTCAGATAGTAAAAGAATCCCGTTAGATTTTTGGTGTGAGT
>NW_020925392.1:0-15139 GCF_003984885.1 Neopelma chrysocephalum | reverse complement strand
AAAAGGAAACTCACGGTGGAGCCCGAGCAGGAGGAGGAGGAGGAGAAGAAGAAGAAAAAGAAGAAGAAGAAGAAGGCAGTGGCCCAGGACTTGGAGGAGGATTAGGGAGCAGGGGCTGGAGCAGGAGCTCCAGCACATGGACAGACAGACGGACTGAGAGACTGAGGGACAGGAGGAGCTCGGGGCGGCCCCTTGCTGTGTCCCTGCAGTGCCCTGGGCCTGTCCCCTGGCACAGTGGCCACACTGAACGTGTCGTGGCCCCTCGTGCGGGTGAGTCCTTTGGGCACCAGCAGCCCCTGGGCTGTGCCTTACACAGTGTTACCCCAGCCCCGTGTTCCTTCCCTTGGGGGGGTTTGGGTGCACGTGGGGTGTCCCTGGGCTGTGTCCCTGCCCTGGGGGGCTTGGGCTGTGTGTGGCCGTGTCCCTGCCCTGGGGGGCTGGGACTGTGTGTGGCCGTGTCCCCCCCCTGTGCCGTGCAGGGGGCAGGACCCGCTCGGGCTGATGAGCCCCAATAAAGGGCCGAGGTTGTTGTGTACCCCTCCTGTCCTGGTGTGTGCCAGGGGGTGCCCTCGCTCTCCCCCCTGGCACAGGGACACGATGGCACCGTGGTCAGGCCTGAGGCCACTTTATTGGAGGGAAGGAGTGATTTACCGGGTGGGCAGGGCAGGGCAGGAGCCGGGAGGGGTCCCACCCCGGGCACTACCCCTCCAGGGCAGCTATCAGTGCCCCTCCAGGGCAGCTATCACGGCCTGGGTGAAATCCAGGGAGGTGGAGTAGCCCCCCATGTCCGCCGTGCGCACCTGCAAGGAGAGGGGAGGGTTAGGGAGGGGGAGGGACCCCGGCAAAGGGACCCCCAGCCCCAGCCTGGGCAGTGCCACGGTGGGACAGGGGCCCTGGGCAGCCCCCAGACTGTCCCTGCACCCCGGGGGCTGCAGGGGGAACCGTGGGGACACAGGGAGAGGCTGAAGCCCCCCCGTGCCCCACACGAGGTGATGGGCATCAGACACCCCAAACTCCGGGCACCTGCGGGCACTGTGGTCTCTGGTTCCAGCACTGCCCCCCCTATTGCAGAGCAGCCCCTCCCCAGGCAGAGCTGCTCCCCAGGAGGGGACAAGAGGGGCTGGGGCTGAGCCCCCCCTCTCCCCCCAGCCCAGTGCCCCCCAGGCTGTGACCCCCCGGGCTGGAGGGAAGCGTTGGACCCTTTATTAGCAAGCAGGAGTTACAGAGCACAGCACGATGACACAGCCCAGCACCCGCCCCACAGCGACCCCAGGAGCCACAGGGACCCCTGGGCTCACGCTGGGGCTGGTCCCTGGTCCCAGGAGCCACCAGGACCCCCGGGGTGGCACCATGGCTGGTCCCAGGAGCCACAGGGCCCCTTGTCCCTGTGCCAGCAGCAGATGGGAGTAGGGGAAGGAGGGTGGGGGAGCCCTGTGGTCCCGTTTATTGCTAAAAGCTTCATGGGAATGGTGGTCCCGTAGTCACAAGGGGCCATGGAATGGTGGTCCCACAGTACTGGTGGTCCCAATGTCCCTGGAAGCTGCCTGTGCGTTTGGGGCACTGCCCCGTCCCCCCCAGCACCCCAATGGACCCTGAGATCCGCCCTGGCCTCGTGGAGCCATCCCGACTGGGGGGAACTGGGACTGGGGAGACGGGGGTTACTGGAGTTACTGGGCTGGGCAGGGGGGAGTCCCCCTTCTCCCCGGGGGGATTGGACTGGGGTGGGGGAGTCTGGGGAGGGGTTTGGGGGGCCGAGGCGCTGTGGGGGCTGCCGGGGGTGGGTCCTAAGCCCCGTAGTGGGGGTGCAGGTTGTCAATGACGGACTTGACGAAGTCGGAGGTGGTGGAGTAACCGCCCAAGTCCCGAGTCCGGACCTGCAAATCCAACACAGGGAGGGGGAGAAACGGGGGGAAACTGCTGGTGAACGAGGGAAACGGCTCCCAGAGGGAGAGGAGAGGAGAGAGAGGAGCCCCTCGAGTGCCAGGGGGATGGAGCCATGGAGGGTCCCTTGAGCGCCCTGCTAGGAATTGGGGTGGGGAAAAGGCCATGGAGGGTCCCCCAGCCCTGCCAGGACCTGGGGTGGGGATGGGGGTCACAGAGGGTCCCTCAAGCACCCTGCCAGGATCTGGGGTGGGGAGAAGGCCATGGAGGGTCCCTCAGCCCTGCCAGAAGTCCCTCCCTTGCCAGCACATGACCCCGGGGACAAGTGTAGGAGAGGAGAGGAGAGGAGCCAGGATTCCAGATGGAAACAGGAAAGGAGCCAGGATTCCAGCTGGAGAGAGGAGCCAGAATTCCAGCTAGAAGAGAAGAGGCGCTGGGATTCCAGCTGGGAGAGGAGCTGGAATTGCAGCTGAAGAGAGGAAGAGGAGCCAGAGCCTCGCCCAGGACACAGAGCCCCGACCGACCCACCGCCCCACACTCACTTTGCCGCCTTTGATCACCTTCTTCACCGCGTCCGAGATCAGGTTGGAGTGGTGTTCCAGGCTGGGGAGGGGCAGGGCAGTGGGTCAGCCCCCAGCAGCCCCCTGCAGCCCCCCAGCAGCCCCCCAGGCCCAGCCCAGCACGTACTTGAGGTGCCTCAGCATGTTGGAGGCCGACAGCAGCATGGCCGTGGGGTTGGCGATGTTCCTGCCCACAGCCTGGGCGAAGGGGTGCCGGGCGCCCTGCGGGACAGAGGCCACGGTGAGGGGGCCCCCCCGTGCCCCCCTGGGTGTCCCCGGGGACCCCCAGCCCCCCCGGGGCAGCTCACCAGCTCGAACACGGCGTACTCGGCGCTGTAGCTCTCCCCGGGCACGACGCCCGCGCCGCCCACCAGCCCCGCCGCCAGGTTGTCCACGATGTTCCCGTACAGGTTGGGCATCACCAGCACGTCGAACTGGTACGGGTTCTGCACCAGCTGGGGGGGCACGGGGGGCACGTGAGGCCCTGCACGCCCGGGGGCAGCTCGACCCACCCCTGGGATGTGGCGGGGGGGTGGAACACAGAGGGGCCTGGGGGTGGCTGGGTGAGCTCCAGGGTCTCCTCCAGAGCCTAACAGAGCTCCAGGAGAGCTGGAGAGGGATTTGGACAAGGGATGGAGGGGCAGGGCAAGGGTCCAGGTGCAGCTTTTGGGGTTGCAGCTCCTGGGGGAGCAGCAGTGGGTGGTGCAGGAGGGCTCAGGTTTGGGGGGGGCCTCACCTGCATGCAGCAGTTGTCAATGATCATGGTGTCGAACTTGATCTTGGGGTACAGCTCTGCCACCTCCTTACAGCACTGCAGGAACAGCCCATCCCCCAGCTTCCTGCACAGGGCAAACACCGGGAAGGGTTGGTGGGAAACGGGAATCCTTATGGCACCAGGTGTCCAACAGGAACTGCAGGTGCCCAACTGGAACTGGGGTCTGTGATAAGAGTTGGGGCTTCTGGTGCTGCTTTGTTCCTCCCCCCCAGCCCCTCTCTCCCTTTCTGCCACCTCTGAGAGGAACGTGGTTTGTGCCAGGTGAACACACCTGGAAGGACTCAGGGAGCACAATTTCCTGTCTCAAGCACTGTCAAGGCCACAAAAGGAACCTCCCAGGAGATAAACCAGCACAGCAGGAACTTGAGGTAAGCACAGATGGCAGGAGTTTACACCAGGAAGGTGCTAATTCCAGGCCTAGGGTTGGTCAGTTAATGCACCCCATCAGATTCCCACCCTGGCAGACTGTGGGAACAGAACTGACTGCTCACACACAGCACCCCAAGTCATGGGAGCATCCGTGACCTCCCCATCAGAGCTTGGGCTGTCCAGAGGTGGGAGAGGACAGCTTTGTCTGTCCAGAGGTGGGAGAGGACAGCTCTGTCTGTCCAGAGGTGGGAGAGGACAGCTCTGTCTGTCCAGAGGTGGCAGAGGACAGCTTTGTCTGTCCAGAGGTGGGAGAGGACAGCTCTGCCCTGGAGGTGCTGCGCTGACCCCGAGTTCTCCAGACCTGCTCAGCCCCAGAGCAGTGTCCCGCTCACTGTGACACCGCTGCCACCACAGAAGGGATCCCGGGGTGTCTCCCCAGCCCAGTGCCAGCCCCGAGGGCACAGCGGTGTGCCCAGGGCACTCACATGATGTTGGCCTTGTGCACGGCTGTGACCTTGGCCCGGCCCTTCTTGGTGGCGTAGTCGAAGGCGAACTTGGCGATGCGCTGGGACTTGGCGCGGGTGATGATCTTCAGGCACTCGATCACCCCCTTCACACTCTGGGGGCACAGGGGGGGTCACCCACAGCACCCCCAGCCCCCCCAGCAGGTCCCCAGCACCCCCCTGGCTTGGGCTGGACAGAGCTCTCTCCCCAGTCGCTGGGATTTAGGGTGAGGATGATGATGGCGACAGGCAGATGTCGTGGGGGTTGCTCACCCCACAAATTAAGGACATTTCGGTGCCCCCCCCTCTGCCAGGGCAGGAGAATTTGGGGGAGGACTGGCCAAAGGGGTGTCCCAGCTCCCAGAATGTCCTGCCCAGGACAGGAACTGGAGGGGGCAGTTACTGGTGGGCACTGGTCAGTGGGTGGTGGGAGAGTGACTGGGCATCACTTGTTCCACCTGGGGTCTGTTCATCTCCCTCTCCTTGTCATTGTATTTATTATATTGTATTTATGTAATTTATTATGTATAATGTATTATTATCTGTATTATTCTTATATGTATATTATAATTGTATTTTATTAAAAATAATATTTATATTTTAGTACCAGTAGTTAGCATTAGTATTGCTGCTATTATTATTTTGTTTCAATTATTAAATTTTTCTTATCCCAACCCATGTTCACCTTTTTCTTTCCTGTTCTCCTCCCCCTGGGGAGGGAGAGGGGGGCACTGAGGGCTGGGGTTAACCCAGGACAACACCCATGTCCCCTTGTCCCCTTTTTCTCATCCTCACTGGGGCTGGGTGTTCATATCCCTAAAAACTCCTGTAATTCCATCACTGCTGCTCCAGGCACTTCCACACTGTGCTCAGCATGGAATCAGGGAATCATGGAATGGTTTGGGTTGGAGAGAACTAAGAGCTCATCCAGGGATACCTTCCACTATCCCAGGTCTTGGACACTTCCAGGGATCCAGGGGCAGCCACAGCTTCTCTGGGAAATTCATTCCAGGGCCTCCCCACCCTCCCAGCCAGGAATTCCTGCCCAATATCCCATCTATCCCTGCCCTCTGGCAGTGGGAACACACGTCCCTCCCTGCCTTGTCCCCAGTCCCTCTCCAGCTCTCCTGGAGCCCCTTCAGGCCCTGCAAGGGGCTCTCAGCTCTCCCTGGAGCCTTCTCTTCTCCAGGCTGGCAGTTCCCAGCTGTGGCAGTGCCCACCTCGTGCTCCAGGGAGCTGTGGCAGTGCCCACCTCGTGCTCCAGGGAGCTGTACTCGCCCTCGGTCTGCTCGCGGATGATCACCAGGTCCAGGTTGTTGTGCCGGGTCTGGTACCCGGGCAGGCTCTTCACGTGCACCACGTTGGCAAACAGGTCCAGCTTCCGCCTGGGGACGGCAGGGCAGGGCTGGGGGCACGGGGACACCCCCACAGGACCCCCACCAGGACCTCCAGGGTCACACCCAGCAGGGTCACACTCAGGAATGAGTAATTAACAGGGATTTCCCAGTAATTGCACCCAATAACTCAGTAATTAATTATTAATAGGGCTTTCCCAGTGACTGTCCCCAATAACTCAGTAATCAATAATTAATAGGGCTTTCCCAGTGAATGTCCCCAATAATTCAGTAATTAATAATTAATAGGGCTTTCCCACTGATTGTCCCCAGTAACTCAGTAATCAGTAATTAATAGGGCTTTCCCACTGATTATCCCCAGTAACTCAGTAATCAGTAATTAATAGGGCTTTCCCAGTGAATGTCCCCAATAGCTCAGTAATTACTAATTAACAATTGGTAATTAATTATTAATTAATTATTAATTAATTGATCCAATGATTATCCCCAATAACTCAGCAATTAGGAATTAATAGGGTTTTTCCAGTGACTCACCTCAACAACTCGCTAATTAGGAATTAATAGGGGTTTCCCAGTGACTGACCACAATAACTCATTAATTATTAATTAATAGGGATTTCCCAGTGACTGTCCCCAATATCTCAGTAATTAGTAATTAACAGGGCTTTCCCAGTGACTGTCCCCAATAACTAAGTAATTAATTATTAATAGGGCTTTCCCAATGATTGTCCCCAATAACTCAGTAATTAATAGGGCTTTCCCAATGATTGCCCCCAAAAACTCATTAATTATTAATTAATAGGGCTTTCCCACTGATAGTCCACAAAAACTCAGTAATTACTAACTAATAGGGTTTTCTCAGTGAGTGTCTCCAATAACTCAGTAATTAGTAATTAACAGGGCTTTCCCACTGATTGTCTCCAATAACTCATTAAATAGTAATAGGGCTTTCCTATTGATTATCCCCAATAACTCATTAATTACTAATTAAGAGGGCTTTCCCACTGACTGTCCCCCGTAGCTCAGTAATTAGGAATTAATAGGGCTTTCCAAGTAATTAGTAATTAATAGGGCTTTACCAGTGAATGTCCCCAATAACTCAGTAATTACTAATTAACAATTATTAATTAATTGATCCAGTGATTATCCCAAATAACTCAGTAATTAGGAATTAATAGGGGTTTCCCAGTGACTGACCCCAATAACTCAGTAAGTAGGAATTAATAGGGTGTTCCCCTGGATTGCCACAATAACTCATTAATTATTAATTAATAGGGCTTTCCCAGTGACTGTCCCCAATAACTCAGTAATTTGGAATTAATAGGGCTTTTTCCAGTGACTGATCCCAATAACTCAGTAATAACTAATTAACAGGGCTTTCCCACTGATTGTCCACAATAACTCATGATTGCCCCCAATAACTCATTAATTAGGAATTAACAGGACTTTCCCACTGATTGACCCCAAAAACTCATTAATTAGTAATAGGGCTTTCCTAGTCATTGTCCCCAATAACTCAGTAATTAGGAATTAATAGGGCATTCCCATGGATTGCCAGAATAACTCATTAATTAGTAATTAATAGGGTTTTCCTACTGATTGACCCCCAAAACTCATTAATTATTAATTAATAGGGTTTTCCCACTGATTGCCCCCAAAACCTCATTAATTATTAATTAATAGGGCTTTCCAAGTGACTGTCCCCAATAACTCAGTAATTAGGGATTAATCAGGTTTTCTCAGTGAGTGTCCCCAATAACTCAGTAATTAGTAATTAGTAATTAATAGGGTATTCTCAGTAATTATTCCCTATAAGTACCAGTAATTATTAATTAATAATTAGTAATTAGTAATGAATAGGGCATTCCCAGTGATTGTTCCCTATCAGCACTGGGGACCACCCCCCTATCCAGGACCCCCAAGGCCTCAGGATCACCGTGCACAGGGACAGCTCCAGGCCACAGAGGGTCCCTCAGGATCTTCTGCTTCCCAAGAACTCATTAATTATTAATTAGTGGGGTTTTCCCAGCGATTGTCCCCTGTGAGTTCCGGGGGCCACCCCCCTTCTCCGGGACCCCCTGGGCAGTGGGATCACACAGAATCCAGGGCCACACATGGTCCCTCGGGACTTTGGCTTCCCAGGCCACAGCCAGTCAGTCCCTCGGGATTTCCTGCTCCCCAGCAGCTCATTAACTATTAATTAACACCCTTTCCCCAGCCCCGGGCAGGTGACAGGGCCCTCCCTCACCTGAGCCTCATGTCATAGGACGCCAGGTCTCCCTTGTACTCCATGGGCGTGTGGATCTTCCCTGCAGGAATGGGGCAGGATGAGGACATGGAGGAGGATGAACACATGGAGCAGGATGGGGACACGGGGCAGGATGAGGACATGGGGCAGGATGAACACATAGAGCAGGACAAGGACATGGAGCAGGATGAGCACACGGGGCAAGATAAACACATAGACCAGGATGAACACATGGAGCAGGACGAGCACATGGAGCAGGATGAACACATGGAGCAGGATGAACACATAGACCAGGATGAACACATGGAGCAGGATGAGCACATGGAGCAGGATGAGGACACGGAGGAGGATGAACACACAGAGCAGGATGAACACACGGGGCAGGATGAGCACATGGAGCAGGACAAGGACATGGAGCAGGACAAGGACATGGAGCAGGACAAGGACATGGAGCAGGATGAACACATGGAGCAGGATGAGCACACGGGGCAGGATGAGCACATGGGGCAGGATGAACACACGGGGCAGGATGAGGACATGGAGCAGGATGAGCACATGGAGCAGGATGAGCACACGGGGCAGGATGAACACACGGGGCAAGATAAACACATAGACCAGGATGAACACATGGAGCAGGATGAGCACACGGAGCAGGATGAGGACGCGGAGCAGGATGAGCACATGGAGCAGGATGAACACATGGAGCAGGATGAGCACACGGGGCAGGATGAGGACATGGAGCAGGATGAACACACGGAGCAGGATGAGCACACGGAGCACAGGGACATGCCCTGCCCCAGGAGCAGCGAGGGGGGCCCAGGTGGCTCCAGCAGCCCCTCAGCCAGGGGTGGGGGCTGAGCTGTTGGACACGGAGCCCCCCGAGCCCTGGGCTGCCCTGGGGGCTCTGGGTTCCCCGCAGGAGCTGGGCTGTGCCTGCAGGAGGGGTGCCAGGCGTGCTGTGGGCACAGCTCACCTATGAGGGCCACCTTGCTCTCCTTCATGGAGTCCACGACGCGGTCCAGCTTCTCCTCGGACGCCGTGTTCTGCACCTCGCTCAGGTGGTGCTCGTCGAACACCACGGGCACCTGGGCAGCCTGGCACAGGGAGGGAGTCACCCGGGACCCCTGGGGACAGGGCACTGCCCGGGACAGGGGGGTCTGGCAGCCCTGACCCAGCCAGGGCCCCGCTCAGGGAACTGGGGTCACGGAAAGCTGACCCTGCACCTCGGGGTCGCTTCGGTCCCACTGGAGCAGTGACACTGATAAAATCATGGAATATTTAGGGTGGGAAATCCCTCTGGGACGCCCCCAGCACTGTCAAGGCCACCCCTGGCCGTGTCCCCAAGTGTCACATCCACAGGGTGTTAAATCCCCCCCAGGGATGGGGACTCCCCCTGCCCTGGGCAGCTGTGCCAGGGCTGCACAGCCCTTTCCAGGAGGAATTTTCCCAGTATCCAACCTAAATCCCTCCAAGGCTGGTGACCACCCCATGCCGTGGGCAGCCTGTAGCAGGGCTGGAGAGCCCTTTCCAGGAGGAATTTTCCCAGGAAGGAATTTTCCAGCTGTGTAACCGCTGTGGTGCCCCTTGCCCGTGCCCGTGACTGGTGTGACAGACAAGGGACTGCTCCCGAGTGCCCCCGAGCTGGGCAGTGAGGACACAGGCCCCAGGACACCCAGGGATGCCAGGCAGTGCCAGCCCTGCCCCGGGGACAGCAGGAGGGGCTGTGGGACCCGGGCAGGGTCCTTACCTTGAACACCTCCTTGACGGCGTGCATGAGCTCCGGGCCCACTCCATCCCCCGGGAGCATCGTCACCTGGAACGTGCCCTCGGCCTTGGCATTCTGGGACTGTGGGGACACGGGGGGGGTCAGGGCCAGGGGACCTGCACCAGGGGCAAAATGTCCCTTCCCCCCTCCACAGCACACATCTGCTGTGGGCACAGGGACACTGAGCCCAGGGGGCTCGGGGGTCTTACAGCATCATGGAATGCTGGGTTGGAAAAGCCCCTGTGCCCCCCAGCACTGCCAGGGACACCCCTGGCCGTGTCCCCAAGTGCCACATCCACAGGGTGTTAAATCCCCCCAGGGATGGGGACTCCCCCCTGCCCTGGGCAGCTGTGCCAGGGCTGGGCAGCCCTTTCCAGGAAGGAATTTTCCCAGTATCCAACTAAACTTCTCCTGGCACAGCTTGAGGTCATTTCCTCTCCTCCTGTCCCCTGTTCCCTGGGAGCAGAGCCCAAATCCCTCCCAGCTCCCCCTCCTGTCAGGGACTTGGAGAGCCAGAAGGTCCCCCCTGAGCCTCCTTTTCTCCAGGTTGAGCCCCCCCAGCTCCCTCAGCCCCTCCTGCTGCTCCAGCCCCTTCCCAGCTCCTTCCCTGGACACGCTCCAGCCCCTCAGTGTCCTGTGAAGGGCCCAAACCTGCCCACGAATTGGGGGTGTGACCCCCCCCAGTGCTGCTCTGCCCTGCCCTGAGGCCACCCCAGGGTGACACCTGAGCACAAGGGACACCCGACACCCCGACCCTGTGCCAGTGGAGAGACCTTTTCCTCAGGCAGCACTTCCTGAAATAGCCTCTCCCTGTGCCCAGCAGGATTCCATGAGCTGCCAGCAGGTCTGGTGCTCCCGACCCTTCCCATGGGAGTCTCCCCCCCTCCCTCTGTGCTCCCACAACCTCATGGATTTTTGCCAAACACGAGTTTTGTGGCCCAGGACCCAAATCAGCCCCACAGATAATTCCTGGGTCGTTCCACACCCACCCCTGCCCCCTCCAGAGCTGTCTGCTGTCCTGACGCCCTCCTTCCACTGCTCCCACCTTCCTCAGCCCGGAATTCCCTGCTCAGAGCTGGGATCCAACACGGATCTCCCAGATCCAGCATCAGGGATCCACAGGCAGGGACAGGGATTTACCCACAGGAACACGAGGGCACAGGCAGTGGGACTCCAGGATTCCACGAGGCCATGGGAAGGGGGAATGAAGGAGCAAGGGGGGACTGAAAGAGGAGTCATGAATTTGGAGCTTTAATATCCTGGGATCAGATTTCCAGAGCACACACTCGGCTCCTGTTCGGCCAGGAAATACCAGGAGGCAAAGCTGAGGGACAGGCAGGGCTGGAGCTGAGGGACAGGCAGGGCTGGGCCTGGCTCAAGGACACGGGGACACCCCGGGCTCAGCCCTTCCCTCATGTCCTGAACAGCTCTGCACATGGATCAGGAAACCTTTTGGGTGGGAAAAGCCTCAGAGACCCCCCAGTCCCCCAAAGCCACCCCTGACCACGTCCCCAAGTGCCACATCCACAGGGCTGGGGCCTTCCCCCTGCCCTGGGCAGCTGTGCCAGGGCTGGACAGGAGGAATTCCAGGAGCAATTTCCCCATATCCCACCTGACCCTCCCCTGGCACAGCCCGAGGCCACTTCCCCTTGTCCTGTCCCTTGATCCCTGGGAGCAGAGCCCGACCCCCCACGGCTCCCCCCTCCTGTCAGGGGGTTGTGGGGAGGAGAAGGTCCCCCCTGAGCCCCTTTTCCCCCCTCATCCCCCACTCCCACCCCCATTCCCACCCCGCCGCCCCCTCACCTTGGCCTGGGGCATCTGTGTGAGGGCGGCCGTGGTTCTCAGGCCCCTCCACCCCCCGAGGCTCTGGGCACGCAGGAGGCCCTGGGGGGGGGGACACGGGGGGGTCAGAGGTCAGACAGCCCCGTCGGGGGGTGCCCCCCATCCCCAAACACCCCCCGACCCCCCAGGCTGGGCTGACACCCCCCACATGTTCCTCCAGCCCAAAGCAACCCCCGGACCAGCCACCCCCAAAGTGAGCAGACCCTCCTCAGCCTGCCCCCCCCCAAAAAAAATTAACAACTCCCCAAGTCCGACACTCCCCAACCGGATCCCCCCAGCCTGAACAGCCCCCCCGAAATGCCCCCCCCCGCCCCTCCCCTCCCCCCCCCCCCCGCCTCCCCCCCCCCCCCCCAAGGTCCCCCCCCCCCCCCCCCCACCCACTGACCCCTCCGACCCGGACAGACCCTTCACCCCTGGAGCCCCGACCTTGACCCCAGCCCCGTGTGACACCGCCCGGCCCACACTGACCCCCCCCGGCCCAGACAGACCCCCCAGCCCGGCCCGAGCCCCCAAACCCCACAGCCGGTGCGACCCCCTGACCCGCACAGCCCGACCCCTCTCTCCCCGGCCAACCCCCCCGTCCCTGTGCCCCCTGATCCCGCCCGCGGTGCCCGCACACCCCCTGTCCCCGCTGTCCCCGCTGTGTCCCCCCTTGTCCCCCCTCACCGCCGCCGCCGCCCGGCTCGCGCCCAGCGCCGCCATCTTTGCGGCCCACAATGCACCGCGGCACCGCGCGGCACGTGACCAGAGTGGGCGGGGCCGGCAGCGCTCCGCGGCGCCCCCTGGCGGGCGGGGGAGGCACTGCGGGGATGGGACCCCCCCGGGGACCCTCGGGGACATCCCGGGACCCTCGGGGACATCCCAGGACTCTTGGGGACCCCCCGGGACCCTCGGGGACATCCCGGGACCCTCGGGGACACCCCGGGACCCTCAGGGACACCCAGGGACCTCCCCTTCCACACCCCTCCCAGGGCCCACCCCAGGAACCCCTCCTGGAACCCCTCTTCGACCCCACTGTCCTCCCTGAATGACCCCCACAGGATCCCTTTGAGGGTCCCAGGGACACCCCCAGGGGACCCCCAGCGTCTCCCCAGGACCCCTTCGGGACGCCCAGTGAGCTCCCCTTCCACACCCCCCCCCAGGGCCTGCTCCAGGAACCCCTCCTGGACCCCAGTGTCCCCCCGAATGCCCCCCTGAATGGGGGCTGTTGAGCATCTGTGACCAGAGACAGGAGCGGGAGCTCTTCTCTTTATTGAACCGGGAGGGAGGGGCCGTGGTGGGAGGGTGGGGGTCCCCCTGCCCCCAGGCTGGGGGTCCTGCACCACTTGGGGGTCCCGGTGCCGTGTTTTGTTTCCCAAACTCGCGCTGGGAGCAGCTGCCGGAGGACACGGACACCTCGCTGCCATCCCCATACCCGGGGCACAGATCCCCAGGAGGGGGCCGTCAGGGGCTGGGGGCGTCCCTGCAGCCCCCCCGGGGTCACTTCTTGAGCAGCTGTGCCCGGGCCCGGGTGAGTTTCTCGGCCAGGGCGCCGTCGGTGCCGGGGGAGCAGCGGGACAGCACCAGGTTCATCTCGGCCTCGCTCTTGTGCTCCATGGCCGCCTCGGCCGCCTGCTCCAGGTCCCTGGGGGGCACCCACAGCGTGGGCACAGGGCGGGGGCAACACCCCCACAGCCCCCCATGGCCTGAGTGACCAACCCCTGCCAGGGGCACACAGCTCACGGTGCCCCCACAGCCGCCCCCCCAGCCCCAAACCCCCGCCCTGTGTGACCCCACGGCCCCCCCAGGGTCCCCCCTTAACTCACCCCACGAGGACAAAGGCCTTGACCCGCTGCTCGGGGGGCACCCGGGGGGCGTATTTGCGGGCCTCGTACCGGTTGTGGTGCTTCACCGCCACCTCCACGAAGGGCTGGGGGGGCACACAGAGGGCAGGGGGGTGGACACGGGAAGGAGGAGGGGTGGGAGGGCACTGGGGGGGTGCCTGGTGCCACCCCAATCCCGAGCAGGAAAAGCTCTCACCAGGTACCCGATGGGCGACTTCTTGCTCTTGGAGAACTTCTCCATCTCCTCCCAGTCCCCCCGCGTGGCCAAGGCGCTGATCTTCAGCCACCAGTACCTGGGCACGGGGGGGTCAGGGGGCTGGTGGAGCTGACAGACCCCTCCCCAGCCCCCAGATCCCCCTCCCCAGCCCCCCCTCAGCCCCCCACACCTCTTGTCGGGGATCTTGAACTCCCGGTAGAGCTGCTCCGCCCGCTTGTGGTGCCCGTCCAGGATGAGGGTGGACACGGTGTCATGCAGGGACAGGTCCAGGTAGGGCTTGTCAAAGTCCTCCTGCAGGTGCCGCTGCAGCCGCAGCAGCTTGATCTGCTCCTCGGTGGCCTGGGACACAGAGGTGACCCTGCAGTCCCTGTCCTGGCCTTGGGATCCCTGTCCCGGCCTTGGGATCCCTGTCCCGGCCTTGGGATCCCTGTCCCGGCCTTGGGATCCCTGTCCTGCCCTTGGGATCCCTGTCCTGCCCTTGGGATCCCTGTCCTGGCCTTGGGATCCCTGTCCCGGCCTCGGGATCCCTGTCCCAGCCTTGGGATCTCTGTCCTGCCCTTGGGATCCCTGTCCTGGCCTTGGGATCCCTGTCCCGGCCTTAGGGTCCTTGTCCTGACCTCAGGATCCCCATCCCATCCTCGATGTTCCTAGCCCAGCCCAGAGGTCCTCGTCCCAGCCCTGGGATCATCCCAGCCCCAGGATCCCCATCCCAGCCCCAGGATCTCCATCCCAGTCCCAGGATCCCCATCCCAGTCCCAGGATCCCCATCCCAGCCCCAGAGTCCCATCCCAGCCCTGGGATCCCCAACACAGCCCTGGGATCCCCAACCCAGCCCCAGGATCATGCCAGTCCCCAGGATCCCTGTTCCAGTCTCAGGATCCCCATTCCAGCCCCAGCATCCCTATCTCAGCCCCAGGGTTCCATCCCAGCCCCGTGGTCCCTGTCCCAGACTCAGGATCCCCATTCCAGCCCCGGGGTCCCTATCCCAGCCCCAGGGTCCCACCCCAGCTCCAGGGTCCCGTCCCAGCCCTGTGGTCCCTGTCCCAGACTCAGGATCCCCATCCCAGCCCCACCATCCCTATCCCAGCCCCAGGGTCCCATCCCAGCCCTGTGGTCCCTGTCCCAGCCCCAGGATCTCCATCCCAGCCCCAGGGTCCCCATCCCAGCCCTGGGGTCCCATCCCAGCCCCAGCATCCCTATTCCAGCCCCAGGGTCCCATCCCAGCCCCAGGATCCCCATCCCAGCCCCGGGGTCCCATCCCAGCCCCTCACCTTGGCAGCGAAGTCGTTCCTGGCCTTGTTGAACTCGTCCAGGGCGTTCTGCAGGGCCCCCACTCGGCCCTCGATCCGCTGGGACACGGCAGGGACGCGTCAGCCCCACACACGGGGACAGGGACACGCCCCAGGGGTGGGCAGGGAGCACCCTCGGACCCCAAACCCCCCGAGGGTGGGCTCCTCACCTTCTCAGAGTAGCTGGAGTGCACGTGGAAGTTGCCCAGCTCCTGGTGGTTGTCGTCCTGGTTGTACAGATCCTTCAGCGTGTCCCGCTCCTGGTGCCGGCAGAACTGGGGGGGGGGGGGGGGGGTCAGGGGGGGGGTGGGGGGGACATGGGAGGGCAGGGGGTCCGGGGAGGGGTCTCTCTGCCCCTCACCTGCCTGTACAGGCTCAGGGCCACGGGCTGGTTCTGCAGCGTCATGAAAAAGGTGCCGCGGTTCAGCTCGTTCTTGAGGTGCAGCACGACCGTGTAAACTGGGGGGGGACAGAGGGGTTGGGGTTTGGTTTTTATGCACCCCCTGACACCC
>NW_020925391.1:0-1495 GCF_003984885.1 Neopelma chrysocephalum | reverse complement strand
TTGGACATTTGCTATTCCTTAGCACAGGGTCTGTTCCGAAAACAAAAAGACAGGGAACAATTAAGACAGCCCCCTCTCAGCAAAGCAATTGCAGTTTTCAGGGAAATCCCCTCCAAGTCAAGGCATTTCTTTTCTCTGGTTTGTGCTCTCTGAGGGTGCTGTGAGGAGCAGGAGCTCTGGCCATGTGCTGCCAAGGACTCAGCTTTGCTCTGCTGCATTGCAGACATGGAGCTGGTTTGGGACAGTTCTCATGATCACAGGGGATGTCACATGGATCCCAGCTTTGATGGAAAAGTTCAGTTCCTGTACTGTTGTCTCAGAGCAATGTGGGCTGCAGGAGAGAGGCACAGAGTATCCTTAAAAGAATTTTGACTGGGTTTTTTGGTTACAATTATAACACCTGGGGGTGTTCTTTTAGGGTAAAATTTTTCTGATGAGAAATCTGAAGAGTGTTGAGACAGGACAGGCAGAAGGGCTGAGCTCTCCCTTGCTTATTGCAGAGCCAGGAGAGCTGCAGTGCCTCTCAGTCTGTTTCCCTTCTGCCCTGCATTTTCCCTTGGGCTGCCTTGAAGAGGACTTCACACACAGATTCATCTTTAAAAACCCTGCCAAGATCTGTGCTGAGAGCAGGGCAGCGCTGCTTGAAGGGGCAGCTCTGTGAAGTGTCCCCTGTGCCAGCCCAGAGGTGCAGCTGTGCTGGACAGAGCAGGACAGGAGCCCTCCTGCAGAGAAGCCAAGGGCTGGGACAGGAGAGTGCCCACCCCCAAGGGAAGGCTCAGCACTGCCCAGGATCCTGTGCTCATTTCTGATCCTGCCTGAAATATTCATCTCTTAGAGAAAAAGGGTTGGAATTTCAGTGCAGCCTCCTGAACTGAGAGAACAAGGTCTATGCTACAATGCCTAAGCAGCAAACACACCTCAGGACTAATTCCTTTCCTGTAGTCCCTGTCTTTTCTGAGCTTTGCAAAAGATTCTCCATTCAATATGGTGTAGTGGTGTGGAGCTGTGAGCAGGTCTGACCCTGCAACAGGGAGACATGGAAAAGATCCTCCCCCAGGTGCCAGGTTTGCTCCTTGCCCACAACCCTTGTGCCCCAGCCCTGGGAGCAGCTCCCCGGGCCGGCTGAGAGCTGCCCCTGGCAGGCAGCAGAGTCCCTGCCCAGCACAGCGCCCTGGGCTGCAGGACCCTGCTCTGCCCCACAGCCCTGGGCACCCCTGGCTGCACCCCTGGCTTCACAGCTCTGCCAAACTGCCCCAAAACAGCCCCCTGCTCACCCATCCCCTCAGTGGGGCTGGGCCAGCTTTAGGAGATGCCTCCAGGAGCTGCCCCTGCACTGCCCTGCAGCCACAGACTCACCATGTGCAGCCCTGCCAAGATTCCTCCTGCAGGGAGCTCTCAGCCATCCTGCCAGTGCTGAGCCCCTGGAAGCTCTGTCTGTGCCCTGCTGGTGTCCCTGAGCTGCCCTGGCAGTGCCCTCAGCCCTGCTGGGCTGTGC
>NW_020925390.1:676-4669 GCF_003984885.1 Neopelma chrysocephalum | reverse complement strand
CATAATATTTCAATAAACACATCTACATACAATTATATCACTATGATTAACAAACTTAACAACCTATTAACTTCAAGGCTTGTGCTCTTAAATTTTACTTAAAAGTGCTTCTCTAAATATAGGGTTTATTCTTAAAAAAATTTTATTCAACCTAAAACACTTCTGGAAATGGAACTCTATTCAATTGTGGGTTATGTGTCTTCTGTTTATTCAAAGGTGTCTGTGTATCTGTTCATCCAAAGGTGTTTATGTATTTGTGTTCATATGTTCACACACATGCATGCATACACTTTCATTTTCACATTCGCATGGTGGCCACCGTCATACACACTGTCACACTGACATACTTTTGAGTTCCATGTCACTGCGTTCTACAAACCAAGAAATTATAATAATTTTCTAATACCTTATAATTATAATAATTTTCTAATACCTTATAATGTTAGAGTTTCTTAACCAAACAGATAAAACTAACCAGATAGACAAACTTTCTAACTGTGTTCTATTAATATTAAAACAACTGTTAGCTACAACAGCTTCTGGTGGTGTCACAGTCACCTGCAGGAATAACATCAACCTTGTTCCGAAGAATCAGCTTCTTTCCAAGGCCTCATCCATCATGCAGATAGCTAGAGAACACCTGTGTGCAAAAACTTAACACATGAAAACACTTTTGCAAGTCAACTATGGGGCTGACACCCTTCTCTTTCCCCACTTCTGCTTTTGCGAAAGTGTTTTTAAAATTCTTAACTTAGCAATCTCTTTACCAAATACCTTTGTGATAATAACAAAATTCTATAACAGTTCCATTTTGTAACACAGTATGTATAGACTATCCATATCTTCTAACAATTCTGATAAAATTATAGGTTAACATGTCTAAAGATTTCATCTGTATATTTTCATCTAGGCCAGGATGGATATTAATTGCATAATGCAACTGATCAATAAATGTCCAAATGGTTCCGTTGATCTCTATCATACTGTAGTAAAAAACGAAGCTGTCTTATCATCACATATTGCTTGTATTGCTTTTCTGATCACAACCTACAGTTGTGCTACAAAAGCTGTTGCAGCTGAAAAGTACAAATTGTTAATAAGCATAAAGTAATATATATAGGTGAAAAGAAAAGAATTCCTACAGATCATTTAGGCTTTCAGTCAAATGTGATCTGTAAAAGAAAAGCAATATACCAATATTTACTTTGAGATGCATAATAAAGCTCCAAGAGTTTAACTGATTTTTACAACAAAACAATAGATTTTGTCAAAGCTGAGGAATCATCTATGGAAAGAATGAAACCACAAGATTGAAGAAATAAATCCCATTCAAGATGTGATACATAGCATGAAGGCCAAGATGACATAAGTATTTTTATATTCCCACTTGGGCAGAATATGGGATGTTTTTGAAATGTTCATTTTACTCTCACAACTGCTATAAGGGGAGAGGACTCTACAGAGCACCTCATAATCTGTACTCACTAATGATGGTCTATATTAATTAAAGCACAGCTTTCTGTAGTGGGCAAAAGAACTTACCCAGGCAATCCAATGTTTTTGAGGTGTTTGCAATAATTATACTACATAGATTGGATTTCATCCTGAACTCCCTTTCAGGTTAAGCCAAAAGCTTCGAAATTTATCATATGTTAGTGAGAGAAATTATATAGAGAGAAATAGTTTCTCTACAGATGAAGTGATTAAAGATTGCAAACAGTGAGAATTTTTCTCAGCATTTATCAATTCTGTATATGCAGATTGCAAGTAGATACTAACATCTGGCAAAGAAGGTAGTCTTATGTTAGGGCACTGCAGAAATACTGGAAGTGTGATAATCCAAGCTGCATTAAATGCTTCAGTAGCATTGCTTCAGTGGCAAAACCATTGCCTAGAGCAGCTTATAGAAAGACCAATGTGTACTATACACAGTTCTAAAAAAAAAGTGGTATTGCACTGGCATAGTTAAATTGAAGCAATTTTGTACATAAGAATGATGTACTGATTTAAAATTGTTACTTATTAATTTATGCTTGCTTCACAACAGTGCCATATTTATGGGCAAAGTAGGCTTCAGTCTCAAGTAGATGTTTGAACTATCAGTCTCATAGAATTAGCAATTTTAAATTAAAGAAGAAGTTGCAAGAAAAGGTAATTTCATGCTTCGAAAAGAACTTTCATTCATGTCAAAGGCCTGGAATTTAGAACCATCAGTTCAGAATCTTATCCAAATGGTGATGTCAGCAATGCATTTTAAAGTGGCTTTCAATTAGGTTAAATAAAGAAAATAGAAGCTGATGAAGAAAGCTCAGTAAGAAGTTTTACTTTTAGATAAGGCTTGCTTGAAATGCATAATCAGTTCTGTTAACTGTAGGATATGGTACACATGACCAAGTTTATAGGTATTCAGTGAGAGTTTCGTGCTGCGTAGTATGTTACTGTGAATAGTCAGCACAAAAATAATGTTATAAAAAAGTGGGTCTATATAGTCCTAAATTTAAAAAAAAATCCTTTTTTCAGATTTCTTAGCTCAAATGAGCATACAGATGAGGTAAGCGTTCAGGGAACATTGTTGTATGTCTAAACCCTCTCAATTAACAGTGCTGTAAATTAAGTCTCATGCAAGCCTTAACAAGGTTTTAAGAAAGCTAAATTGTATGTGTGTGGAAATTTGTAGCAAAAAGAGAAGAAATACAAAGTAGGTTAATCTAAGTGCTTCCTGTAAAGGACAAAAGTATCTTATTCCCTCAGACCTCTTTTTCACTCAATCACAATGAGGTGTATAGACTGAAACTTGATCAGACAGAAGAAGGGTTAAGACAGCACTGATTACATGTTTATGCAGATTTCTTTGTTCATCTTAGCTGAAATTAATTCTGATATCTTTTTGACATGAATAAGGTAGAGTTTAAAAGAAAGCACAAGGAAACTATGACCAGAAGAGTTTCTTCCCTACTCATTCTCACTAACACATGCCATTTCAAGAAAAAAATTATATACACAACAAATAGAAATGTCTCTAGATGTCAAAGATCTGGGAAGTGTATATGGTAAAGCATCACATCAAAAGACCTAGAATACTGCAGTGGAAAGGAAAACATAGACTCTCACAGACTTTAGTGTGTCCAGTCTATACGAAATCAATTCGGAGATAAAGCTTAAAGAGCTAAGAGAAAAAAGAAAGGTCCTTATTATTGGAGATAATACTTATTCTTAAAATACTGTAACACAAATGTAGTATAGCTCAATCTTAACTTATACTGAATAATTGTAGATATAGCTTCTGTTAGCATCTTCTAATCTAAGACTTAATAGTTTCTATGTTCTCCTGCATCTGTTATAACTAAAAATGCATTAGGAGTTAACAACCAAATCATCCCTCCATCATAGCATTTCACAGGATTCCTTTTTATCTTTGGTCTGAACCTTCCCCACTCGAGCTAGCCCCTAAACCCCCAAACTTTTACAGATTCCCTCAGCACGGTCCGACTCCCTCCCCCCTCCCTAAATGGACTCTGTGGAGGTGGTGGAGTCTACAGGAAAAAAGGGCTTGGGGAAACCTGTCCCTGCATGGGGATATAGGGAGCTGGCAATGGCAGAGGAGGTGCAGAGAGTTCTGGTTGTTGTAACTTTTTGTCTGCCACAGATACTTGCAAAACTTTTCTCACAGCTGCATTTGGGTCTCAGAGCCCCTCTGTCTGATCTCGGAGTCTGGATGTAGAACTCGATGACACGGGGAGCAGACAGCAGCAGCGGCGTGATGGTGTGGGCTTGTTCGCAGCTTCTTCCCCCCTTCCCGTTTGGTCAGAAGTCCTCTTGCCGGGTTCGGCGGGGAGAGGGGGCGATGGTGGCTCTCCGCAGCTGGGGGTCTGGGCCACACGGCAGGAATCGCTTTCGCGAACGAGCAAGCGGCGGCGGGCACGGTCGGGCAGGCAGGGCAGACGGGACAGACAGCGCACGGAGGCAGCGCACGGCGGCGGGGGGGGGGGGCCG
>NW_020925390.1:0-576 GCF_003984885.1 Neopelma chrysocephalum | reverse complement strand
CGCACGGAGGCAGCGCACGGCGGCGGGGGGGGGGGCCGTGGCAGCGGCGGGCGGAAACAGCGTGGCTTCTGGCTAAGGCAGCTTGGGGCGAGCCCCGGGTCGGCAGCGCCGGCACAGGAGAGATGGGGGGGCAGGCTCCATGCGGCAGTACAGCGGGGCCGGGTACGGCTCCAGGCGGCAACAGGGCAGCAGCTTTAGAAGCGGCGGCGGGAAAAACGGCAGCGGGGGGGGGTGGTGGAGAGCTCGCCGCGGGGGGAGGCACAGCTGGCAGTGGCTTCCCTGGCGTCCTGCATAGAGCTAGAATTGCTGAAGGACGAACTGCTGCTGGGGCCGCTGGCTGACGACCGGGCAGAAGCCTGCTCTTTGAAATTCGTCGGGAGCACGATTGTTGAGATAATGAGTAAAAGCTGAAAAACTGACTTGCTCTCTTTGCTTTCAGTTTCGCTGCTCGCTTATGCAGCATAGGCTAAAACTGTAACTTGACTCGCAGTCCTTATAAAATTTTTTTTTCTTTTTTTTTTCTTTTCTTTTTTTTTTTTTTTTTTTCAGTCCTTATAAATTTCTCTGTTTCAATTA
>NW_020925389.1:0-2023 GCF_003984885.1 Neopelma chrysocephalum | reverse complement strand
AGTCGGTTATCATGGCAACCAGCATGCATTCTCATTGCCACAGCCAGTTACCACGGCAACCATCAGACATTCCAATTGCTTTTGTCGGTTACGATGGCAACCATCATACCTCTCACTGGTACAGTCGGTTACCATGGTAACCAGCATACACTCTTATTGCTATGGTCGGTTACCATGGCATTCAGCATACATTCCCATTGCTATGGTCAGTTACTACGGCATCCATCATAATGTCCCGTTGCTACATTCAGTTACACTGGCAAAAATCATACATTTCTATTGCTATGGTGGGTTACCATGGCAACCAGCATACATTGCTGTTGTTACAGTCAGTTACCACAGCAACCATCATATCTCCCACTGGAATTGTCGGTTACTATGGCAACCATCATAAAGTCCTGTTGGTTCGGTCAGTTACCATGGCAACCATCATACATTCCCATTGCTACAGCCTTTTACTATGGCAACCATCATACATTCCCATTGCTATGGTCAGTTACCATGGCAACCATCACATATCCCATTGCTATAGTCGGTTACCATGGCAACCATCACACATTTCCATTGCTATGGTCTGTTACCATGGCAACCAGCATAAATTCCAGTTTCTATGGTCAGTTACCATGGCAACCATCATACTTCCCACTGGTACAGTCGGTTACCGTAGCAACCACCATACATTCCTTTTTTTTTGGTCAGTTACTATGGCAACCATCAGATTCAAATTGCTACGGTCAATTACCATGGCAACTATCATACTTCCCACTGGTACAGTTGGTTACCATGAAAACCAGCATACATTCTCTTTACCACGGTCAGTTACCATGGTATCCATCATAAAGTCCCGTTGCTACATTCAGTTACCATGGCAACTACCATACATTCGTATTGCTATGGCCAGTTACCATGGCAACCATCGTAGATTCCCATTGCTATGGTCAGTTACCATGGCAACCATCAAACAGTCACGTTGCTACGGTTGGTTACCATGGCAACCAGCATACATTCTCATTGCCACGGCCAGTTACCATGGTAACCATGAGACATTACAACAACCCCCTGCAGCGCTACAGGCTGGGGACAGAGTGGCTGGAGAGCAGCCAGGCAGAAAGGGACTTGGGGGTGCTGATCGACAGGAGGCTGAACATGAGCCAGCAGTGTGCTCAGGTAGCCAAGAAGGCCAATGGCATCCTGGCCTGCATCAGGAACAGTGTGGCCAGCAGGAGCAGGGAAGTGATCCTTCCCCTGTACTCTGCATTGGTGAGGCCACACCTTGAGTATTGTGTTCAGCTCTGGGCCCCTCAGTTCAGGAAGGACATTGAGGTGCTGGAGCAGGTCCAGAGAAGAGCAACGAGACTGGTGAAGGGACTTGAGCACAAGTCCTATGAGGAGAGGCTGAGGGAGCTGGGGTTGTTTAGTCTGGAGAAGAGAAGGCTTAGAGGCGACCTCATCACTCTCTTCAACTACCTGAAGGGAGGTTATAGCCAGGCGGGGGTTGGTCTCTTCTCCTGGGCAACCAACAATAGGACAAGGGGACATGGGCTCAAGCTCTGTCAGGGGAGGTTTAGGTTAGATGTTAGGAAGAAATTCTTTACAGAGAGGGTTATCAGGCATTGGAACAACCTACCCAGAGAGGTGGTGGATTCACCATCCCTGGAGGTTTTTAAAAAGAGATTGGACGTGGCCCTTAGTGCCATGATATAGTAATTGGAGTTGGATCAGGGGTTGGACTTGATGATCTTAGAGGTCTCTTCCAACCCTACCTATTCTATGATTCTATGATTCTATGATTCCCATTGCTTTGGTTGGTTACCATGGCAACCATCATACATTCCCATTGCTATGGTCGGTTACCATGTCAACCATCATACATTCCCTTTGCTACAGTCAGTTACCATGGCAACCATTATACAGTCCCGTTGCTACAGTCAGTTACCATGGCAACCATCATACATTCCTATCGGTATGGTCAGTTACCATGGTAATCATCATACATTCCCGTTTCTACGGTCGGTTACCATAG
>NW_020925388.1:0-3475 GCF_003984885.1 Neopelma chrysocephalum | reverse complement strand
TGCTGGCTGATAGACTTCAAATCATTCCTCATATAGTCAAAAAAACCACGAAATTGGCAGGCTTGAGTAGAAAAATTAAAATTAATAATTAAAAAATTGTCTCTACTGGATGATGTTGTCCCTGGCACATTTTGTGACTTTCTTGGGAGCTGCCTGTGGACAGACACAGGTCCTTTTGTCTTTCTTGCTGCTTAAAATTCAAAACCACCTTGATTCTGGCTTTTTAATGAGGGCATCCATTGCATTTTGTGTACATGGATGAACTTTTTTTGTGGGAAGCTGTGTTCCTGTAGCACTGTGCTTTGGAACATATGCATTTCTTTAAAAGAAGCAGTTTCTTAGAGCCAGTTCTTTCAGTCTGACCAGTTTTATCACTGAGTTCAGTCCTGAAGCAAAAAAGTGGAATTCATGAATTGGAGGAATTCAGTTTTTAATGCATGTCCATGAGCTTAGTTTTGATGCTTTTTGGCAAGTATTGAATCTCTTCTACTCCTGGGCTCTGTGAGTTTTATTACTTTGTTCCTTCAGAAGTCTTAAACTGTTTTTCCCACTGCAGGTCTGTGTAGAACAGCATATTTGTTGCCATGTTTCTCCTTCCAGCTCTTCCTCAAAACTCTTCCTGTGCTATCCACTGACACCTTTCTAGCCCCCACTCATCTGCTAGAATCTCTAAAACATGTGACTCATGTTCCATTTTTATATTAATCTTCATATGACTCCTAAATCTTTCTGTGTGCATTTTTGTTTGTTTTCTCACTGGGTTGTAAATGAGCTGTTGTCACATCTGGTTTCTTGGGTAGGACTTTGACCTTTCAGTTACACACCGAGTAATTCTTCCCTCCTTTTCTGGTTTATAATCCTTACCTAAAGGAAGGGGGTGAATGTGAAAGCCTTAATTGACTTAATGAAACAGTTGACTACAAAAGAAGTTGCTTCAAAAAGCAATTGCAAAAGCGTCCAAATGTGTGGATCCTGAAAGATCTAGTATTGCCCTCTCTGGTTAGCATAGATAATGTTTAGTTGAAGCACTGATTTTTATTTTACGTTTTTTTAAGAGAAGAGGGAAAATAGTCGAAAACACTTTACTGAAGCTTTATTGAAGTTGACATACTTTGCTTAATGCAATAAAGTTTATTATTTCAAAATAACTCCCAAAAAAGAGTGCATGTGTGAATAAGGTCACATCTTACTGGGAATTCCTCTCTAAATCTGAGAAACCTGGCAAACAGCCTTAGCTAAAAATACCCAAACCTACATGACTTGTGCTTTGACTGCTGTGCTTAAAGAACATCTGATGGTGGTAAAAGCAGAACTAGGGCTGTGCAGAGCACTCATGTTCTGTGCAGTCTCTGACAGGAACTCATGATGGACTTTGCTGTCCAGAAAGGACACGTCTGCTCTTTCCTCCAGTGTCAAAGTTACCAGGGATGTGTCTTTGACACTAAAACCTTGCTTTAATGAACTTGGAGACGTAGACCTTGAGGTTTGGTTTGTTCACAGCCTCATTCTGTCCATTCAGCTCCCTCTGTTGGAGGCAATTTCGTTTCCAGGGGAGGTCACCTCAGTTTTTAAGTTGAAGCCTCAGATTTCACTCTGGAAAACTTGGTCAATGTGTTGGTGTCTTATGCGTAGGTGTTGGATGTGTTGGATTTCAGTCTCACACTTGAGGAACAGAAGGTTTCAAGAGACCTCAAGTGGCTGAAGCCCTGGGTTTGACCATAAGGCCTTGTCTTTCACTGCTGTGGTCTTTTAATAGAGCAACAGAGAATTGCAGCAAAAAACTGAAGAGAAAAACTTTGTAAATTTTGTTTCAAAATTGTTACCTTGAACCTTTAGTCAAGGTTGGGAGTGGTTTGTCTCCCTTGGCAGGGAGTGTCAGTACTCTTTGTCATTCTGACAGGACTGTCCAGGTCCCTGATTTTATCGTGGCCAAAATACTGTGCTTGGAAACCAAACCAGGAGCTGGTAGATAACAGCAGCTTGAAAAATGGCCTGATGCCTAATTGATGTCACAGAAGGAATGAAAGACTCATGACAGCTAAGAAAAAAATTGGGCTTTTCAGTGTCTACCTCAGGTTAGGATCACTGCATGTGTCTTAGTGGAGAAAGATGTTTTTGTAACTTTATTGAAACTTGTTAGTAAAATGTGCCTTAATTCCTAAGTAAACAACCACTGTGAAATCTTTTAAACCAAATGTAGATTTCCAAAGTGTAGAGGTTGCTATTAATATTTTGGCCGTTCCTGTGGCATCTTTTTGATGTATGAGTAACTCTGAGAACAAGAACGTGTTCTTAATTATAACACATTATCAGGTCTGTCTACTGCTAATTATTTTACAAGGTTGAGAGAAGAGTTTAAGATGAAAGTTGTGGGGTTACTTGCAAAGTTTTTGGTACAACCAATGCAGTTGAACCTGGTGGGGAAATTTGCCCTTAAATTGGTTTTGGCAGATCTCATGAGTGTCTAAGGGAGAGGCCAACCCAGCTGGAAAGAGCCTTTCAAGGGTGACTAAGATGTAACTAAATTACCTTTTTGGGAGGTGGGGAAAGCTAATATCAGTAAATAAATTTCCTTATATTAAGCTTATTAAAAATATAATAATATATAAATATTAAAATTATTGTAATAGTCTTATTTATGGGGTTTCACTGCACTCATGTTAGTACTTCTGAGTGTTTGATTGTGACAATAATGGACAGCTTTGTGGTGGTTTTTTCATGTTTTGATACCTCGGTCAAGGCCTTAACATTAAAAATCATTCAAAATTTTAATTAGTCTTCAAACACCAAAATAGATTTGAAATGAGATTAATGAGAACAGTGGGGGGGGGAATAAAACCCAAGCCCAAAACCAAAACAACCCCAAAAACTGTTCATTTTTCCATTGTATTTTAAACAAGGAAGTCTGTAGAGCAGCAGAAAACAGGAAACGTGGGCAGGTGTGAAAGTCAGACTGGGGCTCGTTGCACTGGTTCCAGTGCTCTTTGCTTCAGTGTAACTGGTCATTTTGAGATGAGACTGGGGAAACTGGGCTGCCAAGGCAGAGACCACTGGCTGGCCCCACTGGTTTTTGCTGGGCAGTGGGTAATTTCTGCCTCACTTCTCAGAATCAGCCCATGGTTATCAGGGAACTTCTAATTGTTTTTCCCTTTTTTATAGTTCTGGGTAAAGGGAGCACTGTCACCCTGGGAAAAATCCTGGAGTTCAGGGCCCATTGTGACACTGCAGGTGTCACAGATGGAACAAAAGGAACTCTGGGACGCTGCGGAAACTCATGGAACCAAGGGACCATTGTGCCATTGAGGGGGCTGATGGAATCAGGAGTCCATTGGGACAATTCAGGGCCTCATGAAATCAAAGGAATTCTGGGACACTGTCCAACCTCCTGGAACCAAGGGTTCCTGCTGACATGTGTGTCCTCCTGGAACCAAGGGAGCCCTGAGATATTTCTGAACCTCCCAGAATCCAGGGGCCA
>NW_020925387.1:0-2488 GCF_003984885.1 Neopelma chrysocephalum | reverse complement strand
CCCCAGCCCTGTTTCCCCTGTCCCTTGTGCCCTTGTTGTCCCTATCTCCATGTACCCCCTCCCCAAGTCCCCCATCCACCTGTCCCCCCACCATGTCCCGTTGTCCCCAGCCCTCCCATGTCCCTGTGTTCTCCCGTTCCCCCCGTCCAGCCCTGTCCCCACCCTCGGTGTGCAGGAGGTGCAGCCGGTGCTGCCAGAAGCTCCGGAAGGGAGCGACGCCGGTGCCGGGGCCCACGAGGATGGAGGGGGTGCTGGGGTCGGGCGGCAGCCGGAACGAGGGGGCCCTGCAGCGGTGACGGTGTCACCGGGGGGGCCCGGGACCGACCCGGGGGAGCCCCGGGACCGGCCCCTGCTCGGGGATGCCGGGAAATGTAGTCGGGGGGGGGGACGGGGGCGGGCAGGGACATGGAGGGGGACGAGTGGGGGGACAGGCAGGGGAGCAGAGCGGCGACAGGGAGCGGACAGGGAGAGCGGGCAGGGAGCAGGAGGGGGGGCAGGCAGGCGGAGCGGGGGGACTCTCCCTTACCCCCGGATGAAGGCGGGCACCGTGTCCCCCGGCTGCAGCCGCGCCAGCCACGTGGAGCAGACGCCGTAGTGGAGGGGGCCCTGCCCGTCTGTGGGGACCGGGAGGGTCTGTGGGGGCTGCGGCGGGCGGCACCCCAAAAGGCAGCCCCCCAGAGACCCCCCACCCCCCCACGCAGAGGGGCTGGGGACACCCCCCTCCCCGGGCAGGGCTGGGGAACGGAGGACCCGAAGATGCTCTGCGGACACCGGAGATGGTTTGGGAACCCTGGAGGGGCCCCGAGGACCCCGGAGATGCCCTGGAAGCCCCCGCCGCCCCGTGCCCGTGCCCGTGCCCGTCCCCGCTCACTCTCGCTGTGGTAGGTGACGACGGCCACGGTGAGGTGGATCTCGCCCGGGTGGGCGCCGGGCGCGGAGCTGATGGAATAGTAGCGGGGCTGGAGCAGCGGGAGCTGGGAGAGCAGCAGCGCGGCCGGCAGAGCCACGGACGGGAACTCGGCCAGCACCTCCGGCAGCGTCGGGCACCGGAACCACTTCCACTCCTCGTACAGCCGCGCGTCCTGCGGGCACACGGCCGGGACGTGGGGACACCGGGACATGGGGACACCGGGACACGGGGACACGGGGACACGGCACAGCGCTGGGACCCCACGCCGGGCAGACGGGTGGGACACCGGGACCCAGCACCTGGCACCTGTGTGGGACACTCACCCAGCACCTGGACAAAGGGACCAGCGGTCACCCTGGCAGGGTGGCATCCCGGTATCCCAGCTGGGGATGGGATCAGCATCCCAGCATCACGGTATCCGGCCATGGACGGGGCCAATATCCCAGCATCCCAGCCTCCAGCTCCTCCAGCCCCCTGCCCCGGGGGTAACGCCCCTCACCTGCGCCAGGCGCTGGAGCCGCTCCCGCTCCGCGGGGTCCCGCGCCAGCGAGCCCAGGAGCTGCAGGAACTGCGGGGTCGGGGGGGCCGCCACGTCCAGGTAGAAGGTGAGAGCCTGGGCCAGGGTGCAGGGGGGCAGCCGCGACTGCAGCACCCAGCGTGGTCCGGGGGGGGACCCGCCTGCGGGGGTGGGGGGGATAGGGGTGCTCAGTCCTGTCCTGTCCCTCCCCCGCTTCCCCAGCCCCTTCCTCTTCCTCCTGCTCCTCCCCAGCCCCTTCTCTTCCTTTTTTCCTTTTCCTCCTCCCCAGCCCCTTCCTCTTCCCCGTCCTCAGCCCCCTCCTCAGCCCCTTTCCCATTCCCTTCCCCAGCCCCTTCCCCTTCCCCAGCTCTTTCTCCTTTCCTCTTTCCCAGCCCCTTCCCCCTACCCTTCCTCTTCCTCCTCCTCTCCTTCCCCAACCCTTTCCCCTTTCCCAGCTCCTTCCCAAGCCTCAACCCCTGCTCGTACCGGCGGGGTCCCCCTTGTCTCCCCCCGTCTCGGTCCGTACTGCCGGTCCCCCCCCTCCTCCCGTCCCGCTCCGTACCTGCGGGGTTCCCCCCACCCCTCCCGTGTCCCCATTCCCGTACCTGCGGGGTCCCCGTCGCGGCTCTCCAGCCCCAGGGGCTGCTCGGGGGGCGGCGGGTCCTCCACGCGCTCCAGGACCCCCCGCACCAGCTCCTCGCGGTTGGCGGGGAACACGCCCAGGTGGTCCCCGGGCAGGTGCCGCAGCCCCTCCTGCCCCTCGCAGCCCACCCGCACCAGCAGGGTCTGCCGGCTGGGGGGCACGGGGGGGTCAGCGCGGCGGGGGTGGAACGCGGGGGGTGAAAGTCCCGGGGATGGGGGGCTGTGGGGTGCGGGGGGGGTCTGGAGACAAGGAGTCCCGGGGTTGGGGGGCTTCTGGGATCGGGGAGTCCCGGGGATGGGGGCCCTGAGGATGCGGGGGCCCAGGGTTGGGGGGGCCCAGGGTTTTGGGGGGGAGGGCTGGGGATGGGGGGTCCAGGGATGGAGGTTCCCAGTAACGGGGGTCCTGGAATGAGCGTCCG
>NW_020925386.1:6705-9135 GCF_003984885.1 Neopelma chrysocephalum | reverse complement strand
GGATATTCCCAAATTTTAGGAGCCATCTGGGATTGGATATTCCCAAATTTTGGGATTGGAATTCCCAGATTTTTTGATGGATTTGGGATTGGATATTCCCAAATTTTAGGGAGGATCTGGGGTTGGATATTCCCGAAAAAACTAAAAATTAAAATTCAAATTAAAGTTAAAATTGAAATTAAAAAAAATTAAAAATTAAAGTTAAAATTGAAATTTAAAAAATTGAATTAAAGAATCGAATAAAGGTTAAAAATTAAAACTAAAATTGAAATAAAAAATCAGGAAATAAAAAAAATAAAAAATTAAGTTAAAACGAAAAAATTGAAATTAAAAAATCAAATGAAAATTGAAAATTAAAATTAAAATTAGAATTAAATGAAAATTGAAATTAAAAAATCGAATGAAAATTAAAATTAAATTAAAAGTTTAATTTAAAGAATAAAGAACTAAAAATTAAAAGTAAAATTGAAATTGAAAAAATTAAATTAAAAAATTTAATGAAAATTAAAAATTAAAACTAAAATTCAAATAAAAAATTAGAAAATAAAAAATATAAAAAATAAAACTAAAATTGCGATTAAAAAATTAGAAAATAAAAAAAAAATTAAAATTAATATTGAAACTAAAAAATTAAATTAAAAAAACAAATTAAGATTAAAAATTAAAACTAAAATTAAAACAAACAAAATTAAAATAAAAAATCAAATAAAGATTAAAAATTAAAACTAAAATCGAAATTAAAAAAAATTTGAAATTAAAAAATCGAATGAAAATTAAAAAGTTAAGATTAAAATTAAATTAAAAACTTAAAAAAGAAAAAATTTAAAAATCAAAAATTTAAATTAAAAAATAGAAAATTAAAAAATAAAATTAAAATGAAAACATTTAAATTCAAAAATCAGACAAAAATTGAAAATTAAAATTGAAATTCATTTAAAAATTGTAATTAAAAAATCAGATACCAATTAAAAATTGAAACTAGAATTAAATTAAAAATTGAAATTAAAAAATTCAAAAAAAAAATTAAAATTAAAAATTGTAACGAAAAAATCGAATGAAAATTAAAAATAAAAATGAAAATTTTCATCCCGTGGCTTTTCCAGGCTCCCCGGAATTCCCATTCCCGGGCGGAACATTCCGGTGGGCGCGGTACCGTCGGAACGGCGCCGGATTGACGGAAAACCAAAGGATCTTCAGCGAGTCCCTGCACAGGGTAAAGAATCCCGGGAATTCTGGGCATTTCCCAGGAAATTCCCGACTTTTCCGTGGGTTTTTGAATTTAATTTTTTTTATTTCAATTTTAGGTTTAATTTTAAAATTAATTTTTCATTTTTGTTCTTTTTTAATTTAAATTTTTAATTTAATTTTGATTTTTATTTGATTTTTTAATTTAATTTTTGAGTTTTTTAAATTACATGTTTATTTTAATTTCAGTTTTTATTTTAATTACAATTTTAATTCTAATTTTTAATTTTTATTAGATTATTTAATTAATTTTTTCACTTTAATTTCGTTTTTTAATTTTTTTATTTTCTGATTTTTTTAATTCAATTTTCAATTTAATTTAAATTTTTAACATATTAAATTAAACTTATTTAATTTTTTATTTGATTTTAATTTTAACTTTTAATTTTCATTTGATTTTTTAAATTAATTTTTTTTTTTCAATTTAAGTTTTAATTTTTATTTTTTATTTGAATTTTTAATTTACATTTTTATTTTAGTTTTAATTTTAATTTTTTTATTTTCTAATTTAAATTTTTAATTTAATTTTAATTTTTAATTTACATTTTTATTTTAGTTTTATTTTTTATTTTTTTTATTTTCTTATTTAATTTTCTAATTTAATTTAATTTTCAATTTTCATTTGATTTTTTAATTTAAACATTTTAATTTCAATTTTAATTTTAATTTTTTTTTTCTAATTTTAATTTTTAATTTAATTTTAATTTTCAATTTTCATTTGATTTCTAATTTAACTTTTTTAATTTCAATTTTAATTTTTAAATTTTTTTAATTTTTACTTGATTCTTTAAATGTTTTCAATTTAATTTTATTTTTTATTTTTAACTTTATTTTTAAACTTTTTGTATTTTCTAAATTTTTTTCCATTTCAGTTTTAATTTTTAATTTTTATTTGATTTTTTAATTTCAGTATTTATTTTAATTTTCAATTTTTTTATTTTTTACTTTAATTTTAATTTTTAATTTTTTTTGGTTTTTTAATTTCAATTTTAATTTTCAGTTTTTATTTGATTTTTTATTTTTCATTTGGTTTTTTTCTAAGTTTTTTTATTTCAATTTTAATTTAAATTTCGAATTTTAATTTTTATTTTTTAATTTAAATTTTTAATTCAATTTAAATTTCTAATTCCATGAATTTTCGGGATATATTTTCCAGCACGAAAACACCTTAACCTTGGGAATCCT
>NW_020925386.1:5866-6695 GCF_003984885.1 Neopelma chrysocephalum | reverse complement strand
CCTCAATTTTCCCACAATTTTCCCTCAATTTTCCCTCAAATTTCCCTCAATTTTCCCTCAATTTTCCCTCAATTTTCCCACAATTTTCCCTCAATTTTTCCTCAATTTTTCCTCAATTTTCCCACAATTTTCCCTCAATTTTCCCTCAAATTTCCCTCAATTTTCCCTCAATTTTTCCTCAATTTTCCCACAATTTTCCCACAATTTTCCCTCAATTTTCCCACATTTTTTCCCCAATTTTCCCTCAATTTTCCCTCAATTTTCCCTCAATTTTCCCACAATTTTCCCTCAATTTTCCCACAATTTCCCCCAATTTTCCCCCATTTTTCCCTCAATTTTCCCTCAATTTTCCCTCATTTTTTCCTCATTTTTCCCTCAATTTTTTCCCAATTTTTCCCCAATTTTTCCTCATTTTTCCCTCAATTTTCCCCCAATTTTCCCACAATTTTCCCTCAATTTTCCCACAATTTTCCCTCAATTTTCCCTCATTTTTCCCTCATTTTTTCCCCAATTTTCCCCCATTTTCCCCCAATTTTCCCCCAATTTTCCCTCAATTTTCCCTCAAATTTTCCTCAATTTTCCCACAATTTTCCCTCAATTTTCTCTCAAATTTCCCTCAATTTTCCCTCAATTTTCCCTCAATTTTCCCTCAATTTTCCCTCAATTTTCCCTCATTTTTTCCCCAATTTTCCCTCAATTTTCCCTCAATTTTCCCCCAATTTTCCCTCAAATTTTCCTCAATTTTCCCTCAATTTTCCCACAATTTTCCCACAATTTTCCCACAATTTTCCCCCAATTTTCCCTCAATTTTCCCTCAATTTTCCCACAA
>NW_020925386.1:0-5766 GCF_003984885.1 Neopelma chrysocephalum | reverse complement strand
TCAATTTTCCCTCAATTTTCTCTCAATTTTCCCACAATTTTCCCACAATTTTTCCCCAATTTTCCCTCAATTTTCCCTCATTTTTCCCTCAATTTTCCCTCAATTTTCCCTCAATTTTCCCTGAATTTTTCCCCAATTTTCCCTCAATTTTCCCTCAATTTTCCCTCATTTTTTCCCCAATTTTCCCTCAATTTTCCCACAATTTTCCCTCAATTTTCCCCCAATTTTCCCTTAATTTTCCCTCATTTTTTCCCTCAATTTTCCCCAAATTTTCCCTCAATTTTCCCTCATTTTTTCCTCAATTTTTTCCCAATTTTTCCCTCATTTTTTCCCCAATTTTCCCTCAATTTTCCCACAATTTTCCCCCAATTTTCCCCCAATTTTCCCACATTTTTCCCACCATTTTTCCCACTTTTTTTCCCAGAATTCCCTACTTGGAAACCAGCGCCGCCAGCGGGAAAAACGTGGAAAAATCCGTGGATTCCCTCTTGGAATTAATCCTCAACCGAATGGAGCAACTGGGAGAGAATTCCCGGAATTCCGACGCCGGAAAAAACCCGGAAGCGGGAAAAAAATGCTCCTGTTAAAGAATTCCGGGAAAAACTTGGGAATAAAAAACCTTTGGAAGAGGGAGGAGCCTTTTCCTGGTTTTTCCTGGGAATTTTTTGAGCCTCTTTCCTCTTTTTTTTGGGAATTTCCAGTTTTTCCAGGGGGATTTTGGGGGATTCCAAGATTTTTTTTCCATGGAAAAACCTCGGGAATGAAACTTTTCCTTCCTGAAAAATTCCAGCTGGGAGAAGTTTGGGAATTTTTTTCCCCTTAATTCCCAAATTTTCCAGGAATTCCCAAAATTAGGGAATAAAAAACCTCTTGGAATTTTAATCCTTTTTTTTTTTGGGAATATGAGGATTTTTGGGATTTTTGGGATTGGGATTTTTCCAAAAAATCCCCTTTTTTTTCCCGGTTTTTCCCCCCCAAATTCCCCAAAAATTCCCCAAAAAAATCCCCAAAAATTCCCCAAAAAATTCCCAAAAAATTCTCTCAAAAAATCCCAAAAAAATTCCCCAAAAATCCTCAAAAAATTCCCAAAAATTCCCCCAAAAATTCTCAAAAATCCAAAAAAATCCCCAAAAAATTCCCCAAAAATCCTCAAAAAATTCCCCAAAAATCCTCAAAAAATTCCCCAAAATTCCCCCAAAAATTCCCCCAAATTCCCCCAAAAATTCCCCAAAAATTCCCCCAAAATTCCCCCAAAGTTCCCAAAAAATCCCCAAAAAATCCCAAAAAATCCCCCAAAATTCCCCAAAAAAGGGTCTGAGAAGGAAAATTCCAAAGGAAAAATCGGGAATAAAAGCCTTAGAGCCAAAATTCCCGGATTCCCCTTGGGAATGTGACTGGATTTTTGGGAATTTTGGGAATTCCCAAGGGAAAAATAAAAGGAATTCTGGGGTTTGAAATCATTTTATTGTCGAGATTCCCGAAGTTTTGCAGCTTTTCCAGGTTTTTTTCCAGGAAAAAAACCCTCTGGAATGTTGGAATTCCTTCTTCCAGGCCGGAATTCCCGGGTTTTCCCTCAGCATTCCCGGTTTTTCCGCCGGGAGAGGAGCAGATAAGGAGAATTCCCGAGGATTCCCAACTCCGGGAGGGCCCTGGAATGAAGGAAAATCATGGAATTGGTGCCGTTTTCCGGGATAAAATCCCGGAATTCCCGGAATTCCCGAGGGTCTCACTCGGTGCCGATGGCGCGGGAAGTTTTCCGAGGGGTTTTTCCGGTCCAGAATTCCAGTTTTTCCTTCAGGTCACGGTTCTGGAAGGAGAAAATTCCCAAGGAAACACATGAAATTCCCAAAAAATCCCAAAATATCACAAAAAATTCACAAAAAATTCACAAAATATCCCAAAAATTCCCCCAAAAATTCCCAAAATTCCCCCAAAAATTCCCCCCAAAATTCTCCTGAAATTCCCCAAAAATTCTCCGAAAAATTCCCAAAAATTCCCAAAATTCCCCCAAAAATTCTCCCGAAATTCCCTCAAAATTCTCCAAAAAATTCACAAAAATTCCCAAAATTCTCCCAAAAATTCCCCCAAAAAAACCCCAAAAAATTCCCAAAAAACTCCCCAAAATTCCCAAAAAATTCCCAAAATATCCAAAAAAAAACCCAAAAAATTCCCCAAAAATCAAAAACAAATCCCAAAAAATCCCCAAAAAATTCCCAAGAAAACCCCTAAAATTCCCAAAAAACTCCCAAAAATCCCAAAAAAATTCCCCAAAAATTCCCCAAAATTCCCCCCAAAAAAACCCAAAAATCCCAAAAAATCCCCCAAAAAACTCCCAAAAACCCCAAAAAATTCCCAAAAAATTTCAAAAAAAACCCCAAAAAATTCCCAAAAAATCCCCAAAAAATCCCCAAAAAATTCCCCAAAAATTCCCAAAAAAACCCCCAAAATTCCCAAAAAATCCCAAAATATCCCAAAAAAACCCCAAAAAAATCCCACAAAAAATCCCAAAAAATCCCCCAATAAATCCCAAAAAATTCCCAAAAAACACCCAAAAAATTCCCAAAAAATTTCCAAAAAAACCCCCAAAAATTCCCAAGAAACTCCCCAAAATTCCCAAAAAATTCCCAAAATATCCCAAAAAAAACCCAAAAATTCCACAAAAAATCCCCCCAAAAATCCCCCAAAAAACCCAAAAAAATTCCCAAAAAATCCCCAAAAAATTCCCAAAAAATTCCCAAAAAATCCCCAAAAAAAACCCCAAAAAACCCCAAAAAATTCCCAAAAAATTTCCAAAAAATCCCCAAAAAAATCCCCAAAAATTCCCAAAAAAAACCCCAAAAATTCCCCAAAAAATCCCCAAAAATTCCCGAAAAAATTCCCATTTCTTTTTTGTTTTACCTGGAATTCCAGAGCTTCCAGTTTTCCCGACAATTCCCGGATCCGTCCGTCCTGGAGGCGGAGTCGGGAATTCAGCTCTTCCGCCTGGAATTTTGGGATGAGGAAAAATCGGGAAAAGTGGGAAAACCTTGGAAAAAAATGGGGAAAAGGGTTTTTTTGGGAATTCGGGAATTCCGACCTCCCGGATGGATTCCCGCAGGGAATGTTGCTGCTCCTGGATCAGCCCCTGGAGGTGTCGGATCCGGTCGGAGATTTCCCGTCGGAATTCCGGGAATCTGTGGGAAAACAAGGAGAAAAAATTCTGGGAATTTCTGGGAAAATTCCTGGAAAATTCCGGGAATTTTTCAGGTTTTATTTGTGGGAAAATTCCTGGAATTCTGGGAATTTTTCAGGGTTTTTTTTCTTGAAAAAATTCCTGAAATTTTGGGAATTTCTCAGGGTTTTTTCCTGGAAAAATTGTGGGAATTTCTGGGAAAATTCCTTTAAAAATTCCAGGAATTTCTCACCCTTTTTTCCTGGAAAAATTCTGGGAATTTCTCAGTCTTTATTCATGGAGAAATTCCTGGAATTCTGGGAATTTCTCGGTCTTTTTTCCTGGAAAAATCCCAGGAATTCCTGGGAAAATTCCAGGAAAAATTCTTGGAAAAATTCCAGGAATTCCTCCTGTTTCATTCCTGGAAAAAATTCCCAGAATTCCAGGAATTTCTCAGCCTTTTTTCCTGGAAAAATTCCTGGAATTTCTCACCCCTCATTCCTATAAAAATTCCCAGAATTCCTGGGACAATTTCCAGGAAAATTTCCAGGAAAAATTCTTGGAAAAAATCCTGGAATTCCTCCTGTTTCATTCCTGGAAAAATTCCCCAAAACTCCTGGAAAAATTCCTGGAATTCCAGGAATTTCTCAGCCTTTTATTCCTGGAAAAATTCCAGGAATTTCTCACCCTTTTTTCCTGGAAAAATTCCCAAAATTCCAGGATTTTCTCACCCTTTTTTCCCCGGAAAAATCCCCCAAATTCCAGGAATTTCCCACCCTTCATTCCCATAAAAAATTCCCAGAATTCCCATTAAAAATTCCCAAATTTCCTCACCCTTCATTCCCAGTTTTCCTCTCCCGGAGCCGCTTTTCCCGGGAATTTTTCTCTTGGATCAGGAGCCGCTTTTCCTATGGGAACAAAAACCCGGGAATGAAACCTTTGGAATTCCGGAATTCCATGGAATTCTTGGAATTTTGGACCAACCTCTTCCATCCTCCGGAGCCGCTTTTCCAACTCTTCCGTCCGGAGCCGTTTTTCCCGGAGTTTCTCCTCCAAATTCCGGGAATTCTCTTGGATTTCCCGGAATTTTTCCGCCTCTTGGAGCTTCCGGGTCTGGGAAAAAAACCTTGGAATTTCCCCTGGAATTTTCCCTTGGAATTTTCCCAGGATTTGGGAATAAAACCTTGGAATTTGGGAATAAACCCTTGGAATTTTCCCTTGGAATTTTCCCTTGGAATTTTCCCGGGATTTGGGAATTTTCCCTTGGAATTTTCCCCTGGAATTTTCCCAGGATTTGGGAATAAAACCTTGGAATTTTCCCCTGGAATTTTCCCAGTTTTTGGGAATTTTCCCTTGGAATTTTCCCCTGGATTTTTGGGAATAAATCCCAATATTCCTTCCCAGTTTTTGGGAATAAATCCCTGGAATTTTCCCTTGGAATTTCCCCAGGATTTGGGAATAAACCCTTGGAATTTTCCCTTGGAATTTCCCCGGGATTTGGGAATAAAACCTTGGAATTTTCCCTTGGAATTTTCCCAGATTTTGGGAATTTTCCCTTGGAATTTTCCCCTGGATTTTTGGGAATAAATCCCACAATTCCTTCCCAATTTTGGGGAATTTTCCCTTGGAATTTTCCCCTGGAATTTCCCCAAAAATTGGGAATAAACCCCAGAAATTCGGGACTAAACCCTTGGAATTTTCCCCTGGAATTTCCCCGGAATTCCGGGAATTTTTTACCCTCAATTCCTCCTTCTCCTCTTCCCATTTTTCCACCCTCATCCCGGAATTCCCGACCAGTTTTCCGGAGGCTTCCCGGAGCGCCCAGATCCCGGCTTCCCGCGACGCTTCCAGCTGGAAGAAAAAAACCGGGATCAAGCCCCTTTTCCATGGAAAAAACCCTTTGGATCCTCGGGAAAAAATTCCCAAAATTTACCTGGATCCGCAGCTTTCGGTTTTCCCGGAGCAGCTCCTGGATTTCCATGGAATTGTCCCGGAATTCCTGGTTTTCCTCGTTCATTCCGACCTGGAATTTTAAGGCCATTCCCGGATTTCCAAACCCTTGGAATTCCTGGATTTTGAACCCTGGAATTCCCGGATTTCAAAGCTTGGAATTCCCGGATTTCAAAGCTTGGAATTCCTGGATTTTGAACCCTTGGAATTCCAAGATTCCAAACCTTGGGAATGGGATCCTTGGATATTCCTGGGAATGGAATTCCAGGATTTTCCAGGAATGGGATTCCAGGTTTTCCTGGGATTCCAGGTTTTCCCGGGAATGGGATCCTGGATAATCCCGGGAATGGGATTCCAGGTTTTTCCCTTGGAATTTTCCCAAGATTTGGGAATAAACCCTTGGAATTTTCCCTTGGAATTTTCCCAGGATTTGGGAATAAAACCTTGGAATTTTCCCTTGGAATTTCCCCTGGAATTTTCCCAGATTTTGGGAATAAACCCTTGGAATTTTCCCTTGGAATTTTCCCCTGGAATTTTCCCAAGATTTGGGAATTTTCCCTTGGAATTTTCCCCTGGAATTTTCCCAGGATTTGGGAATAAACCCTTGGAATTTTCCCCTGGAATTTTCCCAGATTTTGGGAATAAACCCTTGGAATTTTCCCTTG
>NW_020925385.1:0-5007 GCF_003984885.1 Neopelma chrysocephalum | reverse complement strand
CCAGCGACGACAGGGACACCAGGGCCACCAGCCAGCTCTCTGTGGGGGTAGAGGGACATCAGTGTCACCAGGGACACCAGGGACACCAAGGACAGGGACACCAGGGCCACCAGCCAGCTCTCTGGGGGGACAGGAGGGACATCAGTGACACCAGGGCCACCAGGGCCACCAGCCAACTCTCTGTGGGGACAGAGGGGATGGTGCCACCACAGCAGGACCAGTGCCACCAGCAGTGCCACCAACCAGCTCCCCGCAGGGCTGGAGGGGACGGTGCCACCCCCCCGGTGCCACCCCCTTGTCCCCCCCTCACCGTCGACGCTGACCACGACGCTGTCGGCTTGGCGGCCGTGCGGGTTGGTGGCCGTGCAGGTGTAGAGGCCGCGGTTGGCCGCGGTGGCCGCGGTGACGGTCACCGAGCGGTTGTCGGGGCCCAGGCGCAGGTTGGGGGCGGGGGGCAGCGCCCAGGTGAAGGTGGGCGCCGGGACCCCCTCGGCACCGCAGTCCAGGCTGAAGGAGCCGCCCCGGGAGACGCTGGCAGAGGGCAGAGCCCGGAGGGTGACGGCGGCGGGACCGTCTGTGCCGGGGGGGGACACAGTCAGCCACAATCGGCTAAAATCAGCCACAATCAGCCAAAATCAGCTCAAATCAGCCAAAATCAGCTCAAATCAGCCAAAATCAGCCACAATCGGCTAAAATCGGCCAAAATCAGCCACAATCAGCCACATTCAGCCACAATCTGCTAAAATAAGCCAAAATTGGCTAAAATCGGCTAAAATCGGCTAAAATAAGCCAAAATTGGCTAAAATCGGCCAAAATCCACCAAATCCGCAAAATCCGCCAAATCCGCGAAAATCCGCCAAACCCGCGAAAATCCGCGAAACCCGCCAAATCCGTGAAAATCCGCGAAAATCCGCCAAATCTGCCGAAATCCGCCAAAACCGCGAAATCCGCGAGAAACCGCCAAATCCGCGAAATCCACGATATCCGCCAAAATCCGTGAAAATCCACGAAATCCGTGAAAATCCGCGAAATCTGCGAAAAACCGGAAATCTGCGAAAATCCGCCAAATCCGCGAAAACTGCGAAATCCGCCAAAATCCGCGAAATCCACGATATCCGCCAAATCCGCGAAAATCCGCCAAAATCCGCCAAAATCCGCCAAAATCAGCCAAAATCCGTGAAATCTGCCAAATCTGCGAAAATCCGCAGAAATCCGCGAAATCCGCTAAAATCCACCAAAATCAGCCAAAATCGGCTAAAATCAGCCAAAATCAGCCAAAATCTGCTAAAATCAACTAATATCAGTGAAAATCAGCCAAAATCAGCCACAATCAGCCAAAATCAGCTATAATCACCCCCCCCCCAGGGATTTAAATGAACAAACTCCCCCTTTTTTGCCCCCAAAAGGCCCCCCAGGGACTCACACTCAACGGCCACGGTGACGTTCCTGGTGGCCGAGCCGTGGGCGTTGGTGGCCCGGCACTGGTAGGTGCCGGCGTGGGCGCGGGTCACCACGGGGGGCACCCGGGGGGGGTCCCAGGAGGGGTCCTGGGGGTTCCCCTGCTCGGTCCCGGTGGCGTTGGGGGGCACTGGGGGGTCCCGGTTGTGCCCCGGTTTGGTCCAGGTGACGTTGGGGGGCACCCAGGGGGGGTCCCGGGTGCCCCCCAGCTCAGTCCGGGTGACGTTGGGTGTCCCCAAGGGGGGGTCCCACGTGTCCCCCACCCCCTCGGTTGTCACGGGGGGGTGGTCCCGGGTGCCCCCCACCTTGGCACAGGTGACCCGGGGCGGGGGGTTCCCGGTGGCGGCGCAGCCGAGCTGGGCCGGGGTCCCCTCCAGCCAGAGGCGCCGCTCCGGACAGCCCGGCTCGGGGATGCTCGGCTCGTCTGGAAGCGGGAGGGACGTGAGGGGGGGGGACTGGGGGATGGGTGGGCACCCGGCACCCCTGATCCCTCCCAGTACCCCCCGATCCTACCCGGCACCCCCTGATCCCACCTGGCACCTCCTGATCCCTCCTGGCACCTCTTGATCCCACCCAGCACCTTGTGATCCCACCTGGCACCCCCCCGATCCCACTCAGCACCCCCCAATGCCTCCTGGCACCCCCCGATCCCACTCAGCACCCCCCAATCCCTCCCAGTACCCCCCAATCCCACCCAGTACCTCTTAATCCCATCCAGCGCCCCTTGATCCCACCCGGCACCTCCTGATCCCATCCAACATCCCTGATCCCTCCCACTCCATGCCATCCCACTCCATGCCATCCCACCCCAATCCCAGTCCCCTCAAATCCCACCCCAATCCCCTCCCCATGCCCCCCCCCTGCCCCGCTCACACTCCACGGTGACAAGGACACTCCTGGTGGCCACCCCGTGCCTGTTGGTGGCCCGGCACAGGTAACGCCCGGCGTCTGCCCTCGACACCACGCGGCCGCCCCGGGGGGCACGGGAGGGACCCCCCCTGGTGCCACCCCCACGGGGGGTGTCCCTGGTGCCATCTCGGGGGTCAGTGGCCCCGTGGCGGGCGTTGGTGGCCCCGTGGCCGGGGTTGGTGGCCCCGTGGTCGCGGTGGCAGCGGGTGCTGGGCGGGGGGTCCCCGTCGGCGCGGCACCAGTTGGGGTCCCGCCGCTGCCCCTCCACCCACACCCGGTGGGCAGGACACCCCCCCTCCGACAGGGTGGGCTCGTCTGGGGAGGGGGGACACACGGAGGGGACCCTGGTTGGTGACACGGCCCCCCTGTGCCACCTCTGGTGCCACCACCGTGATGTCCCTGGTGCCACCACGGTGCCATCCTCCGTGCCACCACAGTGCCACCACAGTGTCACCCCCAGTGCCACCACCGTGGTGTCCCTGCTGCCATCCCTTGTGCCACCCTGATCCCACCTTAGGTGCCACCACAGTGTCACCACAATGACGCCCCAGTGCCACCCCCAGTGCCATCCCAGTGTCACCACAGTGACACCCCAGTGCTACCATAGTGCCATCCCAGTGCCACCCCGATCCCACCTTAGGTGCCACCACAGTGCCATCCCCAGTGCCATCCCAGTGCCACCCCTGGTGCCATCCCCAGTGTCACCACAGTGCCATCCCTTGTGCCACCCCGATCCCACCTTAGGTGCCACCACAGTGTCACCCCCTGTACCACCCCAGTACCACCCCTGGTGCCACCCCAGTACCACCCCTGGTGCCACCCCAGTGCCACCCCAGTGCCACCCCAGTACCATCCCAGTGCTACCCCCGCTGCCACCACAGTGCCACCCCCAGTGCCACCCCAATACCACCCCCATTGCTATCACAGTGCCATCCCTGGTGCCATCCCAGTGCCACCCCAGTACCACCCCTGGTACCACCCCAGTGCCATCCCCAGTGCCACCCCAGTGCCCCCCTTGTGCCCCCCCAGTGCCCCCCAGTGCCACCCCAGTACCACCCCAGTGCCACCCCAATGCCCCCCCAGTGCCCCCAGTGCCACTCACACTCCACGGTGACGGTGACGCTTTGGCGGGCGGTGCCCAGGGCGTTGGTGGCCGTGCACTCGTAGGTCCCCGCCCGGTCTCTGGTGACGGGCTCGGGGCGGGCGGTGCCCACCGGGACCCCCCCGCGGGCACAGCGCACGGTGGGCGGGGGGTTCCCGGTGCCGCGGCACCAAAGGGCCGCCCGGGCACCCCGAACCCACGTGCGGTTCCCGGGGCAGCCCCCGGCCGGGAGAGCGGGGCCGTCTGCGGGGAAACCGGGAGGTTTTGGGGGGCGGGTGGGAGGTTATGGGGTGGGAAGGGGGGTTTTGGGGGTTAGAGGGTCTTTTGGGGTGGTGTGAGGGGGTTTTGGGGGGTACGAAGGTGTTCTGGGGTGCAGGTGGGAGGTTTTGGGGTGGCTGAGGGGGTTTTGGGGTTAGAGGATGTTCCGGGGTGGTGTGAGGGTGGTTTGGGGGGTGTGAGGGGGTTTTAGGGGTATGAGGGTGTTTTGGGGTGCAGGTGGGAGGTTTCTGGGGTGGGGTGAGGGTTTTTTGGGAGGTTAGAGACTGTTTGGGGGGGGTATGAGAGTGTTTTGAGGTGCAGGTGGGAGGTTTTGGGGTGATGTGAGGGTGTTTTGGGGCGGTGTGAGGGTGGTTTGGGTGGTGTGAGGGGGTTTTGGGAGGTATGAAGTTGTTCTGGGGTGCAGCTGGGAGGTTTTGGGATGCAGCTGGGAGGTTTTGGGGTGGTCTGAGGGGCTTTTGGGGGTTATGACCATCACTCACAGTGCACCTCGAGCCGCGCCGTCGCCTCCTTGGTCACCGTGTGTCCCCCCAGGTCCAGGCTGGCCCGACACTGCAGCTCCCGCCCGTCCTCCTCCCTCCGGGCCACCACCCGCAGCTCCAAACGGGGCCCCTCCGCCAGGACCCCCCCGTCAGCCCCACCCAGGAGCTGCAGCCACGGCCCGGGGGGTTTGGTAGCCCCGGGGGGGGGTTCGGTGGCCCCAAGAGGGGGTTTGGTGGTCCCAGAATGTTCGGTGGCCCTGGAGGGGGGTTCAGTGGCCCCAGGGGGCTCAGTGACCCCAGGAGGGGGTTTGGTGGTGCTGGGAGGGGGTTCAGTGGCCCCGGGGAGGGGTTCAGTGGCCCCATCCCGGCACGTCACCATCACCTCCTCGCCCTCCACCGCGGGCACTGGGAGCAGCTCCAGCCTGGGCGCCGGGAATCCTGCGAGAAGAGCCCGTGGGTGGATCCAGGGGGGATTTGGGGTGGATTTGGTGGCCCCCTGACCCCCCCCCCCGGTGCCGGATCCTTACGGTAAACGTGGAGCTGCCTCCGCACCGTCCGAGCCGCCGTGGCCACCGCGGCCGTGCAGGACAGGACCCGACTGCCCGGTGAGCTTGGGGACAGCTCGGTGACAGCCGTCACCGTGTCCCCGGACACCTCCAGGGTGGAGTTCAGCCTCTCCCGGCCCAGGGTGATGGTGACGAGGGTGTCCTGGGCCGGGAAGGCGCCGGCGACGCGGCAGCGGGCGCGGGAGGAGGCACCGACCTCCAGCAGGGAGGGGGC
>NW_020925384.1:0-11219 GCF_003984885.1 Neopelma chrysocephalum | reverse complement strand
TGAGGATTTCAGGGATTTTGGGATTCCCGAGCAGGGAATGGGGCGGGCTGGCTGATCCCTCGGGATGATCCCAAGGGATGTTCCCTGTATCCCAAGGCACCTTGTAGTTGATGGCGAAGGTGACCATCTGCATGGCCATGGACAGGATGTACACGGTGCTGTTCACCAGGCTCGGCTCGAATTCCTTGCTCAGATCCACAAATTCCTCCTCCCTGCAGCGGGAAAACACCCCAGGAATGTGGGTGTGGATGGGGAATGACCTCTGGAACCCCCCTGATCCCGGTTTTCTTGGGGAACAAGGCAGGTTGTCCCCAGGTGCTGCTCTCCTGGAGCCCCTGGAATGTGCTGGAAGCTCTCCCTGGATCCTTCTCCAGGGGAACATTCCCAGACACGCAGCACATTCCCACCGCTCCTGCCCAGCAGGAATTCGGGATGACTGGGGTTTTTTGGGAATTGGGGGCTCACCTGGGCCTGCTCCGGGCCTGGAATTCCCAGCAGGAATTTGGGATAACTGGGTTTTTTTGGGAATTGGGGCTCACCTGGGCCCGCTCTGGGCCTGGAATTCCCAGCAGGAATTCGGGATAACTGGGGTTTTTTGGGAATTTGGGATAACTGGTTTTTTTTGGGAATTGGGGCTCACCTGGGCCCGCTCCGGGCCTGGAATTCCCAGCAGGAATTGGGGATCACTGGGGTTTTTTTGGGAATTGGGGCTCACCTGGGCCCGCTCCGGGCCTGGAATTCCCAGCAGGAATTGGGGATAACTGGTTTTTTTTGGGAATTGGGGCTCACCTGGGCCCGCTCCGGGCCTGGGCCCCCCGGTAGAGGAAGACGAGGCTCAGGAAGTGCACGAGGAACTGCAGCAGCACCGTCAGCACCGTGTACAGGTTGAAGATGTTGGGAAGGGGCCTCTCCTTGGAAAGGGTCTTCAAAGGCTGGGAATGGGGGGAAAAAACAGGGAGCGGGGTGGGCTGGGATGCCTCGGGAAGGCTCTGGATCCCAGTGGTGCCCGTGGGATGAAGGGAGTTCCACCCAGGGCTGCAGGAATTCCACCCTGGGCTGTGGGAATTCCCCCTCGGGAGTGGAATTCCGGGGTTGGGGCGGCCCCGGAGGCGCTCGAGGACGAGGTGGGAGCAACCTGGCTCGTGGAATGTGCCCCTGGAGGCGGGACGGGCTGGGATTTAAGGTCCCTTCCCGTCCAAACCATTCCAGGATTCCCTAATTCCGCGATTTTGAGGAACAGCCTCAGTGGAACCATTTTTTCCTGCGTTGCCCTTTCCCACCTTTTCCTCCCGCTCGTCCCATCAATTGGGATCACAGGGAAGAACCAGCCTGGGAGCATCCCAAATCCAAGGGAACGCTAATTCCCACCGCTCCGGGATCAGGGACTGGGAATTTACCACAAAAACCGGGATGTTTTGGGGGAGAAAGGCCCTTTTCCTTCAGTCCTGGCGGGACAGGGACGGGCCGAGTGAGGTCCTGTGGAATTCCCATGGAATTCCCGGCGCTCACCTTGGAGCGGGAGATGAAGCTTTGGGAATATCCCAAATCCAGGGCACACAAAATCCCACCCCTCCAGCATCGGGGACTGGGAATTTACCACAAAAAACGGGATGTTCTGGGGGAGAAAGGCCCTTTCCCTTCAGTCCTGGCGGGACAGGTCGAGCGGGAATTCCCACGGGATTCCCGGCGCTCACCTTGGAGCGGGAGATGAAGAGGAAGCAGCCGGCCAGGAGCAGCCCCTGGAGCGTGGCCTGGAAGTCGCTGAACTTGACGCCCTCGAGGTAGAGGACGCTCTGGCTGTAGGCCAGGATGAGAGCATTCAATGCCAGGATCTTGAACATCTGCAGCGTCGTCACCAGCGTGCAGCGGCCCTGCTTGATCACGTGGCAGACTGGGGGAAAAAATGGGAAAAACGGGGATAAACACGAGGAAAACAGGGCTCGGGGCTCGGCCCTGCCCTAAAGGAGGGTCCTGAGGGGATTCGAAGTCCCACGTGAGGGTTGGTCCATGTAAAATGGTGGGAAAGGCCTGGATTCCCACATAAAATGGCGGCAAAGTCTTGGATTCCCACATAAAATGGCGGGAAAGGCCTGGATTCCTACACAGAATGGTGGGAAAGCCTCAGATTCCCACACAAAATGGTAGGGGAAGGTCTGGATTCCCACACAAAATGGGAAGGGCTTGGATTCCCACATAAAATGGTGGGAAAGGCCTGGATTCCCACATAAAATGGTGGGAAAGCCTCAGATTCCCACACAAAATGGCAGGAAAGGCCTGGATTCCCACACAAAATCGGAAAGGCTTGAATTCCCACATAAAATGGTGGGAAAAGGCCTGGATTCCCACACAAAAAGGTGGGAAAAGGCCTGGATTCCCACACAAAAAGGTGGGAAAAGGCCTGGATTCCCACACAAAATGGCGGCAAAGCCTTGTGGATTTGGGGCTGTTTCTCCCGATCCCAACCCTCTCTCCTGGGTTATTCCCAGCCTGGATCTGGGGCTGTTTCTCCCCATCCCAGCCCTCTCTCCCAGCTCATTCCCGGCTCATTCCCGGGTTATTCCCACACTCACTGCACTGGATGGAGGAGAGTTTGGAGGTGAAGGGGGCTGCAATGCTGGCGTCTCCCAGTTTCACCACCGGGGCTCGTTCCTCCTCCAGGTCCTTCAGCACTTGGCTGAGCCGCTCCTGAGGGGCGGGAAAGGCGGGATGAGAATTCCCAGAACCATCCCTGCTCCATGGACAGGGGAATGGAGGGAAAAGCTGCTCCTTTCCCACCCAAATCCACGGGGAAAAGGAAGGAAGGTTGGGCTCTGCCCGGGCTGAGGGGTTTTAAGGTGCCTTCCCAGCAGAATTCCACGATCTGCTCCCTGTTTTCCCTGGGATCACATCCCAGCTCCGGGAGCGCCAGAGGAGGACTCAAAAGCCTGGATAACCCCTCTGGAATCGCACCCTGTGGATGGCCAGCTGCTCCTCCCGCTGGGACAGGACCCTGTGCTTGGCTCCCCGCGACGTGGGCTTCACATTCCCGACTCCTGCCCCCGGAATTCCGGCTCTGCCGTCCCCGGGGCCGTCCCGGGGCCGCTTCTTCCGCTCGGGAATCCTCTCGGGAGCGTTCGCCAGCAGGGCCACTCCTGGAAAAGGGAGGAAAAAACAGGGGAAAAAAGGTAAATCCCTTGGGTTTTCCACATAGCTGGTGGCTGCAACTGGAGCAGGGAATTGGGGAGAGATTTTAGGGAAGAAAAGGAGGGGGAATGAGGGAACTGGGGAGGGATTTCAGGGAAAAAAGGGTTGTAAAGGCCAGGATCCCAACCTGGAGCCAGGAGAGGAGGGAATTTGGGGGAGAAAAACGTAGGGAGAATCATGCAATTTGGGAGGGATTTTAGAGGAAAAAAGCAGGGAGAATCATGGCATTTCAGGGAAAAAAAACCAGGGAGAATCCTCCTGGAAGAAGCTTTTGGAGTCAATTCCTGCTGGTGTGTGATTCCAGGAGCAGAGAAATCCCCCTGTATCTGAATTCCTGCCCCCAAAGGATCCGGGCAGGCGGATTCCCAGCCCTGGCACTCTGGAAAACCCCGGGAATTGGGGGCAATCCCGGGAATCCTCACCCACATCCGCGTGTTTCAGGGCCCCCACGTCGTTGGTGCCGTCCCCGCACATGAGGGTGGAGAAGCCGAGGCTCTTCAGGGTGGTGATCACGAATTCCTGGCGGGAAAAGGCCCAAACGTCGGGAATTGGGAGCTGGAAAGGGGCTCAGGGATCTTCAGGATCACGTGGGACATCCGGAGCCTCACACCCGGGCTCCTAAAAGCTTCACATTTTGGGAATTCCAAGCTGGAACGGGCTTGGGATTGTTCAGGATGACAACAGGGACACCCTGAGCCTCCAAGAGCTCTGAATCCTGGGAATTCAGAGCTGGAATGGACTCAGGGCTCTTCAGGACAACAACAGGGACACCCCGAGCCTCACTCACAGGCTCCAGATTTTGGGAATTCCGAGCTGGAAAAGGCTCAGGGCTCTCCAGGATCACAACGGGGCCACCCTGCTTTTCCACCCGCGCCTCCCAAACGCTGGGAATTCCCCGGGATAACCCCCCCTCGTCCCCCTCACCTTCTGCTTGGGCACGACCCTGGCGAAGACGCGGATGTGCGGGATGAGCCGGAGCAGCCGCTCCCGGTTCCCGCTCCGGAGGTGCTCCAGCCCCTCCCCGGTCACGCACAGGTCGAAGGGCTCCGTCAGCTCCCGCTGGGATTCTGGGAACGCCGGGAGCACCACGGCCCCATCCCGCGATTCCCACTGCCAGGGGGAGCCTGCGGGGACAGGGAGCGGCCTCGGGATCAGCCTCGGGATCGGCCGGGAACGGCCCGGCCCCGCCCGGATCCCAGCGCTGGGAAAAGCGGGAATTCCGGGTTCTTGGGGGGGGGTTGGTCTTTTTTCCTTGTGGTTTTTATGGGTCTTATTTTGGGGGTTTTTGTGGGTTTTTTGGGTCTTATTTTGGGGGTTTTGGTGGGTTTTTTGGGTCTTATTTTGAGGGGTTTTGTGGGTTTTTAAGGTCTTATTTTTGGGTTTATTTTGGTGTGTTCGGGGGTTTTTCAGTGTGTCTTTAGTGTGGGGGTTTCTCTGGGTTTTGCCCTTATTATTTTGGTGTTATTTGGGCTTTATTTTGGAGATATTTGGGCCTTACTTTGGAGTTATTTTGGCCTTATTTTGAAGATATTTTGGCCTGGTTTGGAGTTATTTCGGCCTGATTTTGGAGTTATTCTGACTCTATTTTGGAGTTATTTTGGCCTTATTTTGAAGATATTTTGGCCTTATTTTGAAGATATTTTGGCCAGATTTTGGAGCTATTTTGACCCTGTTTTGGAATCTCTTTGGCCTGTTCCCCCCAGCCCATCCCAGATCCCATTCCGGGCACCTTTGGAAGCTGGAGGCTGCAGGATGAGGGTCTTTTCCTTCTGCAGGAAGTGCAGCTCCCTGGCCACGTGGCAGGCGGTCAGGGGGTTGTCCCCGGTGATCATCACCACCTGAGGGACACGGGACAGGGAATTCTGGGAATTCCAGAGGCACCAACAAAATTCCCGCCTGGAGCGGGTGCAGGTCCCCAGGGAAGGGCCTTGTCCCGTTATCCCACCCCAAAACCAGCCCCACATCCACAGCATTTCCCTCTTTCCCACCTCTTTTCCCTCCGTTTTCCCCCTTTTCCCTCCCAATCCCCTGGAAGTGGCACCTGGGACGGGGTTCAGCGGAGCCCATGGAATGTTTGGGCTTTTCCCACCCGCCCGACCCCCTTTTCCCTGGAATCCTGCCCGTCCTCACGTGGTGGGAAGCGTTCTGGATCTCCCTGATGACGGATTTGGAGTCGGCCTTGAGGGGACATGAGACCACGATGAACCCCACGAACCTCAGGTCACATTCCAAGGTCTCCCTCTTCATCTCCCGCACCTGCCGAGGGAAGAACCGCCTGGAACACTCGGGAACAGCCCCTGGATTTTCCAGCAGGTGATTCCCTGAAGTTAAAGGACCCCCTGGGAACGCCGGAGAACCCCAGGAATGGCTCCGGCTGCTCAAAAAAGGCTTTTTTTGGCACAAGAAGCTCCTCATTCCCAATCAAAACTGGGCCCTCGGCCAAGGAATTCCACAGCAAACCTCTCCAGGTGTTCCAAGGAAAGACCTGATCCTGCTTAGTCAGCAGGAAACCGGGAATACTGCAGGGAACACGGATCCACAACACCCCAAAACTCACGGTTGGGGGGGTGGTTTTCCCAGAAAATCCCGATTTTATCAGCAGATCTGGGCGCCCACATCCCATAAAAAAGCCCCTCCCTTCCCAGCCATCCCATTTCCCTGGATTTGCAGGCTGGGAAGGATCCAGGTACCTGCTGGTGGGTGAGGGGTCCCAGCTCCTTGTAGCCCAGGGCCAGGACCCGAGCGCCCTCGTGGGAGATGTCCCGGTGCACGGCGTGGTAGTTGCTGGGACATTGGGATAACTGGGGGAAAAGGAGGGAAAAACACGGGATTCAGGGAGTTTCCCAGGGAATCCGGGAGCGGATTTGAGCTTTTTGGGGAAAAAAGGGGGGGAAAAACAGGGGAAAAGAGACTCTGGGATTGTCACCTGCCCTTCCCACAAACTCTGGGATTGTCCCTTGTCCTTCCCACAAACTTTGGGACAAGTCCCCATCCCATCCATCCCCCAAACTCTGGCATTATCATCTGTCCTTCCCACAGATTTCGGGATTATCCCCTGTCCTTTCCTTCCCACAAACTCTGGGACAAGTCCCCATCCTGCCCATCCCACAAACTCTGGGATGATCCCCTGCCCATCCCACAAACTCTGGAATTATCCCCTGCCCATCCCACAAACTCTGGGATGATTCCCCGAGTTCATCCCACAAACTCTGGAATTATCCCACAAACTCTGGGATTATCCCACAAACTCTGGGATGGTCCCCCGCCCATCCCACAAACTCTGGAATTATCCCCTGCCCTTCCCACAAACTCTGGGATGATCCCCTGAGTCCATCCCACAAAATTGGGGATGATCCCTGTCCATCCCACAAACTCTGGGATGATCCTTTGCCCACCCCAAACCCTCCATTCCCACCCCTAAATCCCTCCCTTCCCACACAACCCCCCGATCCGCCGGAATTCCTACTCCGCCCCCTCTCCCGCCCCTCCGCGGCCCCGCTGGGGGTGGAATTCCCGTGTTTTTTTCCCCGGGAATGTCTCACCATGGGCCGCAGGGTCTCGGGCGCGCCCTTGACGGCGGCGACGAAGGCGGGGGAGGCGCCGGGGCCGCGCTCGTAGGAGGCCAGGACCGACATCCGCTTCAGGGCACTGGAGAAATGAAAGCGCTGGTGAATTTTCATCCCCGGAGTTTTTAGACTCCTTGGGAAAACTTTCTCATCTGGGAAAACAAAGAGATCGGGACATCCTGAAAGGGGGTTTTGTTTCTGCGGAGGGGGAGGAAAAAAAAAAGGGGATAAAAAAAAAACAATGATGACGAAAAAATAAAAAAGGTGCCACCCCGGGGGAATCAAGGGGGAATTGAGTAAAATTCAGGATAATTCTGGTGGGATTCAGAGGAAATTGGGGGGATTCGGGTGGAATTCAGGATAATTCATGTGGAATTTGGGGCAGTTTGGGTGAAATTCAGGCAGGATTCAGGGCAATTCGGGTGGAATTCGGGTGGAAATCAGGACAATTCAGGTGGAATTCAAGTGGAATAAAGGGGAATTTGGGTGGAGTTCAGGTGGAATTCAGGACAATTCGGGTGGAATTCAAATGGAATTCAGGGGAATTCAGGATAATTCATGTGGAATTCAGGGGGCATTTAGGGGAATTTGGGTGGAATTCAGGCAGGATTCAGGACAATTTGGGTGGAATTCAGGACAATTTGGGTGGAATTCAGACGGAATTCAGGCTGAATTCAGGATATTTCCGGTAGAATTCAGGGGGGACTCAGGGGAATTTGGGCGGAATTCAGGCAGAATTCAGGACAATTCAGGTGGAATTCCAGGGAATTTGGGGGGAATTCAGGCAGGATTCAGGGGAATTTGGGGGGAATTCAGGTGGAATTCAGGACAGTTCCGGTGAAATTCAGATGGAATTCAGTGGGATTTGGGTGGAATTCAGGCCATGGGACGTGTCCCTGCCCTCGGATCGGGATGATCCTCACGGTCCCTTCCCATCCAACCCCTCCCAGACTCCCCGGGCCGGGATTTGCCCGGAATGTGGGATTTACCTTTGGTGAGGGTCCAGTCCACGGCCAGGAGCATGGCCTTTTCCAGAGGGTCCCCCACCAGCGTCCCGTCCTCCAGCTGCACCAGGGAGTGGCAGGTGGCGATGGCCCGGTGTGTTTCCACGGGAATGTCGGACACGGGAGTCACCTCCTTCCCTTCCCTATGGAATAACCTGCTCTGGGACACCCTGGAACCACTCCCAGCCCGGAATTCCCAGACACGGGAGTCACCTCCTTGCCATCCCTAGGGAATAACCTGCTCTGGGACACCCTGGAACCACTCCCAGCCCAGAATTCCCAGACATGGGAGTCACCTCCTTCCCATCCCTGTGGAATAACGGGGCAAAGGACCCGCTCTGGGACACCCCGGAACCATTCCCAGCCCGGAATTCCCAGACACGGGAGTCACCTCCTTCCCTTCCCTATGGAATAACCCGCTCTGGGACACCCTGGAACCACTCCCAGCCCGGAATTCCCGGACACGGGAGTCACCTCCTTCCCATCCCTGTGGAATAACGGGGCAAAGGGCCCGCTCTGGGACACCCTGGAATGATTCCCAGCTCGGAATTCCCGCCCCAACCCAGCGGGGAGCAAAGGCCATGGGACAGTGGGAATTAGGACCAAATCCCGAGATTTCGGCCGGTTCTGCCAAGGAAACTCGGGGAATCGGCACGTCAAAGGGCAGATCCAAAGGATTTGGGAGGCTCCAAGAGTCGGGAATTCCGGCGGCGGGACGGGAAGGGGCGGGATGTGCCACAGGGAAGAGCCTCAGAATCCCAGGGAATTCCCACCAAACCCCCGATCCCCGAATCCCCGGGGATCTCCCCCCGCCCCGCCGGGACGTTCCCGAGGAATTCCCGCCCGGAAACCCGGGAATGGGGGCTCCCAGGACCCACCTGAGCCCGGCCACCCCCCGCACCACCAGGTGGTCGCTGGTCAAGGTCCCGGTTTTGTCGAAGCAACAAACTTGGACCTTCCCGGCAAAGGGGATCCGGAAAGGCTCCGTGCAGTAAACGTCTGCAGAGGGAAAACAGGGAAAACAGGGAATGTGGGTGGGAATCCAGCCCAAGGCTCCGTGCAGTAAACGTCTGCAGAGGGAAAACAGGGAATTCGGGTGGGAATCCAGTGGGATTTGCAGCCCCACAACTCCCAGGGATCCAGGGGCAGCCACAGCTTCTCCGGGAATTCCATCCCATCCCCTCCCCGCCCTCCCAGCCAAGGATTCCTTCCCCAAATCCACCTCAATCCCCCTTTCCCAGGGGGAAGCCATTCCCTGTGTCCCGTCCCTCCATCCCTTCTCCCAGGTCCCTCTCCAGCTCTCCCAGAGCCCCTGGAATGTGCTGGAAGCTCTCCCTGCTCCAGGGGGGGGAACATTCCCAGCTCTCCCAGCCTGTCCCCGGAGCAGAATCCCAGAATGCTGGGCTGGGAATGCCGGGAATGCCGGGAATGGGGACTCACAGAGCTTGGCCAGGGCGATGAGGGAGGTGTTGACAGCCAGGGAGAGCTCGATGGGCAGCTCCGGGGGCACCACGGATGTCAGGATCAGGGCACATTCCAGGAACAGCCGGTACTGGTTCCGACGGGGATCCTTGGTACCTATGGAATGAGGGACGGATCAGCTGGGAATGGGGACGGATCAGCTCCAAATCCTGGAGGAACAGGGAGCAGATCCCGCCCGGGAAGGATCCCGGGATCCAGGGTGGGCTCCTGAGGTGGAGCTCCAGAGAAGGTGGATCCAGGAGTAATTCCCGGGGATTGGCACCTGTCCTTCCCAAAAACTTTGGGAAAAGTCCCTGTCCCGTCCTTCCTAAAAACTTTGGGAACGTCACTTGTCCTTTCCACAAATTTTGGGATTTGTCCTTCCCACAAACTCTGGGACAATTCCCTGTCATCCCCACAAACTCTGGGACAAATTCCTTCACCCTTCCCACAAACTTTGGGATTTGTCCTTCCCACAAACTCCCTTTGGGACTCCTCCTTCCCAAACCTTCGGGATGAGCCTCCCCCCTCCTTCCCTGACCCCTTGGGAATTCCAGCAGGACAGGGGGGACAATCCCAAGGCCCCCAGGGAGCCTTCCCGGAGCCTTCCCGGAGCATTCCCAGCACATTCCCACCCTCGATCCAGACGTAGGCGGCGGCGGCGACGGCGAAGACGAGGAGGAAGAGGATGAAGATGAAGGTCTCCAGGTTATTGGCCGTCACCCTCTTCACCCCAAACAGGATCGTCCGGAGCAGCTTTCCCTGGGAACAAGAGCCTTCAGTGCCAGGGCTTCAGAGAGATCCCACAGAATTCCTTAAAAACGGCCCCAGGATTCCCATCACGGCTCCGGGGTTTTGTTTCCAGAGCCTGGGAATCTCGGGGCTTCCTCTTCCCGACCTTCTTCCTTCCTCTTCCCAACCTTATTCCTTCTTCTTCCCAGCCTGATTTAACCCTCTTCCCAATCCTTATTTATTCCTCTTCCCAACCTCACTCCTTCCTCTTCCCAATCTCATTTATCCCTTTCCAATCCTTATCCCTCTTCCCATCTTTAATCATCCCTCACCCAAACCTTATTTATTCCTCTCCCCAACCTTTCTCCCTCTCCCAAACTTCACTCCTCCCTCTTCCCAACTTCATTCCCATTCCAAACCTCATTACTTCCTCTTCCCGACTTCATTCCCATTCCAAACCTCATTCCTTCCTCTTCCCAACCTCACTCCAAACAAGTTCCTCTTCCAACCAAACCCGGAATTCCCGTTCCCAGCTCACCTGGGAGGTGTTGAATCCCGTCCTCAGGGCGTAGGCGACGCATCCGTTATCCACGGCTGCGGGAAGGGGGCAGGAAACACGGAGTCAATCCCTCCAGGGTCACTCCAGCCCGGAGTGAATCCCTCCAGGGTCATTCCAGCCTGGAGCAAATCCCTCCAGGGTCATTCCAGCCTGGAGTGAATCCCTCCAGGATCATTCCAGCCCGGAGTGAATCCCTCCAGGATCATTCCAGCCTGGAGCGAATCCCTCCAGGGTCATTTCAGCTCGGAGTGAATCTCTCCAGGATCATTCCAGAGTCACTCCAGGGTCACTCCTCACACCCCCAGAGGGACTGAGCTCATTCAGAGCTCATTAACAATCACAGTAATCCATTAATTATTAATTAATTAATCCCAAACCTCCTCCCGGGTCCCTCCAGCACCCCGAGCTCCCCCCTCCTCACCCCCCCCAAGGGGCTCATTCAGCTCCCCCCCCCTCATTAACCAGCCCGTTAATTAGCGCCCCGGCGCCACCCCCCAGTGCCAGGCGGATCCCTCGGGACCGGCCGGCATTCCCGGCGGGAATGGGGGGGTCGGGAACGCACGTTTGAGCCCCGAGGAGGCCTTTTGGGGCGGGATGTGCTGCACCACCCGCGTGCCCCCGAAGATCACGTGGAGCCGCGAATCCCCCTCCATGTCCAGCACGTGCTCCGGGCTCAGCTCCTCCACCGGCTCCTGCGCCAGGGAAAACAGGGAA